>NC_072002.2:61048093-61368301 GCF_028885655.2 Pongo abelii | reverse complement strand
CACTGCTGCCTTGCTTCCTCCTTCAAAAATGGTCTGGAAGGCAGGGCATGGTAGCTCACACCTGTAATTCCAGCGCTTTGAGAGGCAGGAGGATTGCTTGAAGCCAGGAGTTCTGGGTTACAGCTAGCTCTGATCTTGCCACTGCACTCCAGCCTGAGCGACAGAGGGAGACCCTGTCTCAAACTAGTCTGTAGAAGAGCTAAGCACAGGGATGGAGGAGAACAGGAGTTGAGTTTCTGGAATCACTTACCTCTTCTTTAACCAGAGCAGCTTTTTCTTTACCCTTCCAGTTGCATATTTCCAATACTGTGGTCTGCTGGTGGCAGTCATTCACAAAAAGGTCCCTGCTACACTTTAACCTGGTTAATCTACTTTCCCTACTTCTCATCACTCAATGGGGAGGAGGGGGATCTATTGTAGTGACTTTTTTTTTTTTCTTTAAGGATCTCCCTTCTGTATTCTTCATCCCCTTCTTTTCATGCATTTATTCTGTGTGTGTCTCAGAATGAGAGTGAATGTGCCTGTGAGAATCTGGTTGTGCATTTGGCCTGAGAGAGCCAGTGATGATAACTTTATCAATGGATACTGGGTAAACCAGAACATTTACCAAACTGGGTAAATTTGTTGTGTCATAATTTGAAGATCAGATTTGGGTCTTTCATGCTAAGAAGCTTAAGTAATTCTGTAACAAAAGGTCTTCTGTCTAGAAGGCTTAAGTGTTTGGTTTCCTTACACCTACCAGGAGTCACTATCTTGATAACTTCAAGTGCTGTTAGGATGCAGAAGGAGAATGGGAAGTTAATGGGGGATTTGAGGTTAGAGGTCCTCATCACGCTCCTCTCCCCATTTATTGGGCAGGGATATAGACTAATAGCTATGATAGATAATAACAGAATCTTCCATATGATTCAAAGCTATTATGGGACGCAACTAAAATTTCCAAGGCTTCACCTGAGCTCATGTCTATGAAAGCATGTTCGAAACAAAATATATTTAATTTAAAGTGAAATAGGCTGGGCGCAGTGGCTCAAGGCTGTAATCTCAGCATTTTGGGAGGCTGAGGCGGGTGGATCACCTGATGTCACATTTTTTATTCTCTCATTTCCATTTCTCATATTTTTTAAATGAAAGCAATATTTGTGCAGACAGTACTGAAAAAATTCAAAATAGTGAAAGTCTTCCCTTTTCCATTAAATCCCACTCCCGTTATGCTTTTAACCATTTTTTTGTTTGTTTTTAGGGTTTTATTGTTGTTCCAAAAGTCTAAAAATATACCATGCCTTTCTCTCTATATTTTTTCAGCTAAAAAAAAATATTTCTTAACTTTTTGCTAGTTAAGAAATTTAGGTCATTTTCCACCTGTCCTAGACTTTGATTTCTATCAGTTACATTTTTGTTCCTAATTTTGCTATTATTTTTAACTTTTTATTATAAATTTCTATTTATTGACCTATCACTTTTAGACAGTACATTTGGCCCTTCATGTCTGTGGATGACTTATCTTTGGTTTCAACCAACCTTGGATCAAAAATATTCAGGAAAAAAGGATGGTTACATCTGTACTGAACATGTACAGGCTTTTTTCCTTGTCAGTATTTCCTAAACAGTATAGTATAACAACCATTTCATAGCATTTGCCATATATTAGGTATTGTAAACTAGAAATGATTTAAAGTACATAGGAGGATGTGTATAGCTTATATGCAAATACTATGCCATTTTATGTAAGAGACTTGAGCATTCTTGGATTTTGGTATCTGCAGGGGACCCTGGTACCAACCCCCTACGGATACTGAGAGACAACTATATTTCCTCACTTCCTGGTCTTTCAGAAAAAGATATAACACCCATCCCTTTCCTTTTGGGATTTAAAAGCCAAACCTTGCCTTTGTTTTTCCCTCCTCCCTTCCTAGCCTTTGTCTTCTTTTTTCATTTTTTTTGAGACGGGATTTTGCTCTTGTTGCCCAGGCTGGAGAGCAATGGCACCATTTTGGCTCACTGCAACCTCCGCCTCCTGGGTTCAAGCGATTCTCCTGCCTCAGCCTCGTGATTAGCTGGGATTACAGGCACCTGCAACCATGCCTGGCTAATTTTTGTGTTTTTAGTAGAGACAGGGTTTCACCATGTTGGTCAGGCTGGTCTCAAACTCCTGACCTCAGGTGATCCACACCTCCTTGGCCTCCCAAAGTGATGGGATTACAGGCATGAGCCGCTGAGCCCGGCCCCAGCCTTTGTTTTTGGTTAGTACTATTACATTGGCAAGATTTATAACATTTATATAATGTTTTATAACTCTTCTAAAGTTTTCTGTGCTTCTACAGGAAAATCTAGAAATTGAGTACTAATAGCCACTCTTTTAAATATGTATGTTGACATGAGTATTAGTTACTATAGAACCAAGTACTGTGGAGCCATAGAGGAACTTTACTTCTGTTAAACCTGTGATCCTTAAAAAAGAAATATAACAAAGTCAGCCGGGCACAGTGGCTCACATCTGTAATCCCAGCACTTTGGGAGGCCCAGCTGGGTGAATCGCCTCAGGTCAGGAGTTCGAGACCAGCCTGGCCAACATGGTGAAACCCCGTCTCTACTAAAAATGCAAAAATTAGCCGGACGTGGTGGTGGGCACCTGTAATCCCAGCTACTCGGGAGGCTGAGGCAGGAGAATTGCTTGAACCCGGGGGGCGGAGGTTGCAGTGAGCTAAGATCGTGCCATTGCACTCTAGCCCGGGTGACAAAGCGAGGCTTCGTCTCAAAAAAAAAAAAGAAAGAAATATAACAAAGTCCTGCTTGAATGAGGAAAGCTCACTGAAGTTATTTTTAAAATTTAATATTATAATGGGTTCTCATCTTGTAACCATTCAGCTTGTCTTGGTAGACTTTCCGGAGTCTTGGCCTGCCTTTTCTAATTTGGGAAGCTTTGTAGACCTGTTACCCAGCTGTCATCCTGGGATTACTTCACATTGTTCTCCTGGGTTAGATCTATTGTTATTTGGATCCTATGTTTTTCTCTTGTAGATACCTTTTTTATTTTACAGGAATACAGTCTTCAGTAGTTGTTTCTGGAAGGATATGCTGATGATAAACTTTCTAAGTTCTTGAATATTGAAAATGGCTTGTCTTTGTTCCTGATTGAAAGTTTACATGTGGAATTATAAATTCCTCAGAACTTTGAAAACTTTGCTGTGGGAATTTAAAATACTTGGTGTGCTAATGAGAGGTCCGTTGCAGATCTGATGGTTATTCTCTTGTAGCAGATTGTAATCTACAATTGTAGTCTACAATCTACGGGATTTGTTTACATTCTGAAAGGTTTCTTTGATTTTGTCTTTGAACTTTTCTATAAAATTTATTTCAGTAGTTTAATTTATAAGAGCTCTTCTATCATCTTTTTCATTTTTCTTTCTTTTTAAATAGCAACCTGTCCTTGATTTATGGGGAAATACCTTGAATTTCTCTGATGCCAATTTCTCTAGAGTTCTTGAGACACTTCTTTGAATTGTTGACTCTAACAGTGGGTTCGTATTTAGGTATTCCGTACTAATTTTTGTCTTTTAAATATTTAAGTTATTTGATAAGTACAAAAGATTATAACAGGTAAGGCATATGTAAACAAACATACATGTAATTAGCAACCAGTTTACTAATTCATTAGTGTAACTTTAGCAGGATGCCCTTTCCTGATCACATCCACTGCAACCATGTCCGCCTTCACCAATGACAGTAGCCACTGTGCTGAATTTTGGATTCATCATTCCTGCTCTGTCTTTATACTTTTAACATATATACATATGTAAAATTTATTTATTTATTATTTTTTTTTGGAGACGGAGTTTTGCTCTTCTTGCCCAGGCTGGAGTGCAGTGGCGCGATCTTGACTCACCGCAACCTCCTCCTCCTGGGTTCAAGCAATTTTACTGCCTCAGCCTCCCGAGTGGCTGGGATTACAGGCATGCACCACCATGCCCGGCTAATTTTTTGGTATTGTTAGTTTTCACCATGTTGGCCAGGCTGGTCTTGAACTCCTGACTTCAGGTGATCCACCCGCCTTGGCCTCCCAAAGTGCTGGGATTACAGGTGTGAGCCACTGTGCCCAGCCATCCATATTTCTTAAATCCAAATGTTTGAAAATGAAGAAAAGAAAAATTGTAAAGTTTCACCAAACTTGTCTTGCAGAAAAACCCTGACCTGCACTGATATTGTAATCTTTGTTGATCTCACTTAGTGTGAATATTTGTATGTTTCACTGTAGAGATTCTAGGAATAGAATTGCTGGTATTTAAGAAGAATATGTGCATATTCACCAATATTGGATAATGTCAGATTATCTTCCAAAGAAGGTGGTGTCAGTCTTCGTTCTCTCCAGCAATGCAGAAGTTTTCATTACTCAGCTTTCTTGCTAACATCTACTTTTGTCACACTTCAAAAGGTTTTATCGGTTGGGCACAGTAGCTCACGCCTGTAATCCTAGCACTTTGGGAGGCCATGGTGAGTGGATGGCTTGAGACCAGGAGTTTGAGACCAGCCTGGGTAAAATGGTGAAACCCCAACTCTACCAAAACAAAACAAAATTAGCTGGTCATAGTGGCCCATACCTGTTGTCCCAGCTACTTGGCAGGCTGAGGTGAGAGGATCACCTGAAGCTAGGAAGTCAAGGCTTCAGTGAGCTGTGATCATGCCATTGCATGCCAGCTTGGGCAACAGAGTGAGACCCTGTCTCAAAAAAAAGGTTTTTACCCGTGAGTATAAAATACCACCTTTTAGTTTTCATTTTCTTTTGCTAATGAGTTTGAGCATCTTTTACTATACTGATTAGCCATTCTTCCCTTTTCTCAGGTTCCTATTCATGTCTTTTGCCCATGTTTGTGCTAGTTTTTTTAAAAAATTATTTCTTAATGATTTTTAATAGTTTTACAGTTGGATGCATGTGGTGCAAATTTCTCCTTTCAATTGGGCTCACTTTTAAATCATTTTTATTATTATTTATTGAGATGGAGTCTTACTCTGTAGCCCTGGCTGGAGTGCAGCGGCATGATCTCAGTTTACTGCATCCTCTGCCCCCAAGGTTCAAGAGATTCTCCTGTCTCAGACTTCTGAGTAGCTGGGATTACAGGTACCTGCCACCATGCCCGGCTAATTTTTGTATTTTTAATAGAGACGGGGTTTCACCATGTTGGTCAAGCTGGTCTCGAACTCCTGACCTCAGGTGATCTGCCCACCTTGGTCTCCCCAAGTGCTGGGATTATAAGCATGAGCAACTGCATCCAGCCTTATGCGTTTTTTGATGAGTAGAAGTTCTTAATTTTTATGTGATTGCATTTATCAGCCTTTTCTTTATGGATAGTGCTTTTGAATCTTGTTGAAGAAATTTTTCAACAGAGTTCTCGAAGATATTTTCCATTATTGTAAAAGTATAAGATGTAGTTTGTTTTTTGTTTTTGTTTTTTTTACCTTTTCTCATTTAAGGTTTTAATCCACCTGGAGTTGATTTTGTATACAGTGTGAAGTGGTGACCAAGATGCATAGTTTTTCCTCAAAGAATAATAAATTGTTCCATCACCTTTCATGCAAATTTTTTTCTTCACTGGTTTGGATGCCATCACTCATCTGTGCTTTAGTTCTGGACTCATTAGTCTGTTTTTATAGAAATTGTTAAAAAGTTACAGTAACTAAAACAAGATGATGATGCTGCTAGCATAAACAAACTTCTTGCCTGGTTAGGTGGCTCAAGGCTGTAATCCCATCACTTTGGGAGGCCATGGTGGGAGCATCACTTGAGCCAGGAGTTCAAGACCAGCCTGGGCAACATGGTGAGATCCCATCTCTGTGTAAGATAATATTTTTTATAATAAAAAACCAAACTTCTTTTGATATATAGCATACACATAGGAAGTACACAGATCATGAAATTATAGCTGGATGAATTTTCTCAAAATAATAATCATGCAGGTCAAGAAAGAAAACATTACCAGCACTCTAAATATTCCCCTCCCCAGTGGCTAACCTCATTCTTCCAAAAGCGACCTACTATCCTAACTTTTAACAGATTAGTATTGCCTGTTTTTGAACTTTATATAAATGGAACCTGTATAGTATATATACAGTTGCCCCTTGGTATACCTGGGGGATTGGTTCTAGGATCCGCCCTCCCAATAGGAAAATCATGTGTACTCAAGTCCTGAAGTTGGCCCTGCAGAACCCATGTATAGGAAAAGTTGGCCCTCTGTATATGTGGGTTTCACATCCTGCAAATACCGTATTTTTGATCTGCATTTGGTTGAAAAAAAAAATATGCGTGTAAGTGGACCTGCACAGTTCAAACCAGTTGACAGGATACAGTTGACCTTTGACTAACACAGGTTATTGTTATTGGATATGTTATTGTTATTCAATATTCAGCTATATGTTATTGTTATTCAAAGGTCAACTGTATTCTGTTTCTGTATATGTATTCTGTTGTTTCTGCCTTTTTTTCTGTTTCATTTGCCAGATTCATCCTTATTGTTGTCTGTAGTTGTAGTTGGTTCATTCCCTTTTGCTAGTGATATAGTAGAGTTCCAGTTGCTCCATATCCTTGTCTATCCTTTTAATTTTAGACACTCTGGTGAATTGTGTAGTGGTTTTAATTTGTATCTCCCTAATAAGTAATGATGTCAAGCTGCTTTGAATGTGCTTATTGGCCATTTGGGTTTCTTTTGTAAAGTAGCTTGCCAAGTCTACTCATTTTTATATTGGTACATCTGTCTTTTCCATACTGATTCGTAGGAGTTCATTATACATCTTGGAAACCATCTCTTGCTGGTTATGTTTTACAAATACCTTCTCTTGTTTCCCCTGAGTCTATTCAGAGTTCTGCTGGACTTTTAACCTCTCCATTGCCCTTTTCCATTGGCAGATATTTCCGGGGAAGGCATCAACAGACTCAGCTTTGCAGGCTCTCCTTCTTTTCAGAGTCTTGGTATCTCAGGTCCTTACTGCCTTTGTAGTGCCTCCTGCATTCACACAGATTTTTGTTTTTTAATATTATATTCAGTTAAGTTCTCACAGGGAGGGTTGGTATGAAACAGTCTAGTCAGTCATTGAGGGACACAGAAGTAGCACAAGTCCTCCTGGCTTGTAGTTGTTCAAGGAACTTCTTGATTGTTTGCTTCTCCATGTAATTTTAGAATCCTATTTTCATGTTATACACCGCCCCCCCACACACACACATACATCTTGTTGGTATTTTGATGGGAAATGCACTGAATCTGTAAATTATTTTGGAGAGAATTACATTTTGCTGCTAAGTTTTCTTAACCACAGTCATTGTAATCTCCATTTCTTTAAGGTTTTTTACAACGTCTTTCAATAAAGTTTTGTTATTTTCAGTTAAAGTATTGCAAATATTTTGTTAGATTTATTTCTAACAAATTATTTTTATAGCAAATCATAAGTATTAACTTTTTATAATTATACTTTGCTGGTGCATAGACGTACAGTTTGACTTTGTATAACAACCTTGCCATACTCCTAATTGTGATAAATTATCTTTAGATTTCTTTTGGATTTTTCTATGCAGACAGTCCTATCTGTGAATAATGACCTCTTTGTTTCCTCCTTTCCAATTCTTATGCCTTTTTTTTTCTTTCTTTTTCTTGTCTTAATGTGCTGGCTAGGATCTCCAGTACAATGTTGAATAGAAGCTGTGATGGGGGCATCCTGATCTTGTTCCTGATTTTAAAGGGAATGCTTTCAAAGTTTCACAGTTAAGTATGATGCTTGCTGTAGGTTTATTATAGATAATCTTTCCAGGTTAAGGATGTTCCCTTTCTTAGTTTGCTAATTAAAAAAATCATGAATGAATTTTATCAGAAGCTTTTTCTGCATCTTTTGAGAAAATTATATATTTCTCTTTTGTAATCTGTTAACATGCTGAGTTATATTAACTTTTTCCCAATATTTAAACAAACTTTGTGTTGCAAGTATAAATTCAACCCTGATCTGTTCCTTTTTTTCATTGGACTCAGTTTGGAGATATTTAATTTAGGATTTTTGTCTCTCATAATGAGTAAAATTAGCCTATAGTTAAAAAATATACCTTTTCTCTTCTGGAAGAGTTTATGTAACATTAGAAAGATCTGTTTCTTAAATATTTAGTAGAACTTGCTTATAAAATTATTACTGTTGTTTTCTTTGAGGAATGCTTCAATTGCTTTGGTTGTAGGACTGTTCATATTTTCAAGTTTCAAACCTGTTTTAGTAGTTCATACTTTTATAGAAAGTTGTTCATTTCATCCACATTCTTGAATTTGTAGCATTTAGTTGTTAATCTCTTATTTTCAGTTACTTGTAGTTAATATCCCCTTGT
The DNA here is from genome assembly GCF_028885655.2 of Pongo abelii. Taxonomy (NCBI): domain Eukaryota; kingdom Metazoa; phylum Chordata; class Mammalia; order Primates; family Hominidae; genus Pongo; species Pongo abelii. The sequence goes on along the minus strand of NC_072002.2, from coordinate 61,359,954 downwards.
CTTTTTTTAAAATGCCTTCTTTTTTTCTTGATAATTTTTGGCTAAAAGTTTGCCAATTTTTAAAGATTTTTCAGAGAATCAAGTTTTTGATATTGTTTATGCTCTTTAGTGTATCCTTCCCCTGTTTCATGAATTTTTGCTCTTCTTTTCTTTTCTTATATTTCCTTTGGAGTTCTGTTCTTTTTTTCTGATTTCTTAAGTTGGGTGCCTGTCATTAATTTTCAGCATTTTAACATAGTTATTTAAGATCATAAAATGTCTGCGTATTGCCTCCTTGTTATATGTTTTGATGTGTAATATTTCCGTTATTTTTACTTGTATTTTTCTATTTTCTGTTGTGAATTCTTTAACTTATGAGCTGTTTAAAAATTTAATTTCCATACATATGAGAGTTCCTCTAGTTGATTTGGCTGTTGATTTGTAATTGCATTTTGGTTAGACAGCCTGTTTGTGTGTGATGCCAATTGGTGTGTATAATGCCCATTCTTTGAAATATGTTTAGACTATTAAAAATGTGGTCCATTTTAATAATTTTTATTTGTACATGAAGAGACTATGTATTGCCTGGTTTTTGGTGCAGCTTTATATACGTTCATTATATAGGCTTGTTAATTATGTTCAAATTTCATATCTTTATTTTTTATTAAGAGAGCAGAGTTAATCTTTTACTAGAATTTTGTTTCATTTTTCATTTTTCTTTGTAGTTCTATCGATTTTTAAACCATATTTTAACATTATTACTAGCACATGAAAGAACCGTAATCCTGTAATCTTAGCATCTTGGGAGGCTGAGGTGGGAGGATCACTTGAGCCCAAGAGTTTGAGACCAGCCTGGTACCATAGTGAGACCCCCATCTCTGTTTTTTTTTTTTTTTTTTAGATGGACGGAGTCGCTCTGTCACCCAGACTGGAGTGCAGTGGCGCGATCTCGGCTCACTGCAACCTCCGCCTCGTGGGTTCAAGTGATTCTCCTGTTTCAGCCTGCTGAGTAGCTGGGACTACAGGTGCCTGCCACCATGCCCAGCTAATTTTTGTATTTTTAGTAGAGATGGTGTTTCACCATGTTGGCCAGGCTGGTCTTGAACTCCTGATCTCAGGTGATCTGCCCACTTGGGCCTCTCAAAGTGCTGGGATTACAGGCGTGAGCCACCGCACCCAGCTTTCTAGGTTATTTTTCTTTTTGTCAGTTTTGCCTAATTTAAAAAATTTCTCCTTGCCCTTACATTTTTGTGTCCTTTTATTTCAGTTTTATCTCTTTCGAATATAATGCCATTGAATTTTAAGAAAATTAAAAATCTAGTCTGATAGTCTTACTCCTTGTAGTTTTAATTAAACTTTTAATGAAGATAATTGTCAATTCACTTGCATTTCTAGGAAATAATACAGAGACATTCCGTATACTCTTTCTCTAGTTTTTTTCAGAGTTAACATTTTAAAGACCGTAGTACAGTATCACAACCAGGATATTGACATTAGCACAATCAAGATATAGGCCATTTTATCACCACAAGGATCCCTCTCTCCAAAGTATTGTTACTTTATAGTCACACTTATTCCTGTCTCATCCAGTTCCCTCACTCTCTGGGGCCTACTCATCTTTTTCATTTCTATGATATTTGTCTTTTCAAAAATATTACATAAATAGAGTCACACAGTGTGTAACGTTTTGGGTCTGGCTTTTTTCGTTCAGCATAATCCTGGAAATTCATCCAAGTTGTTGTGTATAAACAGCTCATCCCTTTTTATTGCTGAATAGTTTTCCACGATATGAATTCACTATAGTTTGTTTAACCATTCACCTGTTGAGGGACATCTGGGTTGTTTACAGTTTTTTGGTAGTTATGAATAAAAATGCTATGAAGATTTGTGCATAGGTTTTTTTGGTAAACTTACGCACACATCTTTCTCAGAGATAAATGCCCAGGAGTGCAGTTGCTGGGTTGTGTGGTCATTGTATGTATAGTTTTTAAAGAACTTGCTAAACTGTTTTCCAGAGTGGCTGTACCATTTTACATCCCTACCAGCAATGTATGGAGTGATCCAGTTTCTCTGCATCCTCGCCAGCATTTGGTGTTATCAGTGTTTTTCATTTTAGCCATTCTGGTAGGTATCTAGTGATATCTCAGTGAGGTTTTTATTTGCATTTCCCCAGTGGCTAATGATGCTGAACATATTTTTATGTGCTTATTTGCCATCTGTATATCCCAATCCATGACATGTCTCTTTGTGTCTTTTGTCTTTTTTCTAATTGAATTCTTTTTCTTTTCCTGTTGAGTTTTGAGAGTTCTAAGTATATCCTTGATAGTAGTCCTTTGTCAGATATGTGTTTGCAAATAATATTTTCTTTGAGTCTGTTGATTGTCTTTTTATCCTTTTAAAGGAGTCTTTTGCGTAGCACAAGTTTTAGTTTGTGTGAAGTCCAGTGTGTCATATTTCCTTTTATGGATCTTGCTTTTAGTGTCAAATCTAAGAACTCTGCCTACTCTTAGATCCTGAATATTTTCCTGCTTATTAAAAAAAAGTTTTATAGTTTTATTTTTACATTTGACTCTGTGATCCATTTTGAGTTATTTTTGTATAAGGTATGAGACTTAAGTGGAAGTTCATTTTTCTGTCTATGGGTGTCCAGTTGATCCAGCACCATATATTGAAAGACTGTCTTTCTTCCACTGAGTTAATTTTACACCTTAGTCAAAAATTATTTGGGTATGTATGTATATGTCTATTTGTGGGTTCTGTATTCTGTTTGCTTGATCTATGTGTCTACCCGTTCACTAATACCATGCAGTCTGTCAGTCCTAGCTAAGTTGTAAAATGGGATAGATCGATTCCTCTTCCTCTGTTCTTTTTAAAAATTGTTTTGGCTGTTCTATTAATATTAATTTTGCCTTTTCATATACATTTTAGAATAATCTCATCTATATCTACAAAAATCTTGCTGGAATTCGGATACGAATTATGTTAAACCCATATATCGGTTTGGGGAAAGTTGACATCTTTACTGTGTTGAGTTTTCCAATCCATGAAGAATTTATTTATTTAGATTTTCTTTTCTTTTTTTTTTTTTATTTGAGACAGAGTTTTGCTTTTGTTGCCCAGGCTGGAGTGCAATGGCATGATCTCAGCTCACTGCAACCTCTCCCTCCGGGTTCAAGCGATTCTCCTACCTCAGCCTCGCGAGTAGCTGGGATTACAGGCATGTGCCACCATGCACGGCTAATTTTTTTTGTATCTTTAGTAGAGATGGGGTTTCTCCATTTTGGTCAGACTGGTTTCGAACTCCCGGCCTCAGGTGATCCGCCCACCTCAGCCTCCCAAAGTGCTGAGATTACAGGCGTGAGCCATCGTGCCCGGCCTTTAGATAGATTTTTTTTTTTTTTTTCAGTGTTTTGTAGTTTTCAGCATATAAGTCCTGTACGTGTTTGTTACATTTTTACATATGTATTTTAATTTTCTTTGGAGTGTTATAAATGGTGATGTTTTTAACTTGTTTTCACATGTTCATTTTTAGTGTATAAAGATGTGATTGGTTTTTGTGTGTTGATTTTATATCCTGGGACCTTGCTGAACTCACAAGTTCTAGGAGTTGTTTTGTAGATTTGTTGAGATTTTCTATTTAAGCAATCATTCCATCTACAAATATAGTTTTATTTTTTCCTTTCAACTCTTACTCCTTTTATTTCCATTTCTTGTCTTATTCTGCTAGCTAGAACTTTTAGTATTGTGTTGAATGAGGGGTGATAGTGGGCATCTTTGCCTCAGTCCCAATATTAGAGGGAAAGCAATCTTTCACCCCTGAGTATAATATTGGCTTAATTTTATTTTTTTGGTAGACCTGTTTATCAAATTGAGGAAGCTCTCCTCTATTCTTGTTTTTGAGGGTTTTTAAATCATGAACAGGTGTTGAATTTGTGAAATGCGTTTTTCGCATTGATTGATCTGATAATATGATTTGGTTTTTTGTAACTGTTAATGTGATGTATTCTATAGATCTCAAAACAAATACACAGATAAGACACAGTGAAAATGCTGAGCAGCAGTGGCATATAATGAACCAGCCTTGCATACTGGAATAAACTCCACTTGGTCATGGTGCATAATGACCATGGTGTTTAATTCTTTTTATATGTTGCTGAATTTTATTGGCTAATATTTTGTTAAGGATTTTAACGTCTATATTCATGACGAATATTGGTTTGTAGTTTAATTTTTTTTTTGGAGACAGTTTCGCTCTTGTTGCCTAGGCTGGAGTGCGATGGCATGATCTTGGCTCACCACAACCTCCGCCTCCCAGGTTCAGGCGATTCTCCTGCCTCAGCCTCCTGAGTAGCTGGGAGTACAGGCATGTGCCATGGCTAATTTTGTATTTTTCGTAGAGATGGGGTTCTCCATGTTGGTCAGGCTGGCCTCGAACTCCTGACCGCAGGTGATCCGCCTGCCTTGGCCTCCCAAAGTGCTGAGATTACAGGTGTGAGCCACCGCACCTGGCCTGTAGTTTAATTTTTTGTATTGTCTTTGTTTTGTTTTGGTATCATGGTAATATTAGTTTCATAAAATGAATTTGGAAATGTTCTCTCATCTTCTGTTTTCTGGAAGAAATTATATTGAACTGTTGTTAGTTCTTCTTTATTTTTATTTTTTAATATTATTTGAGACAGAGTTTTGTTCTTATCACCCAGGCTGGAGTACAATGGCACGACGTTGGCTCACCGTAACCTCTGCCTCTAGGGTTCAAGTGATTCTTCTGCCTCAGCCTCCTGAGCAGATGGGATTACAGGCGCCTGCCACCGAGCCCAGCTAATTTTTGTATTTTTAGTAGAGATGGGGTTTCACCATCTTGGCCAGGCTGGTCTCAAACTCCTGAGCTCATGATTCACCCGCCTCGGCCTCCCAAAATGCTGAGATTACAGGTGTGAGCCACTGTGTCCAGCCTCTATTTTGTATTTTTTTCAGATGAGGTCTTACTCTATCACCCAGGCTGGGAATATTGGCATGATTATAGCTCACTGCAGCCTCAAACTTCTGGGCCCAGAGTGTCCTCCTGCCTCAGCCTCCTAAGTAATCAAGACTACAGGTGAGCACCACCAAGCCGTGGTAATTAAAAACAATTTTTTTTTTTTTGGTAGAACCTGGGTCTCACTTTGTTTCCCAGGCTGGTCTTGAACTCCTGGCCCAAGTGATCCTCCTGCCTCAACCTCCCAAATAGCTGGGATTACAAGGTTGGAGCCACTGTGCCTTGCCTATATTATCTTTTTTTTTTTTTTTTTTTAAGACGGAGTCTCACTCTGTCACCCAGGCTGGAGTGCAGTGGCGTGATCTCGGCTTACTGCAACCTCTGCCTCCTAGGTTTAAGCGATTCTCCTATCTCAGCCTCCTGAGTAGCTGGGATTACAGGCTCCCACACCACACCCAGCTAATTTTTCATTTTTTGTAGAGACTGTGTTTTACCATGTCGGCCAGGCTGGTCATGAACTCCTGACCTCAAATGATTCGCCCGCCTCGGCCCTCCAAAGTGCTGGGATTTCAGGCGTGAGCCACCATGCCCAGCCAATTTTTGTATTTTTAGTAGAGACGATGTTGGACCATATTGACCAGACTGATCTCAAACTTCTGGCTTCAAGTGATCTGCCCACTTGGCCTCCCAAAGTGCACCCTTGCACCTTGCTACCAATTTATATGCCTTCATTGCTCAGCGTTTTCATTCTTTCTTATTTATTTTTATATTTTTCCTGATGCTGTCAGGATGAGATCTGTGTTTTCTTAACCTCACAAATTTGATACTGTTATTTCATATAGTAAAGGTTTGTTTAGTTGACTACCTCCCTCCCCACATTTGTTTTCTGTGAAAAACGAACATCATTCTGTGATCTTAATACTCATTCTGGGCCCAGCATGGTGGCTTATGCACTTCTAGAGGCCAAGGCAGGAGCATCACTTGAGCCTGGGAGTTTGAGACCAGCCTGCAAAACATAATGAAATTTCATCTTTACTAAAATTAAAAAAATTAGCAGGCATGGTGGTGTGTGCTTGTAGTCCCAGTTACGCTGGAGGCTGAGGCAGGAAGATCACTTGAGCTCAGGAAGTTGAGGCTGCAGTGAGCAGTGTTTGCACCACTGCACTCTGGGCAGCTGAGCCAAGACCCTGTCTCAAATAACAACAAATACTCATTCCTCTAGATTACTCTGGTTCGACAGTGGTGAGCTTTTTGCATTTCACTTTCATTGAGTGTGTTAGGCCTGCCTTTGTCTTCAGGACTTTTACATTTGCTATGGAATGCCTTGGAATGCTTTTCCTCAGATACCCATAGGGTGCTTTCCTCCTGCTTCAGTTACTTATTCAGTTACTATTTCAGTGAGGCCTTTCCCCTTTAAAATGGCAAATCCTCTACTTCTTCACTTTTTGTGTCCCTTCCTCCTTTGTTTTTGTTCATTTTATTCATCATGACCTGCCATATTTTATGTTTTCGTCTGTTAAGCTCTCCAACTCATTAACCAGTCGTTGGAATTTTTTTATATTTATAACTTGGAAACAATTGATACCTTTTCGGTGTTGAGTATTTTTATCTAGTAAAATGCATGATACAGTCTCTTTAATTTATTCAAAGCTTTTTTTTTTGAGATGGAGGCTCACTCTGTCACCCAGGCTGGAGAGCAGTGGTGCAGTCTCGGCTAACTGCAACCTCCGCCTCCCACATTCAAGCGATTTTCCTGCCTCAGCCTCCCAAGTAGCTGGGATTACAGGACCCTCCCACCACGCCCGGCTAGTATTTGTATTTTTAGTAGAGACGGGGTTTTACTGTGTCGTCCAGGCTGGTCTCGAACTTCTGACCTCCAGTGATCCACCTGCCTCAGCCTCCTAAAGTGTTGAGATTACAGGTGTGAGCCACAGCACCCGGCCTCAAAGTTTCTTTTATTCTGTAGTTTTTTAAGGTACCTCTTGCAAAATTTTAAAATTTATTCTTTTGCATTTTATGTTTTTGTGTTACTTCTGTTTTTTTAATACTCTTTTTCAGTCATTTGAAAATGTATTTGATATACGGAGAATTCAATGTTTTGCCTTAATATTATTGGTTTAAATTTTTCAGTGGATTGTCTTATATTTCTAATATAGAGAGTCTTGTCATTTGTAAATAGTAAATGTTACTTTTAAAAAATTTGTATTGCCTTGCCGGGCATGGTGGCTCATGCCTGTAATCCCAGCACTTTGGGAAACCTAGGTGGGTGGATCACTTGAGGCCGGAGTTCAAGACCAACCTGGCCAACATGGCAACCCTGTCTCTACTAAAAATACAAAATTTAGCCGGGTGTGGTGGTGTGTGCCGGTAATCCCAACTATTTGGGAGGCTGAGGCACAAGAATCCCAGAGGCAGAGGTTGCAGTGAGCCAAGATGGTGCCACTGCACTCCAGCCTGGGTGACAGAGTGAGATTCTCTCTCTCAAAAAAAAAAAATTATATTGCCTTGGTGTAGTAGCTCACACCTGTAATTCCAGCACTTTGGGAGGTCAAGGTGGAAGGATCACTTGGACCCAGAAGTTTAAGACCAGCCTGCACAACACAGGGGGACTCTGTCTCTACGAAAAGTAAAAATTAGCTGGGCTGGCCTCCCAGCTTCTGGAGGCCTTGGTGGGAGGATCACTTGAACCTGGGAGGTTGAGGCTGCAGAGAGCCAAGATCGTGTTGCTACACTCCAGCTTGGGCAATAAAACGAGATCTTGTCTCAAAAAAAACCCCAAAATTATATTGCGTTGTATTATCTAGAATTTTTGGAGTACTGTCAAATGACAGAACATAGTATACATTTTAGAAATAAGCTTGTGATTTAGTGTTTCATTTTTAGTATATTAGCTATTGCTTTCTGACAGATACCAGTTATCACGTTAACAGAATTTCCTTCTATTCTTGTTTATTGAGAGATTTCATGAGGAATGAATAGAATTTTATCAAATGCCCTTCTAGCATTTAGCCATTAATCATGTGGCTTTTCTACTCAAACCATAAATCTTTTTGCATTTTCTCTATCAGTTGTCAGAATAATGATGAATTTTTCCCTTAACATCCTTAAAAGGAGATCAGTGATTTTAAAAGTATTATTATGAATAAAATGAAACATTACTATATTTAATCGGTTTGAATCCAATGCAGTTATTATTCTTTTTGATGCTCAAATTTTCTCATCTTAGGCTACTAGGAGCCCATTCTGGATGTTTTCTTTGCCCTTCTGACAAGGCCCCTGTGATCTTTGATAGCTTCTCTGTTTGCTGGTGCCATAAAATGTTACAGGCTCATCTTGTGCATTTCCTGCCCTAGACCTGCAATCAGCCATTTATTTCCCCAAGGAGTCTGGGTTCCTTTTATGGCAAATGGTATTTATGCCATAATCGCTTTTTTACCTCACCTTCAAACAGACTAACAGTTTTTGTTTAATGAAATCTAGAGTACCTTTAGATTTAAAGAAAACTTGGGAAGATAGTAGAGTCCCCATATGCCCCACACCCAGTTTCCCCTGTTCAAGCAAACTTTTGAGTTATCGAAACACTCTTAAATTTACAATGATAGAAAATTCTTCGTGTCCCCAGTACACAGCTTTAGAAGTTAATCAACTCCAGTCTTTTATCATATATGTCCCCACCTACTTCCCCCAAATTATTTGAAAGGAAACTCCATATATTGTATAATTTTATACATAAATACTCAATCTTGTGGCTGTAAGGATAGAAATAATCTTAACCAAGTAATTTACTTAATTTATGTTAAACCATTCTTATATTGGTAGATTAAACTGTATTGGGTGCATTGAGGACTTTTATATCTACACTCACAGGAAATGTTAATGTGTTAATATTGGTTTATAAATTGTGTTACACAAAGACTTCTTACGGTCCATGTTGAGAAATGAGAAAGAATGTGTGCTATACTAGGCCCACCATTTAATAGGCTTTTGCCTGAAAGTTTGGTTGGATAGGGTGGACTTCTCCCTGCTGAAGATTGAAAACCAATAATTTGCATGTTTTTTGAATTTTGTGTTTTGTATTCAGCATCTTTCTATATTTGTCTTCTAACACGTATGTATTTGACTCCCTGGCTTTTATTCTCTTGAACAGTTTAAGGAACAGAATTCCATCCTTTCCTTCAAAGCTTGGTCGAATTTACTCAGGAAGCTGTCTTGTTTGGGTAGATGTTTTTGGATGTGGAGGGAGGGCAAGACAATATACCTCTTCTTGAATCAGATGGAGTAATTTATATTTTTCAAGGAAACCACTTTTATCTGTATTTAAGTTATTAGAATGTATAGTCGCATGCACTGTTTTCTTTGTTTAAAGAAATTTGTTTAGTTTTTTGGTCTTTTTTTTTTTTTTCTTCTCATTTATAAGACCATACATTTGTTTACTTTCCCTTATGTGGGTCTGACTTCGCTGCATTTTGCTTTCTAATTAATTTTTTTTTTTTTTTTTGCTTTTTGCTTTTTACCCTGTAACGCTTCCCCAGCCCTTTTGGTTTATTTTATTATTACTTTTTTGCTTCCTTAATTGACTACTTTATTTTAAATCTTTGTTGTATAATAATAGAAGCATATAGGGAGATGTTTTCCCTGAATTTGGAATGTAGCATTTTTTTTTATTGTTTGTTTTAATAGTTGCTTTTCAATGTGATTTCTTTAGCCTAGGAGTTATTGTAATCATTATCTTGTAAGGGAGAAACCCATTAGTCTCTCAAATAAAAGTGGATTTAATTATAGGGATTACATGATTTCACCAGGAATACAGGACCAGGAACTGGAGCCTCCAATGACCTTTGATAAGAGTAAGCAGTATCTTTCTGGCTTGCCACATAGTTCCTCTTATGTATGGCATTAGCTTGGTCACTCTTTTTTGAAGGATTATGTTAATCTGGTAGTTTTTCTTTATTCCTACTTATAAATGAAGATGTAGATTATTATTATTCTTTTTTGAGATGGAGTCTCGCTCTGTCACCCAGGCTGGAGTGCAGTAGTGTGATCTCCGCTCACCGCAACCTCCACTTCCCGGGTTCAAGCATTTCTCCTGCCTCAGCCTCCCTAGTAGCTGAGATTATAGGTGCGAGCCACCACACCCGGCTAATTTTTGTATTTTTAGTAGAGACAGGGTTTTGCCTTGTTGGTCAGGCTGTTCTTCAACTCCTGACCTCAGATGATCCGCCTGCTTCGGCCTCCCAAACTGCTGGGATTACAGGTGTGAGCCACCGTGTCCGTCCTGAGGTAGATTATTTTAATATTATAGCTGGAGTAGGCAGTATTAATAATGCAATTTGTTAGTTGCCCTCAGCAGCTTCTCGTCTTCTCCTGTATTATATACATCATAGCAGATGGGGAATCTACAGAGTTCATATTGACCTTTACCATGATTTCTAACCTTATTAGCACTTCCCCAAATTCTAGGCTGTTTTTGCAGTTTCTAGCTCATGTTTTAGAATTGAAGAGCAATCTCAGGAAAATATTTTTATTCACTGGTGATTACATTAACTATCATATATCTGTTTGATGAGGTATTTTTTTTTTTTTTTTTTTTCCCCGAGATGGAGTTTCCCTCTCATTGTCTAGGCTGGAGTGCAATGGTATGGTCTCGACTCACTGCACCCTCTGCCTCCCGGTTTCAAGCGATTCTCCTGCCTCATCCTCCTGAGTAGCTGGGATTACAGGCATCTGCCACCATGCCTGGCTAATTTTTTTGTATTTTTAGTAGAGACTGGGTTTCACCGTGTTGGTCAGGCTGGTCTCAAACTCCTGACCTCAAGTGATCCACCCACCTTGGCCTCCCAAAGTGCTGGGATTACAGATATGAGCCACTGCACCCAGCCTAATGAGGTATTTTCTACCTAATGAGGTAGCACCTTCAGCTTGCCTTTATCTTTGTATGTAGTGTTTCAATTATATAATATCCCAGCTTTAAAATTTTTAATAATTTTGTCTTTATTTTCATTTGATAAAGGAACAAGGTTGACTTAAAACTCTGGTCTTAATTTATGTTAGTTTTTGTTTACAATTTAGATTATGCATCTTTTTACACAATTAATTATGCCAACACATTTCTCTGTTGGGAAATTCCTCTGTAGAGCACATAGCAGTTTTAACTGAAGTGGGCTGACTTGGGAGCCTTTGAGAAGCAGCACAGTGGAGTAGAAAAACCGCTTGGAAAAAATTAGACTAAAGATACTGACTTCAGAGGTTGGTGGAGAAAAACAACTGAAATCCATTCTTGGTAGTGTTCATAGCAGGCTAACCTTAACCCCCATGTAGGCTCTGGTGACCCTCTCTGCTCACCACACCCACTCACTGTGGGGGAAGGGCCTGAAACTTGGTGGAAGACTAAGTTAAGAAAAAATAGATATTACTTCTAGAGGAAGTGGGATCTGGTAAGGTTTGCCCAGCAACATATTCATAGAATTTTACTTAGTAAGCTGCTTTGAGATTATTTTATCAGTAAGTGCTAAATAAAGAAAAGGGATTTTTGATTTTTGCTTTTTGAGATGGAGTCTTACTATGTCGCCCAGGATGGAGTGCAGTGGCTCGGTCTTGGCTCATTGCAACTTCCACCTCCTGGGTTCAAGAAATTCTCCTGCCTCAGCCTCCCAAGTAGCAGGGACTACAGGCGTGTACCACCACGCCTGGCTAATTTTTGTAATTTTAGTAGAGACAGGGTTTCACCATGTTGGCCAGGCTGGTCTTGAACTCCTGACCTCAAATGATCCACCCACCTTTCCTCCCAGAGTGCTGAGATTATAAGTGTGAGCCACCATGCCTGGCCAAGGAGAGGGATTTTTTTGGGGGGTGTTTGTTATTTTAAAATAGAAATTGATGACCAGAGGGATCGAATGACTTTCCCAGGGTCCAAAGTCTTGGTGCTTGGGTTTGAACCACAACTGCTGATTGCTGGCTTGAAGTTTTTCACAGGGCCCTGTTGACTTAATTACCTTTGGCTGTGTGTCCAGCAATACTTTATCTTTGCAGCATTTTGTAATGCAAAGACTGTCCCATCTGCTGTTCAGAATTCTGTGATTCCACATTCATAGTCTAAGCTCTTATCTCTTTCTTACTTTTTGTTTGTCTATTTGCAACAGCCCATAGAGCCAGTTGCATTAACATCCTTTGCCAAATAATGTTATCACTGGAAATATGAGATATGAGACCTAGAAATTCCTTTGAGAGTCAAGCTTAGGTAGGGTGACTTTGTGCTTTGTTTTGTCATTTCTGTAAAACAGCTTCCCTTAAAATGAAGAATATCTGACAATAAGTATAAGGAGTGAAGCAAAGTAGTGAATTCTGAGTTAGAAAAAATCATAGTTATGTTTTATCTGTGTGATTGCCTTTTTTAGTGTTAGTGTTCCACAGTCAATTGAAGTATTTACTAAGATTGAGGGAAAGACGCATCGTATTACTCGCTTGGGTAAACCCTTCCCAAGAAGCTGTTGTCTTCCGTTTAATGCATGAGATGTTGAGTAAGCTGTGACTGGTTTGTTATGAGATAGGCCAAAAGTTTGCTTGTTTTCCTTCTTTGTTGTCTGCACTGTAGAGGTAACACACATTGTGGTATGTGTTGCTATTAGAGTATGATTCAGAGCTGCACTGTCCAGTGTGGTAGCTAGTGGCCACATGTGGCTCTTAAGCACTTGAAGTGTGGTTAGTTCAAATTTAGATGTAAGTGTAAAATATACACCAGATATTGAAGACTTAGTATGAAAAAATATCCCACTGACACTTTAAAAAATGATTATTTTTAAATTACAAAAATTGATTCCATGTTGAGATGAAAAGATAGTTTTGATATATTGGGTTAAATAACTATGTTAATGTAAATTATCATTGTTATTATTATTTTTGAGACAGTCTTAATGTTGCCCAGGCTGGAGTATGGTGGCGTGATCACAGTTCACTGTAGCCTCGAATTCCTGGGCTCAAGTGATCCTCTCGCCTCAGTCTCCTGAGTGGCTCGGACCACAGGCACACACACCACCACGGCTGGCTAATTTTTAAATTTTTGTAGAGGCGGGGTGTTACTGTGTTGTCCAGTGTGGTCTCGAACTCCTGGGCTCAAATGATCGTCTTGTGTTGGCCTCCAAAAGCACTGGGATTATAGGTGTGAGCCACCGTTCCTGGCCTAAATTAGTTTTTTTAATGTGACTACTAGAAGCTTTAATGTGTGTCTTCTATTAATTCGTGTTGGACAGCACTGAATTAGAGTATAAAATGGCTTGGCAGGATTACAATTTAATATTCTCTCACTTGTACATTATGAAATATGGAGACGTATATAGTACACAAAGTACAGTTATAACAGTGTATATGGATTACTTTGGTATATTTAAATCTGTTTGCATTTTAGTAAGCCAGCAAGTATTTATATCAACAAATATTTAAAAACCATATAGGGTTTTAAACAATTGCTTCTGGGCCGTCCCTGAGACTTAAAAAGTACAGAGCAACTGCCCCACATTTCCACTATACTGATGAGACGAGCAAATTGAAAAGGAATCCCAAGTGACTTTGGAGTGTGTAGCATGGGCTGGGTTGGGGGAGTGATGAAGATGGGATGGGACACCAAACCACAGGTAGGTCTCCTGGGTAGGTTTCTGACAGGGCTTTGGTCAGCTCCAGGTGTTCTTCCTCTTTCTTGCTAGATGGTGCATGTGTGGTATCTGACCCAAGTGTGATTTGCCTCTGAGTTCAGAATTGACTGGAAATCACTAAGTAGTGGATTCCTGAGGCTGCAAGGGGTTAAAAATATTAAGTTTTGCTGAAAAAATAGAAGGTGTGATGTGAAGCTGCAACTGCTTATAACCTTTGTTTTACACCCAAGCACAAGCCAGTAGAGTAGTGTGGAGGAAATGTTGCCCTTTAAGATTGATGACTGCTCATTTCCTTGCTCTTCAAAGGTCTTTTTCTCATTTGGATACCCAGCTGGGAATTTCAGTCGTTTTAGAAGTTTGACTGACTGCTAAATAAGATGTATGTGATTTTTAGCTTTAATATTTTAAAATATCTTTATTATGTTGTTTGTCCCTTAATGTTTGAGTTGGGGTAAAAAAATTCATTGCATTTTGGATCACAGTTCTGACTTGATTTTTATGGATTTACTACTCAGCATCAAAAGTTACACATCTAACATTGTGAAAATCTGATTTTTTGTTTGGTTAATTGGTGATAATTCTGTAACAAACATTACATTGCATATTGGGAGGGGTTGGTTTTGAAAAGGAGTATATTCATTGGTGATAGATTTTATAGTCATAAAGCAAATAACTGTTTGCATTAGAGCATAATCAGATAATGAAGTGGTTAGTAGAAACCAATAGACTATAGATTACCAAAATTAAGATCTCGTACAACAAAATATAATTAACACCATAACTTGAATGTAATTTTTACGGGATTGTCTTATGAATGGTAATGATTCTAAGTGATATGTGAAATGCTGTTACTAGCACATGCCAGTTGATAGAATGCTGGAAAAATCACATTTTACATTATATTTTAGATAGGATTTTTGTATGCTTGAGGGTGACTTGGCTTATGTTTTTTTTTCTTTCCTTTTAGAATATGGTTTCTAGTTTTAGGGTTTCTGAACTACAAGTATTACTAGGCTTTGCTGGACGGAATAAAAGTGGACGCAAGCATGACCTCCTGATGAGGGCGCTGCATTTATTGAAGAGTGGCTGCAGCCCTGCGGTTCAGATTAAAATCCGAGAATTGTATAGACGCCGATATCCACGAACTCTTGAAGGACTTTCTGATTTATCCACAATCAAATCATCGGTTTTCAGTTTGGATGGTAGCTCATCACCTGTAGAACCTGACTTGGCCGTGGCTGGAATCCACTCGTTGCCTTCCACTTCAGTTACACCTCACTCACCATCCTCTCCTGTTGGTTCTGTGCTGCTTCAAGATACTAAGCCCACATTTGAGATGCAGCAACCATCTCCCCCAATTCCTCCTGTCCATCCTGATGTGCAGTTAAAAAATCTGCCCTTTTATGATGTCCTTGATGTTCTCATCAAGCCCACGAGTTTAGGTAAGTGTTAGAGAATTCAGTTTCTTCTGAACAGGATAGTAAATGAAATGAGAGACCTTCAACTATTGATTAATGATGTGCTGTTAATATAGTAAAATTGAGGCATCAATGCCGAATGTTTTAATATACGGATAAAAATTCGGCAACCATGACTGAAATCTAATAGATTTATTTCGTATCATTTGATCTTTCTTCTTTTCCAATTCTTTTATTGTGGTAAAATACACATAATATAAAATCTATCATCTTGATCATTTTAAAGTGTACAGTTGAGTGGTGTTAAGTATGTTGGTAATGTGCAGCCATCACTGCCATCCATCTCCAGAACTCTTCATCTTCTGAAACTGAAACTCTGTACCCATTAAACAATAGCTTTCCTCTCCTCCCCTCCCACTAGCCCCTGGCAGTTACCATTTTACTTCCACTGTCTATGATTTTGACTATTCCAAGTACCTCATGTCATTGGAATCATACAGTATTTGTCTTGTGACTGGCTTATTTCACTAAATGTAATGTCCTCAAGGTTCTAGCATGCTGTAGTTTATGTTAGAATTTCCTTCGTTTTAAAGGCTGAATAATACAATAGTATACGTTTTTAAAGAAAAATAGTAATCTTTTGCTCACTCCACTACCCACCCCTCAATCTCACTTTCAAGAGGCAACAACCTTAATTATTTTAGCTGTTTCTTCTGGTTTTACTTCTATGTTTCTGTGTTATAGGATACCACATTTTGCTTATCCATTGGACACTTGGGTTGCTCCCACGTTTTAGTTATTTCGAATAATTCTGTGGACACGGGTATACAGGTATCTCTTTGAGACCCTGCTTTTCAATTCTTATGGCTGTATACCCACAAGTGGAATTGCTGGATCACATAGTCATTCTGTTTTTAGTATTTTGAGGCATCACTGTACTGTTTTCCATGGCAGCTGCACCATTTTACATTCCCTTCAACAGTGCACAAGGGTTCCAATTTCTCCACATCCTTAACAACACTTTTATTTTCCTTTTTTTTTTTTATAGTGGCCATACTAATGGGTGTCAGCTGGTATCTTATTGTAGCTTTGATTTGCATGTCTGTAATGATGGTGATGTTGTGCATTTTCATGTGCTTTTTGGCCATTTATGTATCTTTGAAGAAATGTATAGCCAAGTCTCTTGCCCATTTTTGAATTGGTTTGTTTTATTGTTGTTGAGTTTTAGGAGTTCTCTATATATTCTGGATATAATCCCTTATCAGATATATGAATTTGCAAATATTTTCTCCCATTCTGTGGGTTGCCTTTTTTACTATGTTGATAGTGTCTTTTGATGTACAACTTAAAATTTTTTCATGAAATTCCAATTTGTTTATTTTTTTGTTGTTGTTGCCTATGCCTTTGGTGTCATATCCAAGAAATCATTGCTAAACTTCATGCTGTGAAGGTTTTGCCCTGTGTTTTCCTCTAAGAATTTTATAGTTTTAGGTCTTATATTTAAGCCTGATCTCTTTTGAGTTAATATTTGTATATGGTATTAGGTGAGTGTCCAGCTTTGTTCTTTTGTTTGTGGATATCCAGTTTTTCCCCACCATTTGTTGAAAAGCCTGTCCTTTCCCTCACTGAATGATCTTAGCACCCTTGTCAAAAAGTATTTGACCGTGTATGTGAGGTTTTATTTCCAGATTCTGTGTTCCAAGGTCCCCAACCCTCAGGCCATGGACTGGCACCAGTCCACAGCCTGTTAGAAACCAGGTCGCACAGCAGGAGATGAGCAGCAGGAGGTGAGCAGCAGGAGTTTGAGCATTACAGCCTGAGCTCCACCTCCTGTCAGATCAGCAGCGGCATTAGATTCTCATAGGTGCAGGAACCCTATTGTGAACTGTGCGTGTAAGGGATCTAGATTGCATGCTCCTTACGAGAATCTAATGCCTGATGATCTGAGGTGGAACAGTTTCATCCAGAAACCATTCCCCTGGTCTGTGGGAAAATTGTCTGCCATGAAACTGGTCCTGGCCAAAAAGGTTGTGGACTGTTGATTTATTCCATTGGTCTAGATGTCTGTCTTTATGCCAGTATCACAGTTTTGATTACCATAGCTATGTAATATGTCTTGGAATCAGGAAGAGTGAATTCTCCAGCTTTAATTATTTTGTAAGATTGTTTTGGCTATTTGGGGCCCTTGAGATTCCACATGAATTTTAGAATGAGTTTTTCTATTTCTGATAAAAAAAAATTGGGATTTTGAGAGGAATTGCAGTGAATCTGTAAATTGGTTTGGGTGGTATTGATATCTTAGCAATATTAAGTCTTTCTTTTCCCACCTAGGCTGATCGGGACAAAAAAAAATTAAGTCTTCCAGTGCATGAACATGAGCTGTGTTTCTATTTATTTATGTGTTCTTTAATATCTTTCAGCAATGTTTTATAGTTGTTATTGTACAGGTTTTCATTTTCTTGGTTAATTTTGAAATATTTTTTCTTTTTGATGCCATTGTAAAAACTGCGTAATTTCCTTTTCATCATATTTATTATTAGTTTATAAAAATGCAATTGATTTTTGCATGTTGACTTTGTATTCTGCTACTTTACTGAATTCATTTATTCTAACAGGTTTTTTGTGTGGAATCTTTAAGGTTTACTGTATATAAGAGCCTACCATCTGAACAGGAATAATTTTACTTCTTTCTTTTCTGTTTGTATGCCTTTTATTTCTTTTTCTTGCTTAGTTGCTCTGGCTAGAACTTAAGCATTCTTATGGTGTAGAACTCAGATTGCTTCTGTGTGAATGGGAATAGATACAACTCTTATTTATTGATCCTGATTTTGTATTTTGATACTTTTCATATTTTTATAAAGGAACTTACTTTCCATTTAATGTAGCTTTTAAACTGATTTTCTAAGAAATAAACCTTTTATATTTAATTTTATTTCTAAAGTGGCACAGGGAGTTTGACATGCAGTTTTTTAGCTTTTATTTAATGCCCATCAGTTGCTTACAATGTGACTAACAAATTTTTGCTTTGCTGTGTTATAATTCTTACTGCCTAATGAAATTATTTACAAATATATTTGGATTTCTTTATGAAATAAATTGGGGTAACATTTCATAGTTGATCTGGAAGATTGCTTTCTTTTCTTTCTTGGGAGAACCTTTTTTATTTTCAGTCATGTGAAAACTCTTAAATGTATCAGTGTGCTTTTTTCCTGTCTTACAGGATTATACTGCAGTCTGTCTTGGTTAAATCAGAAGGTTGTGAGGGGTAGAGCTAGTTAGTGGGATTAGTATGGCTCGACTAGTGGCAGGCAATGTGGCTATTTTTTTTTTTTTTCAATTTTTTGCTTTTTGCTTTATTTATGTTTTAGCAAAACTGGTGATCCAAGCAAGTGGAGTATTGCATTTTATCTCTTTATTACATTCACTTTGAAATAAGGATTGAGTGTTTGTTCATGTTTTGTTATTTGTTTGTACAAAGTCCTATGAGTAGAATTATTGGATCAAGTAAAAAGAATGTTTTAGACTCTTGATAACATATTGCCAAATTATTTTAGTGCCAGTTTAAATTCCACAAGCAAAGTGAGAGAATGCCTGTCATATCTCATTACTTTTTGCCTTTATTGGGTGCTATTAAAAACAGATCTCTGTGATTTTTAGATGAAAACTTGTATCTTGCTTAAATTTTTATTTTTAAAATTAGTAACAGGAGCAAGTATTTTATTTTATTTGTTTTTTAGGTGGGGAGGGACAGAGTCTTGTTCTGTCGCCCAGGCTGGAGGGCAGTGGCGCTGTCTCGGCTCACTGCGGCCTCCACTTCCCAGGTTCAAGCAGTTCTCCTCTCTCAGCCTCCCGAGTAGCTGAGGCTACAGGCATGTGCCACCACACCGGGCTAATTTTGTATTTTTACAGAATTAGAAATGGGGTTTCGTTATGTTGGCCAGGCTGGTCTTGAACTTCTGACCTCAGGTGATCCACCTGCCTTGGCCTCCCAAAGTGCTGGGATTACAGGCGTGATCCACCACACCTGGCCAACAAGAGCAAGTATTTTAAATGCTTATTACCCAGTTGTCTGTCTTTTATGATTTTACTTTCATCTTTAACCTTGTTTTTAAAGAGTTGATTTATCTAGTTAAAATATTTCCCTAATTTGTTTTCTAATTCCTCCTTTATCATGGCATTTGGACAGTACCATGCACAATGTCGTGGCTCATTTATATGTTCTGTCCCAGCAGTTATTACAAATTTATTACTTTTAAAAATGTTTTTTTCCTTATTTATGTTGAAGGACTAGCAAATTTATTACTTTCTATTATTCTGAGAAAGATTCAGACTAGTGATATGCTTGGGTAGCCCTGCTTCATGAGGCCCCTCAGGAATGTGGCTAAGCACAGGACAGAGAGGATAAGAGGGTCTGTAGGGTAGTGGTTACAGTGGAATGTTTTAGAGACATGGACAGAAGACTGGGGACTAAGTGAAGATGCTGTAGTAGGCTTTTGCTCAGTGGGGTACTCCAAGAGGGAGACATGGTAGAGGCCTTGTCCTTTTCTCTTTCCTTACCTTCCTGCTTTGTTCACAAATAGAAATAGAAATTTTCTTACTTTGCTGTGTTCATCACAGAGGTTCTCTTTTATTAACCTCAGTAAAGTTAAATAGTATGCTCTTTATAAATTTACTAAAATAAAACTTTTCATATTTGGTGTTCAAAACTATCTCATTTGGCTTAGATAAAATAATGCCAGAGATATTTTGTTTAGAAGAGTAACTAAACTCCCTGCATTTTGGTCATAGCTTCAGTTAGAATGCCAGAAACACACGTATCCTCATGGCTTATACACTTTCTACCCTTGAACTAAAAACAGTGTTTTTCAGGAATCCTACCTATCACTGTTTTTTTTTTTTTGAGACAGAGTCTCGCTCTGTCGCCCAGGCTGGAGTGCAGTGGCGCGATCTCAGCTCACTGCAAGCTCCGCCTCCCGGGTTCACGTCATTCTTCTGCCTCAGCCTCCCAAGTAGCTGAGAATACAGGTGCCCGCCACCATGCCCAGCTAATTTTTTGTATTTTTAGTAGAGATGGGGTTTCACCGTGTTAGCCAGGATGGTCTCGATCTCCTGACCTCGTGATCCACCCACCTTGGCCTCCCAGAGCGCTGGGATTACAGGCATGAGCCACTGCGCCCGTCCCCTATCACTGTTTTTATAAACATTTTCTTATCTTGTCTTCCCAAAAGAGAAAAAAAGTGATTTTCATAAGGTGGAATCTTAAGATGTCAGATTGATGAAACAATTGGATGTAAGAAATTGTCTCGTAGACTTTAGATAGAAAGTTAAAATGGCAGTAGAATACCATATAGTTTGCCAAATGAAAGTGGAAAAAATTTAATCATTTCACGTGATGACCTTTAATTGAATATTTTTAGAGCCACAGCATCTAGGGCAATGGAATTACATTCAGAAGTTGCCTTAATTTTTGAATGATTAGGTTTTATGACATTGAAACTACTTAGAAAAATAAAAGTTTAGTGAAAATCACATATTTAAAATAATGCTATGGAGAAACTTGTTTGCATTTGGGAACTGAGAATTAAAAATGTCAGAAGTCAAAAGAGATACAATCAAATCTATGTATCAGACCACATATTCCTGATGTTCTAAGGTCAGGCTGTGTGTTGTGATTTATGCACAGTTGATTAAATGATTTCTAAGCCATCAACATATTGTTGAGTAGGAATTAGTTAACAACAAGGGAGAGACTGGAAGAGCTATGGTAGGAAAAAACAGACACGAGGTCAAAAATGTCATTCCAGAACCTCTTGGGATTTTGAAACCAGTAGCCGTATGTCAAAAAACCATAATGAGTATGTTTTGTTTTGTTTTTTTGAGATGGAGTCTTGCACTGTCACCAGGGCTGGAGTGCAGTCGCATGATCTTGGCTCGCTGCAACCTCCGCCTCCCAAGTTCAAGCAATTCTCCTTGCCTCAGCCTCCCAAGTAACTGGGATTACAGGCACCCGCCACCATGCCCATCTAATTTTTTTGTATTTTTAGTAGAGATGGGGTTTCACTATGTTGGCCAGGCTCGTCTTGAACTCCTGACCTAGTGATCTGCCCGCTTCAGCCTCCCAGACTGCTGGGATTACTGGCATGACCCACTGCCTGTGGCCCATAATGAGTATATTCTATTTAAGAGGATACATTAGTATATAGTTTTGCAGCTTGGGATTATTTCTATTCAAAAGGGTTGATACAAAATTTTTTTTATCACTTGAAGTGAAAAATTGTGGTATCTTGAAAACATGAGTGTATACAATAATACTAAATAAAGTGCTCTGTAGCTAAGATTCTACTGTTAACAAAATGGATAATCCCCTAATCTAAAAACAAACTAGCAAAGATCTCCATTTTCTTTCCTTAAATAACAATCCTGATGTGCTCTCACAGGCAGTCTTGATTTCCTCTTCAATTTTTTAAGTTTTTTTTTTTTTTTGAGACAGATTTGCTCTTGTTGCCCAGGCTAGAGTGCAATGGCGCAGTCTCAGCTCACCGCAACCTCTGCCTCCCGGGTTCAAGCGATTCTCCTGCCTCAGCCTCCCGAGTAGCTGGGATTACAGCCATGTGCCACCAAGCCCGGCTAATTTTTTGTATTTTTAGTAGAGACAGGGTTTCTTCATGTTGGTCAGGCTGGTCTCAAACTCCTGACCTCAAGTGATCCACCTGCCTCGGCCTCCCAAAGTGCTGGGATTACAGGCGTGAGCCATGGCGCCTGGCAAGATAATTTTTAAAAAACATGAGGCCGGGTGCGGTGGCTCACGTCTGTAATCCCAACACTTTGGGAGGCCAAGGTGGGTGGATCACGAGGTCAGGAGATGGAGACTATCCTGGCTAACATAGTGAAACCCCGTCTCTACTAAAAACACAAAAAATTAGCCGGCGTGGTGGCGGGTGCCTGTAGTCCCAGCTACTCGGAAGGCTGAGGCAGAATGGCGTGAACCTGGGAGGCGGAGCTTGCAGTGAGCCTAGTCTCAAAAAAAATAAAAAATAAATAAATAAAATATGAGATACTTTGGGAATTTTCCTCTGTATTGTATCTGTTCAAAGGAATATGTATATAAAACAAGTTATAAAGATTCAAGGGAATGAACCCCTGTGAAGCTACTACTTTCTGAAAAAGGAACATTACCATATCTTGAAAGCCCTCTCTTTTCTGAGTTAAATCACTATCCTGGATTTGTGTTTCTCTGCTTATTTCATCATATATGTGTATTTGTAAAAACAGTTTAGTTAGCTTGCTTCTGAAATTTATATAAAGTATTCCTTTTGTTTTTGTTCTTTTTATAAGGTCTTGCTCTTTCATTCAGGCTGGAGTACAGTGGCATCACTACACCCTCTACCTCTCAGGTTCAAGTGATCCTCCCACCTCAGGCCTTCCAAGTTGCTGGGACCCACAGGTGTATACCACCACACCTGACTGATTTTAATTTATTTATTATTTATTGAGAGAGGGTCACTTAATTGCCCAGGTTAGAGTGTACAATCTTGGCTCACTTCAGCCTCAACCTCCTGGGCTGAAGCAATCCTCCTACCTAAGGCTTCCTGAGTAGCTGGGACTACAGGCGTGCACCACCATGCTTGGCTAATTTTTTTGTGTTTTTTTGTAGATATGAGATTTTGCTGTGTTGCCCAGGCTGGTCTCGAACTCCTGGGGTCAAGAGAGCTGCCTGCCTCAGCTTCCCAAAGTACTGGGATTAAAATGCATGAGCCATTCTGCCAGGCCTTGATTTTTTTTATTTGTGGAGAGGAGGTCTCTCTATGTTGTCCAGGCTGGTCTTGAACTCCTGAGCTCAAGCTGTCCTTCTGCCCCGGCCTCCCAAAGTGCTGAGATTACAGGCATGAGCCACTGCGCTTGGCCCTATATAATTATATTCTTACATGTATTCTTCTGTGACTCTTTGTTCACTGTTTATATGCATCATAAATGTTGATATGTCTGGCCTTTTGGTGTTATGTGAAATATCTTCAAAGTTTTATGAACCTTTGATTCCTTAATATTTCTTCATTGTTCTTTTCAGATTACAAAAGTAGTTAATATTTGGAATCAAAAATCATAAGAAAGGGACAGTCCTTCATAATCTCATTCATTGCTCGGCTAGAGTCATATCAAGTTTATTTTTTCTCTGCGTGTATTATGTTAATGCTTTTTCTCTTCTCTCTCTTTTTTTGTTTTTTTTTTTCTTTTGAGACGGAGTCTCCCTCTGTCACCCAGGCTGCAGTGCAGTGGTGTGATCTTGGCTCACTGCAACCTCTGCTTCCTGGGTTCAAGCGATTTTTTTTTCCTGCCGCAGCCTCCCGAATAGCTGGGATTCTAGGCACCCGCCACCACACCTGGCTAATTTTTGTATTTTTAGTAGAGACAGGGTTTCACCATGTTGGCCAGGCTGGTCTCTTAAAACCTTTTCCAACTGCAGAGTGTCTTGTTGAGGGAGTGGGGGCACTATTCTGTTTGTAATATCTGTGAATAGTGTTCCCTAGAATTTTGTAGTGTGACAATCTTTCTTAACGGTATTTCCTGGAAATTTATTACAGCAGATTTATTGTAGTAGTTATATTGTCTTATAGATGTACGGTAACTTACCCAGTACTTTTTTGATGTACATCTTCAATGGGCTTTCACTGTTTAAATTATTCATTCAGAAGTATTTTTGTGTATAGCATGTATCAGGCACTATTCTTGCAGTTTTACAGGCATTGCAGCTATGAACAACTTTTGCATATATTTCTGAATACTTGTACACATATATATGAAGGATAAATGCCCGGATGTGAAGTTG
Source organism: Pongo abelii (assembly GCF_028885655.2). Lineage (NCBI taxonomy): Eukaryota > Metazoa > Chordata > Mammalia > Primates > Hominidae > Pongo > Pongo abelii. The sequence goes on along the minus strand of NC_072002.2, from coordinate 61,336,113 downwards.
TTGGGTCAAAATATGAATATTTAATATTTTGATATTCACCTTTAGAGGGAAATTCGACAGTAGCTTCCACAGCATTGCACCAATTTGTACTCCATTTGTGTGTGTGGAGGTACTGTTTTCCCTATATCCTCATCAGCATTGTATTGTTGGTCTTTTAACTTTTGCTAATCTGAAAGGTGAAAAATTAATAAGAATCAGTCTCTTTTTATCCTTAAATTCCTGAACATTAGGACACACTCATTAAGCTTCTGGATATGATTAAACAGTATTCAAATGATATGCACATTAATGTTAAAGCCATTAAAATAGAATATTCTAATTTACTGTATATATTATTTTTATTAACTCAGTTAACAAGTATATAATAAGGACTTTAATTTGGATATGGCTATGTAGTCTTCCCCCTCCACCACCGAGACAAAGTCTTGTTCTGTCATCCAGGCTGGAATGCAGTGGCGGGATCTTGGCTCACTGCAACCTCCGTCTCCTGGGTTCAAGCGATTCTCCTGCCTCAGCCTCCCGAGTAGCTCGGATTACAGGCATGTGCCACCACGCCCAGCTAATTTTTGTATTCTTAGTAAAGACAGGGTTTCACCATGTCGGCCAGGCTGGTCTCGAACTCTTGACCTCATGATCTGCCTGCCTTGGCCTCCCAAAGTGCTGGGATTACAGGCGTGAGCCACCATGCCTGGTGGCTGTGTAGTCTTAATTGTGGAGAAGCCAGAAGTATGAGATGGGCTTTAAGGTGTTTGTTACACAGTTAGGGAGGTAATGTTCCCATTTGAAATAAGTAGCAAGTAGATATGTGTTTGCATGATGAAGCACTATAAGTTGTACATCTAAAGGTCAGTTACTGCATTGGCCTAATGAATGGAGAATTCAGTCAAGGCTTCTTGTAGTGAGACTTGAGGGAGCTTTGAAGGATGAATGCGCCTACTTTGGATTGGCAGAGTTTGTAGGAGAAGAAATGCCAAGAAAGGGGAGAACTGTGAGTGGTCACAGAAATAGAAAATAAAATGGTTTATTTTAGAAATAAATAGAATAAAATACAATTGCAGCTATATAGCAATATTCAGTTTTTTACAAATACAGTTTTCACTGAACACTGCTTTAAATTATAATCCCATTACATATACACCAAAGTTTTTCTAATTTAATCAGATTTATTTAATCAGAATAAAATAGAAAATAGAATGGTACACACCCACAGGTAGAGTAAGCCCTTTGAACTGAGTAAGCCCTGGAGGGGGCTTGAAGAAATGTAGGTTTGCTAGGAAAGAGCCTGGTGTCGTTCAGAGATAGGACGTTGGTGAGCATTTTTGAGCAGAGGAAGGGGGTTGAAAGTGATAAGGTGGACTAACTCCACACTGGTGGGAGACTGGCAGGAGTTGGGGCTGCTGTTTCATTTGAAGAAGGTTATAATAGGCTTTCGGTAGGGTGGTGGTAGTGAAAATGGAGAGGAAGCATCACTGGTGATTATTAATAAAGTGATAATTTCTGTATAGATAAATCACCTACAAATAACTCAGGTTTGCTATGTTCTATTTAAATCTGATTAAATTAGAAAAACTTTGCTGTATGTAATGGGATTATAATTTAAAGCAGTGTTCAGTGAAAACTGTATTTGTAAACAATTGGGTATTGCTATATAGATGCAATTGTAAAGTGTTTCTTGAAAGCATTGTGTGTGCCTGTTAGTTCCAACATGTTAAGAAACAGGTTATCAAAAATGAGCTAGTTTGCTAATATAGAAGAGAGCCTATATTGACTTTATGTATTTCTTCTGTTACAGCTGTATGAGAATGTTCTTTTTGTGTGTGTATTTTTATTTCTACATGTTTGAGGGTCAGCCCGTATTTATTTTTAAAGAAATTTAAATTTTTTGTCCCAATTTTTAAAAATTATTTTTTACTTTTTTAGTAGACGGAGGTCTCACTGTGTTGCCCAGGCTAGAGTGCAGTGGTTATTCACAGGCATGATCATTGTGCACTGCATCCTTGAACTCTTGGCCTCAAGTGAACCTCCTGCCTCAGCCTCCTGAGTAGCTGGGACTATAGGTATGTGTCACTGTACCCTGCCCTGCCCAGTTTTTTTTTTTTTTTTTTTTTTTTTTTGAGATGGGGTCTCTCTGTCTCTCACCCAGGCAGGGTATAGTTGTGAGATCACAGCTCACTGCAGCCTAATATTCTGTGCTTAAGTGATCCTCCTAAGTAGCTGGGACCACAGGTGTGCACCACCATGCCCAGCTAATTTTTACATTTTTTTTTGTAGAGACCAGGTCTTGCCATGTTCCCTAGGCTGGTCTCGAACTTCTGGGCTCAAGGGATCCTCCCATCTTGGCCTTCCAAAGTGCTGGGATTATAGGCATGAACCACTGTGCCCATCCCCAATTTTTTTTTTTTTACAGTGGTAAAATACGTACTGTCTTGACCATTTTAAAATCCAGTGGCATGAAGTGTATTAATATTGTTTGCAACCATCGCTGCCATCTATCGCCAGAGAACCTTTTCATCTTGCAAAACTGAAACTCTATACGCATTTAACAGTAATTCACTATTCCCTCTTCCCCCAGCTCCTGGCAACCACCATCTTGCTTTCTAAGATTCTGATTACTCTAGATTTCTCATATAAGTAGAATTATACTTATATGTCTTATTATTTGACTTACATGTCCTATTATTTGTCTTCTTGTGACTGGCTTATTTCACTAAACGTAATGTCCTCAAGGTTTGTCCATGTTATAACATGTCAGATTTTTTTTCCTTTTTAAGGCATAGTAATATTCTATTGTATGTATACACCATGTTTTATTCATTTATTCTCCAATGGAGACTTGGATTGCTTCCACATTTTAGCTATTGTGGATGATACTGCTATGACTGTGAGTATACAAACATCTCTTCAAGATGCTGTTTTTTAATTCTTATGAGTGTACACCCAGAAGTGGAATTGCGGGATCATATGGTAATTCTATTTTTAATTATTTGAGGAACCACTAAACTGTTTTCCACAGCAGCTACACCATTTTACATTCCCCACCAGCAGTTCACAGGGGTTCCAGTTTCTCCTTGTCCTCATCAGCACTTATTATTATTACTATTTTTTTTTGATAGTGACCATCCTAATGGGTGTGAGGTGGCGTTGCATTATAGTTTTGATTTGCATTTCTTTAATGATTAGTGATGTTGAGCATGTTTTCATGTGCATATTTGCCATTTGTATGTACTTGGAGAAATGTCTATCCAAGTCCTTTGTCCATTTTTGAATTGAGTTGTTTTTAGCTGTTGAGTTTTAGAAGTCCTGCTCCTACCCTGCCCCCTTTTATTTTAGTGCAGCATTGCAGTGGGAGAAGACATTCTTTAGTTGGTGATGATACAGTAGCTGGTAGGTGATGAGAACAAGATAGCTCAGGATCTTAGAAAATGCAGAGTAATTAAACTGATTCATTCATTGTTACTTTATGAATTATTTTACTGTTAGATTGGCTAGACTGAGCCATTTTAATCCACAAAGCTACCTATAAAACCTCTTGGTTTATCTTTTCCCTATGTTAGCCATAGTATGAGCTATGTTAACCTGGGCAGTAACTGCTAGGAAGCATTCTTGTTTTTGTTTTTGTTTTTTATAGACGGAGTCTTGCTCTGGTTGCCCAGGCTGGAGTGCAGTGGTGTGATCTCCGCTCACTACAAAGTCTGCCTCCCAGGTTCTAGTGATTCTGCTAGAGTCTCCTGAGTAGCTGGGCAGTCTCCTGAGTAGCTGGGCTTACAGGCATGGGCCACCATATCTGGCTAATTTTGTATTTTTAGTAGAGACGGGGTTTTGCCATGTTGGCCAGGCTGGTCTCGAACTCCTGACCTCAGGTGATCCGCCCGCCTTGGCCTCCTAAAGTGCTGGGATTACAGGAGTGACCCACCGCACCTAGCCTAGGAAGCATTTTTACTGAAATATAAACCAGTTTATTAAAAGGTGTCAATATAGTGCTTGCAGGGGGTGATGGTGGGGGATGACTTGGCAGGTTTTATATTAAGTATATTTAACATTTAGGCACATTAAAATATTAATTTTTGACCTAAATGTCTTATCAAGATAAAGTCAGTGTTATGAAATAGGTGACAAAATATATCTGTTGAACTGCTTGTTTTTTCCTGAAATTTTGCTATCTTTTAAAAAAGCATAGACTTTTGATGAGGACTTCCAGAAGTGAAAATATATTACATGTATAGTATCTTACTGTTTTCAGAATGCTTTCACATGTTCTTGCATTTAGTCCACAAAACCATCTTAAAAAGGCAGGTGAGAAAAGTGTTACTCCCATTTGAAATGAGGAGTAGAGAGACTTGTAAATTTCCTAAATAACTTGGATAGTAACCAGTAGGGCTAAGGCTAGGATATAGGACTGTTATATTCTGGTCTAGTTAAGTTTAAAAATTTATAAAGAGGAAAAAAGGATCCATAGATTTAGAGCTGTCATAACTATTATACCAGTAGCCTACTCATTTAGTAATTATAAATGAATCTGAATGTAATACTTGGAATTGATAAGATTATGCCAAAATTCATGAAATTGTGGCATTATTTCATTTACTGTTGCTGTATAATATAGTCTTCCAAAACATAGTGGTGTAAAGCAGGTATTTTATTATGCTTGTTAGAAACAAGAGCTCGGAGTCACAAAGAAAATGAGTACTCAAACGAAGGATTTCTCAGCAAGGCAAATTTACTTCTGCAAAAGGGTGCTGCTTGCACTTTTGGCCACTGCGAAAGCACACCAAACAAAGGAGGGAAGGGGTTTTTATCCCTAACATGGTTGTTCCCTGGTTCTGTGTCCTGTCCTCATTGGCTGGAGTCAGACTGCACAATCTACACTGACCCAACTGGCTACTGTTTAAAATTGAATATGGCTAATTAGGTAGGAAGGGAGAGGCTGTCTGTTACAGTAGAAGACATGTTTGGGCATGTCAGGGCGCAGCAACAGCAGGAAGGGTAGTTTTGATGGGAAGAGCTGTTTCGGCGGGAGGGGCAGTTTACAGAATGGGTGGTCAGGAGTGAAGAGGATGCTTTCCAAATAAGGAAGAGATGTGAGTTACAGATTGGGACTGGTGGGAGAAGTTGCTTACAGAGCAGGTAGCTTAGAAGAAGAGACAAGGAAGTTGATCTCAAGAACAAAGAACAAGAAAGTTACAAATTAAACCTTTGAAGAGGAACTTACCATATCTGACAGTTCCCTTTTGATTTTTATAATTCTTCCTCTTCAAACGTTTTTAACATTTCTTGACTCTGTTATTCTGCCTGGTTTTCTAAAAGTAGGAGCTTATCTGAATAAGGTGGTGGGGGGATTGAAAAAGGTTTTAGTAAGAGCTGTTTCAATAAGCCTTTGTGCTAGGCTTCCAGCACAGGGTATGATATAACATCCTACAAGAATAAGCACACCTGTTACAAAGGCAAGAGAAGTGAGGATTGAGGACATAAGTCCTTTCCATTTGCCGAACCATTTTTCCATTAAATTAGTGAAGGGGGCTGGGTGCTGTGGCTCACGCCTGTAATCCCAGTACTTTGGGAGGCCGAGGCAGGCGGATCATGAGGTCAGGAGATCGAGACCATCCTGGCTAACACGGTGAAACCCCGTCTCTACTAAAAATACCAAAAAAAAAATTAGCTGGGCTTGGTGGCAGTCACCTGTAGTCCCAGCTACTCGGGAGGCTGAGGCGGGAGAATGGCATGAACCCGGGAGGCAGAGCTTGCAGTGCGTTGAGATAGCGCCACTGCACTCCAGCCTGGGTGACACAGCAAGACTCCATCTCAAAAAAAAAAAAAAAAAAAATTAGTGAAGGGATCATTTATTCCTGAATTTTTAGCTAGTTCATTGAATAAAGCAGTAAGACCTTGTAATGCTTTTGTTGTTATGGTTCCATCGGGAGCAGTATTATTAGGTATAAAAGTACAACACTGAGTTCCAATGATGACACAAACTCCACCTTTCTCTGCTAGTATCATGTCTAATGCTATTCTATTTTCCGAAGCCATTTGGCTGGTAGGTCCTAATTGTTTAGCTATCCCTTTAATAGCATCTCTAATATAGTTAACAAATCGTTGCTGGTTGTAACAGATGTAATTTATCCAATCTACATTTTTATTTACAGTTAACCACCAGAATAGTATGGACTCAAACCCTGCGCTATATCTGATTTTGCACCTTAAATTCATCTGGCACTCCTCTCGGGACTCCAGTGGCATCTATATAAACATCAGGGTCAAAGGACCCATGAGGGCTATCTCTTGTTATATGGTACTTTGTCTTTATCCTTTTTGGTTGATGAAATTCTAGGGTGAAAGGGATGGCCAGTTGGATCAGAGCACAAGTGCCGCTCTAGTTACTTGGCAGAGTGTCCAGTAATGGTCCGCCACAATACCACCATACATCCACTTGGGGATGGATCAGGGCAGACTGATAGGTCAGTTCTCGGAATGGCTTAAACTCACTGCATCCCTTTAGGTCTCCAAGAAATGCTAAGTTGTCCCCTTGTCATGAGAGACATGAGGTAAAATTGACATGGCCCTCAGGGGCTGACCCATAGGGTGCCAAACTTCAGGGAATAGCCGAGAGAGAGCTCGGCATAATTCATTACCCTAGGCTGTGGGGCCTTGGAAGACAGCTACCATACAGTTCATGCCTGGTCGGCTGGAGGACCATCTGAGTGGAAAGGGGACAATCTGGGCCTCTGGCCTGCGGTGCGCATAAGCATAACAATCTCTTTTGTTTAGAGTGCGGATGGAATATTTAATCCATTTCAGCCAGGCATTTGCATCTTTGTATCCCATTTCTAGAACTATAGTCTGCCTTAATTCTTTCACCTCCACAGCCATTACCTTAGTTGGGTGGTTCTGGAGATGGGAGGAGAATGCTGGGCGTGATATGTTTGGGGAAAGTGTTGGATCCCATACATTCCCCGGACTCTGGGTCTGGATTTCTTTATTGTTTTTAACCAGTGGTCTAGCCAACCTCAGAGAGAAGATTCCTATGGGGTCCCATCCTATAACATCTGCTCCTAACCCATACCATTCGAATATGGAGGGTTCTTGGGCCATTGTTTGGGGATTATCTATAATTAGCAATAAGGAGATAAGGGGTTACATTGCAGTGACTTACAATTTGGTGGGGTGGGACCACGAATAAGTTGGAGTTTCTGTTTCAGTCCTTGCAACTTGTTTGAAGAAGGGGGCCTGGCTGTCCATCCTCCATATTGGGTGGTCCACCAAACATCTGTCCAGTCACCGCAGGGACTTTTTAAGGCTCCATACTTATACTTTGTTGACTCACTACAGTATGGACATAGATACTTATCTGCATTTGATAGCTGCCTTTGAGTTCGTTCATCTCCATATGAGATGACTGAACAAGCATCAAACTGAAGGGTTAAGGGATGGTTAGTTTGAGTCACATAGAGGACAAGGTGACCTTCTGTTGGAAAGAAAAGGGAAAATAATATTAAGCCCTTTTTAGAGTTAATTTGGTGGGCGGGGGGGTGGGCCCTGGGGTGATGGCTCATTTTTCTCTGGCTGTGGAAGCAACTCCTTTCACTCGTGTGTGGTGTGTCCATCCCCTTTTGGCCGTGCAGATAGTGGTTTCTGTAGTTAGAAGCCCTAGATAGGGTCCTTCCCAAGCTGGTTCGCGTTTTCCTTCTTTCCAGCTTTTGATGAGAATGTGATCCCTAGGCTGATGCTGACATGCTGGGAACTCCAAGGGTGGTGTCTCTCCTAAAAGGCCTTTAGTTCTGAGGGAAGAGAAAGTGGAAGACAGACCAATTGTATAACTCCTGAGAAATTGATCTTTAGTTTCAAACGTAGGAATGTCAGCAGTGGAGTGTAAATAAGGCAACCCGTATAGCATTTCATAAGGAGATAAGCCAGTATCTTTCCGAGGGGCAGTTCGGACCCTCAGTAAGGCAATAGGAAGGCATTTGGTCCATGGTAGTCGAGTCTCTAAAGTTAATTTGGTTAGGTGGCTTTTTAGGGTTTAGCTCATTGTTTCTACTCTTCCTGATGAAGGTGAGTGCCAGGGGGTATGGTATTCCCATCTTATTTCTAATAGCTGGGCTAGCTTTTTAATGACATGTGCAGTGAAATGGGTTCTATTATCTGAATCAATATTTTCTAGTAATCCAAACCTAGGTATAATACTTTTGATTAATGCCTTAACTATATTACTGGTGGCTGCACTTGAAAAGGGAATAACTTCTACCCAGTGAGTAAGGTGATCCAGTATTACTTGTAGATACTTTAGGCGACCTATTGGGGGCATTTCAGTGTAATCTATTCAGATGCTTTGGAATGGCCCTAATCCAGGGTTTCTTCCTCCAGTGGGTGGTTTTCTTAGGGCTTACTTATTAGTTTTTTTGCATATTAAACAATTATCTGTAACTTGTTTTGCTAGAGTATAAATTCCTATACATCCGTAGACTCCAAGAACTGCATCACACAGAGCTTGAGGTCCCTAATGGGTTTCTTGATGCAACTGAGATAAAACCTCGCTCATGAGACATTTGGATAGCATTTCTCTTTGATCTGGTAACACCCATTTCCCTTCTGAGTTTTCCTTGGCTCCTATTTTTATTAACTTCTCCTTTTCAGTAGGGGAGAAGATGGGAATGGCGGTAGGGGGAGAAAGGCAAGGAGGGAGGTGAAAAACGGGCGTTTCAGAGGAAACGGCAGCTTGTTTGGCTATTTGGTCTGAAGGTTATTCCCTCAGCTTTCAAAAGAAGGATTTTTCTGGTGTCCTGGAACATGAACAATAGCTATTTCTTCTAGCAACTGAAGGTTATCTAATACCTAGGTGATTAATTCTTTGTGGACAAGGTCTTGGCCTTTGCTATTAATGAGACCTTGTTCAGTCCAAATTTTTCCAAAGGTATGGGCTACCCCAAAGACATATTTAGAATCAGTATAAATATTCCCTTCTTGGTTTTGTAAATGTTTTTAAGCCTGATTTAACGCAAACAATTAACATGTTTGGGCCAGCCAATTATTGGGCAGTCTTCCTGACTCTACTTCTGCAAGAGCTTCTCCATCAACCACCAAATACCCATTACTCCTTTTTCCCCCAGTTACCCTAGAGGGGCCATCTATGAATAGATGTCCTGTTTTGAAAAGGGTCTCTCTTAAATCGGCCTTGACCTTTGTGTGATAATCAATTAAATCTAAACATTTATGCTTAGGGCCTTTCAGATTTGGGTTCCCTGTCAGGAAACCTGCTGGGTTAAGTGAATTATCAGTGATTAATGTTAAGTTACCTCTTTCTAGTAAGATACTTTAAAATCCTTGAGTCGGTGAGCCATCTTCCTGCCTTTTAAGATTGTCCTAACCTGATGGGGTGTGGTCACCACCAAGTTTCCCCCAAAGGTTAGCTTCCTGCTTTCGTTAGTTAACAAGGCGGTAGCCGTGATAAATTGAATACATTTGGGCCACCTACAGGTTACTGGGTCAAAAACTTTTGATACAAAGGCCACAGGTTGTCAGTGGCCCCCATGTTCTTGAGTAAGCACCTCTAAAGCTACTCCCTTGTTTGCGTTAATGAAAAGGTGAAATGGTTTTTCTAGGTAAGGAAGGGCTAAGACAGGGGCAGTGATGAGTAGGTGTTTTAGCTCCTCAACCTGGTGGATTTCATCAGAAGTCCGTGGGAGAAAGTCAGGCTTTTCCTGGGTGAGCTTCAGGTATAAGGGTTTCATCTTTAGGGCATATTAATCAATCCATAGTCAGCAATACCCAACTAATCCCAAAAATTTTTTGAGCTCTTGCTTGGTTTTAGGCAAAGGTAAGGACACGATTCCTTCGACCCGTTCGGGCCTTATCCTTGGCTTGCCTTTACTTATTAAGTGTCCTAAATATTTAACCTTGGGTTTCACAGATAGGAGCTTTCCTTTTGAAACTCGTAACCCCTTCTCTTGTAAATGGTTAAGAAGGTGTGTGGAGAAGACAGCCACCTGTTCTATAGCTTCACCAGATATAAGCAGGTCATCCACGTATTGGAGCAAGCATATGTGTTTTGGGGGTACAAATTTGTTCTGGAATCTGTTCTAGGATTTGACCAAAGAGGTTAGGTGAATCTCTAAACTCTTGGGGCAAGACTATCTATTGGTATTGTTGCTTTCGCTCAGAATGAGGATCTTCCCATTCAAAAGCAAATATGTCCCTGCTGTCCTCAGCCAAGGGGCATGCCTAGAAGGTGTCTTTTAAGTCTATCACTGTAAACCATTGATGGTCATATGGTATTTTGCTAAGGATAGTGTAAAGGTTGGGAACAACAGGGTTAGGTAGTCTGGACTATTTAGTTAATAGCTCTGGGGCCTTGCACTAGTCAGCATGACCCGTCTAATTTCTTTACAGGCTATATTGGAATGTTATAAGGGGACATACAGGGTTCAAGGCGCTTATCTTGAATGAGACCTTCGACTACAGGTTTTGGGCCTATGCTGCCCTCTAGGGGAATGGGATATTGCTTTCTTCTTACTATTTCCCCTGGGGATTTTAACTTGATATGTATTGGAGCAACTTGAAGTCTTCCTCGATTTCCTTCTCTCGCCCATACATCAGGATGAATATATTTTTCATTTGCAGTGGTAAGTAGATTTAATGAGGTGAGAAATCCGTTTGGACTGACATGTAGGCCTATACCTAGTTTTAGTATTAAATCTCTTCCTAATAGGTTAGTTCCTGCCTCAGGGATTAACAGAAATTGAAAGTTGGCTGATCAGTTTTTATATTTGACCTCTGTGTCTTCTAAGATTCTTGCTTTAAACCTTTCTCCTTTTACCCCCAAGACAAAAAGTTCTTCTGAGGAGCAAGGGACATTAGGTAAAGGGAAACAAACAGGAGCGAGCTGCTCCTGAATCTGTTAAAAGGGTTATAACTTCATGTTTGGGTCCCACCTCTAAGTTTATCAAGGGCTCTTGGTAGGATTCAAGATAAAAAGAATAGAGCCCCTGACTCCCTTAAATGGAATGACTTCTTTCTCCTTCTCCCATTCAGGACATTCTCTCTTAAAATGACTACCCCTCCACGTTTGAAGCATGTATTTTGTCCTCCCTCCCTTCCTGTTCTGAGGTTACCTGGTCTTGTCTCTCTATGTCCTTTATATGGTTTAGCATGTGAGGACTTAAATCCTTTGTAAGCTTTGGCCCCCTGTAGGCCTTGTTTAGGGGTGTGGAGTCCCTAGGTAATGGAGAGTAGTGTCGGTGGGCCTTGTCTTTTGGAACCCCTGTTGGAAGGTGGGTAACATAATTTTTCCTTTTTGTTTCTGCTTTTCTTCATCTCTTCTCACATATACTTTTTGAGCTTCTCTTAAAAGCTCTTCAATAGTCCAGTCTTTCCAATTCTCTATCTTTTGTAATTTCTTAGCAATATCTGGCCAACTGTTCGTAACAAAATGTAACTTGAGTATTCCCTGCCCAAGAGGGTCTTCTAAGTCTAGGCCTGCATATTGTCTCATTTGCTCTTTCAGCCTCTCTAGGAATTCCATAGGTCTTTCATCCTTTCTTTGTTGTATATCGAACACTCAGGAACTATTTTGGGTCCGAGGTACTGATTCCCAAATTCCTTTTATTACCATTTCCCTGAGATCTTTCATATTCTCTTGGTGAGCTGCATTGTTATTGTCCCATCGAGGGTCTTGGGCTGGAAATTTTTGGTCAGCTGCAGGAATGTTTTGGCCAGGAGGATGCTCACGTTCCCAGACTACCATAGCAACCCTATGGATCATGCTTCTTTCTTCCCCTGAAAAGAGGATGCCCAGGATTGTCATTAACTCTGCCCAAGTATACAGCTGTGGCCCTAAGAATTGATCAATTTGATGTGCTACCCCACATGGGTCATCTAATAATGACTTGAGTTCCTTTTTTTTTTTTTTTTTTTTTTTGAGCTGGAGTCTTGCTCTGTTACCCAGGCTGGAGTGCAGTGGCGCGATCTCGGCTCACGGCAAGCTCCGCCTCCTGGGTTCGTGCCATTCTTCTGCCTCAGCCTCCCAAATAGCTGGGACTACAGGCGCCCGCCACCACGTCTGGCTAATTTTTTTGTATTTTTAGTAGAGATGGGGTTTCACCGTGTTAGCCAGGATGGTCTCAATCTCCTGATGTTGTGATCCGCCCACCTCGGCCTCCCAGAGTGCTGGGATTACAGGCTTGAGCCACTGCGCCCGGCCTTGATTCCTTTTTTAAATTTCGAACTTCGGAGCTAGTGAAGGGAGCATTTACGAAGCCAATTCCTCCTCCTCCAAGGGGCACTTCCCTTAAGGGGAAAAGAGTTGGGGCTGATTCCTTAGAGGTGGAGGGGAAAAGGAGTTCTGAATATCCTTTTTACACTGTTCTGTCTCACGCTAGAGCCTTCCTGGAGGAGGCATAGACTCAGACGTGTGGTTAGGGAGGGCATGGGGCATTGGGGCAGGCATTGACTCAGGGTTATATGGAGGAGGAATTGAGTGAAGGGGGTCCTGTGCACTCGCTTGGGGTGGGGGATTTGGCGGAGGTAGGTGGTCTGGTGGGTCTCATACATTGGTGGATTGTTTTGGGGTAGAGATCTTACTTTCCTCAGAGGAACTGATTTCTGGCTTACTTCCTATAGCTTTTAGGGGGTAGAGAAGGACAGGTCCCTGCTGCCAACACAGGGCATAATCTATTTCCTGCTGGGAGATGGGACTCTTGTCATTGACATACTCTGTTAGAAGTTAACAAGTCCAGTCCTCATTTGACTGAAACTTTGGCCAGAAAACTGAGGGTTTGAGGATGAGCTCTATGGTCCAAATGAAACAACAATATTTTATCATTTGTTGTTTTTTCTTATGTTTAGTCCTTTCACTGTCCCTCCAGTATGTTAACATGAGACCTAAGGGACTACCAGAGGGAATGTTGTTATCATCACTAGCTTTATATCTTTCATTTCCTGTCTTACTTGGGGTGTTTCCCATCCTGGAGGTTTGATGTGAGGCTCAATGCCTCATATTAGAGATTTCTTGCCTTCTCTTCTCTAAAGGTTTGCTGAGGCTCAGTCCCTCCTCATATTAGAGATTTCTTGCCTTCCCTTCTCTAGAGGCTTGCTGAGGCTCAATCCCTTGTATTAGAGATTTCTTGCTTTCTCCTCTCTGGAGGTTTGCTGAGGCTCAATCCCTCCTCTTATTAGAGATTTCTTGCCTTCCCTTCTCTAGAGGTTTTCTGAGGCTCAATCCCTCCTCGTATTAGAGATTTATTGCCTTCCCATCTCTAGAGGCTTAACCCCCCTCTACTGGAGGTCTTTTTCACTCTCCTTTTGCTTTGTCCTTCTCTGGCTGCTTCCCTTGCGGGAATTTAAGTCTTTCTTAGCATCGGTGTGTCGGTATAAGCCCCACAACAGGAATCTGCCATAAGCCATATAAGGTGACCACGGAACTGCAGATCCGGACTCCACGCTTGCTTTGTGCTTAATTGTACATCTCATTCACACACATTCAGCCTCCAAGTTGTCCCAGCCACCAAGGAAATACATTGTCGCCCCCGTGACTTTTCTTACCTTGGTTTGTGCACAGAGTTACCTGGTCGCCATGGTGTGTGAGGATCCTTTTCACCCGCATTGCTGAGAGTCCAGGTTTATTCGTCATGCTGGGGGAGATCTTGATCCCTCATCCCTGAGGCCACCACAATGAGGCAGGGGGACGTGTCTCCTCATGAGAGATGATCAGGGACCTCTTCCTGGATGAGAAAGGCAATCGCAGACGAGCCCCCAAGTTGTTAGAAACAAGAGCTTGGAGTCGCAAGGAAAACAAGCACCCAAACGCCAAATGAAGGATTTCTCAGCAAAGCAAATTTACTTCTGCAGAAGGGTGCTGGTCACATTTCTGGCCGCTGCGAGAGCGCACCAAACAAAGGAGGGAAGGGGTTTTTATCCCTAACACAGTTAATCCCTGGTTCTGTGTCCTTTCCCCATTGGCTGGAGTCAGACCTCACAATCTACACTGACCTGATTGGCTACCATTTAAAATTGAATATGGCTAATTAGGCGGGAAGGGAGAGGCTGTTACAGTACAAGGCGTGTTTGGGCATGTCAGGGTGCGTCAAAGGCGGGAAGGATAGTTTCTGCAGGGAGAGCTGTTTTCAGCAGGAGGGGGAGCTTACAGAATAGGTAGCCAGGAGTAAAAAGGACTCTTTCCAAATCAGGAAGAGATGTGAGTTACAGATTGGGACCGGCAGAAGAAGTTGTTTACAGAGCAGATAGCTTAGGAGAAGGGACAAGGAAGTTGAGCTCGAGAGCAAAGAACAAGGAAGTCAGAAATTAAACTTTTGAAGAGGAACTTACTGTGTCTGACATGCTCATGGATTCCTTAGGTCAGGAATTTGGAAGGGCAGTGTGTGGGTGGCTTGTTTCTTATCCCAAGATCTCTGGGGTCTTAGCTGAGAAGACATATCCTTGAGGTGCACTTGGCTAGAAGCTCAGATCACTTGGAGGCATCTTCCCTGATGTGTTTGGCAGCTATGCCACCTGATGACTTGGACTTAGCTTGGCTGTTGGCTGGAATACCCATATGTGGCTTCTTCATGTGTAATTTGGGCTTCTTTATAGCATTAGAGCTAGGTTCCAAGAATGAGTGTCCCCACAGAGCAAGGAAGATGTGTGTGGTATTTTTATGGTTCAGCCTTGGAGCTGTAGAGCATCACTTAAACTGTACACTGTTGGTTGATGCTATTACAAAAGACCATTCAGATTCAAAGGGAGGGTGATAAAGTCCCCACTACTCAATTGGAAGAATGTCAAGTTTACATAAAAAGGAGAACATGATGGGAGATAATGTGGTTATATTTGGAAAATAGAATCTACATTATGAAGGGTTGTTGAAAAAGGAAAGGTTTGAATAAAGCCGTATTTAATTCATGCGCTTGAGCCATGATCATTTTTCATTTCATTTGCTCTTAACTTTAAGGCATTCATGGAATCTCTGCAGAATTGGTTTTCTGATTCCCAAATTGTAGACAATGGGGAGAAAATAAACTGCAAAACCTGCATACTTTACTTTGCATCCTGCATTCTTTCTCATGGTTTATGTTAAAATGACCATTTAGCTAACAAATTTACTTTATGGAAAGTTTGGTATGCTTTTGGCTGCTGTTCTGTCATAAAATTGACTTATCTAAGAACTGTCAATGTTAATACAAATTAGATTTTTATTAGCATATGCGCAATTTTTTTTTGCTGTAAGTTCCTGGAGTCTGGTTATAGTATATAGCAGTGACACAGATCCATTTTTCTATAGATACAGGGTGGTTATTTGAGATTTTAATCTGGATTGAAAATTTGACAGCAAATATAGGTAAAGTCAAAGATATGTCAGAAAAATAAAAGGCACACCAAGAATATGTCTATTATGACACAGACTACTAACATTAAGCTGCCAGTTCTATAAATTGTACATATATATTGCATATGTGCAACATGTAAGTACAATTTGATATAAAAGTACATGTTGAACATACATGTACAACATGACTGTGGAACCATTCTCGTTTCAAATGTTAAGGTTCATGGTTTTTGGAAACTTTTCAGGGTAGGTTGACTCCAGTCATTCAGACAGAGCCTCAAATACTGGCATTTATCCTGGTGAATTCACAGAGGGTCTTGTGCCCAACTTTACAGGTGTAGATACCTGCTGCTTTTGGCACGCTAAGAGTGGATTGGTCTTTAGGGAGATTTAGTTAATCAGGTTTATCAGAAAAAAGCAGGAAACACAACTGTTGGGGAGATAATTTCCTTTACCTACCCCCTCCATTCTTTTTGCTGTTCTCATATTTCCTCCCTGTGTTAGAAATCCTGCCTTTCAATGCCATCACTTTAGCTGTCAACAGTTTTTTGAAGGAAATTACAAGAAGAAAATACAGCATACTGTTTTACATTTACACTTATTTACTGTATGATTTTCATTCCCAGAGATCCAGTTTTGAATTTATATGTTTTTAAATAATCCTGATGATTTTGTTTTACATTTCTTGTAATGCATGTCTGCTGTCAGCAAATTCTTATATCTTCTGTTTATCTGAAAAGTTATTCTTCCACTCTGCTTTTGAAGGGTATTGAATTTTCAGTTGAGTTTGTTCTTTCACCACTTTAAAGATACCTTCTGGCCTATATTGCTTCGGATGAGAAGTTGGCCTTGATTTGTATTGTTCCCTTGTTTCTTTTTTCTCTCGTTGCTTTCAAGATTAATCAAACATAATCAATAGTTTGACTATGATGTGACTAGGTAGTTTTCTTTGTATTATTTTACATGGAGTTTGATTTGTAAATCCTTTTTTCCCCTCCATCAAAGGTAGAATTATTGATTCATTATTTCTGCAAGTAGTTTTCTTTTTTAATACCTCATTTTGCACTCTCTTCTTTTAGTTCTCCATTTGTACTTACTTTAGACCTTTTGAGGTTTCTGGCTCAAGAGACTGGATGCTCATGTCATTAATTAATTAAGATTAAAATGCAGCATGTTTACTTGTTATCTCAAAATACACGTTACATTTGGCAGTTAAGAGGTCATTGGGGACCTTAGCCACAGATAGTGAAAAGTGGAGTCCGAACAAGAAAAAAAGGGTTGAGGAATGAATAGGAACTGGAGAAATGGAGAGGCTTACTTATGTTTCTGTGTTTGATGCTCCATAATTATGTTTATAATCCAAAGTTTTATTTTACTTTTTGGCCTTCATCATAAACGGTATCTCCCTCTTCCCTCCTTTTTAAAGCGTTCTGAAAAAATATGAACCATTTTGTGACATGATTTCTAGGAGAATAATTGCTATAATAAACTGTGATTATAGAAAAGAATATTTTAGCTAGGGAATTAATATTTTTCTGACTTGATGTGAGTTGTGGTTGAACCTCTAACATTGGATATCCAACTGGCATCTTTTTATCTTCATGTAGCAGGAAAACTGGACAGTGTTATGTACAAGGACCATTTGCCTTTTTTTTTTGAAGACTATCGCTGTAGTGCAATGGTGCGATCTCAGCGCACTGCAACCTCCACCTCCCAGGTTCAAGCGATTCTCCTGACTCAGACTTTGGAGTAGCTGGGATTACCGATTACCGGCACATGCCACCATGCCTGGCTAATTTTTGTGTTTTTACTAGAGATGGGGTTTCACCATGTTGGCCAGGCTGGTCTTGAACACTTGACCTCAAGTGATCCGCCTGCCTCGGCCTCTCAAAGTGCTGGGATTACAGGTGTGAGCCACTGTGCCCGGCCTCATTTTGCCTTTACTTGGGTGATGTTGCAATTGTTAGGAAGCAAAAGACTTGAGGCCTCTATATATGTTAACTTTTTTGTTTGTTTTAATGGACACTAGAACATTATTGAATAATTCATTATTAACCTATTGCAGGTTTTTGTGAAGTCATAAATACATTTCAGGTAATAATATACATCAGGATGACTTCATTAAGCAATATTTTTTAACTGGGCAGACTTTCATATGCAAATTAGGTGTCTTCAAAACTTAAAAGTTTTGATATTCAAAATTTTCTTATATGAGTGTTTTGTGTAATTAAATACAGAGCACCAAAAGCAAAATACAACAAAGGAAAATAAACAAAAAGCATTTAATTCTTGAATAGAGTTCTCCTGGGGAGCATTTTGACTTCCTTTCATTAGATAATATTATAGTTAAGAATGAAATGTAATATTGAAGGGTTTTGTTATATTTTTACTGTGCATTAGTTTTTTTGTTTTTTGTTTTTTTTTTTTTTTGAGATGGAGTTTCACTCTTGTTGCCCAGGCTGGAGTGCAATGGTGCAATCTTCACTGCAACCTCCGCCTTCTGGGTTCAAGCAATTCTCCTGCCTCCGCCTCCCATGTAGCTGGGATTACAGGCATGCACCACCATGCCCAGCTAATTTTATATTTTTAGTATAGACGGGGTTTCTCCATGTTGGTCAGGCTGGCTGGTCTTGAACTTGCAACCTCAGGTGATCCACCCACCTTGGCTTCCCAAAGTGCTGGGATTACAGGCATGAGCCACTGCGCCCAGCCTGCATTAGTATTTTAGAATAAAGAATGGTTACATACTTAACGTTAAAGAAACCCCTTTGTAGTGACTTTACTCATGATTCCAAGATGAATGCAGTTTAGTACTTCCTGATTTTGGAGTATTTTAACCATAAAGTTTCAGAATTTGGCAGGTACTTTATAAAAAATATCTGGTTATTGCAGGTGGTTGTAGTGTTGGATTTGTTATTGAAATATTATCTTTCTTTTTTTTTTCTTCCCAGTTCAAAGCAGTATTCAGCGATTTCAAGAGAAGTTTTTTATTTTTGCTTTGACACCTCAACAAGTTAGAGAGATATGCATATCCAGGTAAGCGGAATATTTGGAATATATTTCTCATGAATATTGGTTTATTCACCTGTAGGTCTGCCATAACAAAATTTCACACTCGACAGCGTAAACAACAGACTCTTGTTTCTCAAAATGCTGGAGGCTTCTGTCCAAGATCAAGGTTTTGGCAGGTTTGATTTCTCCTGAAGCCTTTCTCCTTGGCTTGCATATCTCAGATGGCCTTTTCTCTGTACTGGTGCATCCCTGGTGTCTTTCTTTTCTTGTAAAGACACTGTCATATTGGATTAGGGATCTACCCTGTGGCTTTATTTAAACTTAATTTCCTCCTTAAAGGCCTTGTCTCCAAATACAGTCACATTGGGGGTTAGGACTTCAACATATGAATTTTGGGGATACACAATTCACCATAACAGTTGGCCTGTTTCTCTTATGAAAGGGTGGTATACTTTGACTAAAGTCAGCCAAATATTTAGTAAATACTGTGTATTAGAATAAAATTTTTAACCTTTGAATAAAACCTCAGTGTCTTTTAGATTACTTTTTGTTATATTTGGCAATTATTTTTTAAATGGAAAATTTATTCCCAGGCTGGGCATGGTGGCTCATGCCTGTAATCCTAGCACTTTGGGAGGTGGCAGTATCACTTGAGCCCAGGAGTTCAGACCAGCCTGGGTAACATGGTGAAACCCTGTCTCTACAAGAAATACAGAAATTAGTGTCACCTACTCAGGAGGCTGAGGTGGGAGAATCACTTAAGCCTGGGAGGTCGAGGCTGCAGTGAGCTGTTGTGATCGTGCTGCAGCACTCCAGACTGGGCAACAAAGTGAGACCCCGTCTGAAAAAATATATATATTAGGTAAAGCAATATAAAAAGAATTTATAATATCCCAAAGACAGGGTGACCATAAGCTTTATCATTCCAAACTGGGGCATTTTTGAGAGTGAAGTAAACATTACTAATAATTATTCTGGGATAAGAACATAAACTGAGGCAGTTATGGGTAAAGTGAGCTGTATAGTCATCCTGACCAAAAAATTACTAGACATATGAAAACAATTATGAAAAGTATCGGTAGACCCATTTGTAAAGAGCAGATGAACTAAGAGATATAAGAAGAAAGAAAAGGAAATCTGTAGCATTTATTTTCCAATTAAAAATATTTTTAAAAAGGCTGGGCGCAGTGGCTCATGCTTGTAATCCCAGAACTTTGGGAGGCTCTGGTGGTTGGATTACTTGAGTTCAGGAGTTTGAGACCAGCCTGGCCAACATGGCGAAACCCATCTCTACTAAAAATACAACAAATTAGCCGGGCGTGTTGGCAGGCGCCTGTAATCCCTGCTACTCGGAAAGCTGAGGCAAGAGAATCACCTTAACCCAGGAGGCAGAGGTTGCAGTGAGCCGAGATCACGCCACTGCACTCCAGCCTGGGCAACAAGAGTGAAACTCTATCTCAAAAGAATATATATATATGTGTATAAATATGTGTGTATATATATGTGTGTATATATGTGTATATATGTATATATATACGTATGTATATGTGTATATATACATACGTATATATATGTGTCTGTGTATATATATACGTATGTATATATGTATACACACACACACACCTTCAGTGTTAACAAAACATTATATGACTCTTCAAAGTTGCATTCTTAAAAGATTCGCCATAATAAAACTAAGGCTTCTGGAGGTTAATGATTTTGGGGGGGCTGTAATGTTAAAAGCAGAGCAAGGAATTGAGTAAATTAGAGGTGTTTACTTCCTTTTCAACTATTCATTAGAACACTCTTTGAGATGATAGTAAGAGTTTTTCAAAAATAAGATTGTTGCAGTTAAGTAAGTTTGGGAAATTCTGTACTTAATTACGTAATTTTTTTTTTTTTTGAGACAGAGTCTCACTCTGTCATCCAGGCTTGAGTGAGTGCAGTAGCGTGATTTTGGCTCACTGCAACCTCCACCTCCCGGTTTCAGGCGATTCTCCTGCCTCAGCCTCTTGAGTAGCTGTGACGACAGGCAGGTGCCACCATACCTGGCTAATTTTTGTGTTTTTAGTAGAGATGGGGTTTTGCCATGTTGGCCAGGGTGGTCTTGAACTCCTGGCCTCAAGTGATCCACCTGTCTCGGCCTCCCAAAATGCTGGGATTATAGGTGTGAGCCACCGTGCCTGGCATAAAAACTTTATATTTTGTAGTAATTTTTATTTAGATAAAAATTATAGAAATAGTACAATGATCAAAACCATGAAATCAACATTGGTACAGTACTATTAACTATGGACTTTTTTCAGATTTCACCAGTTTTTTGGCCAATAAACGTCTTCTGTTCCTAGATACAATCCCAAATCACATTTAATTGTTGAGCCATCCTACTCTGCTTCAATCTGTTACAGTTTCTTAGTTTTTTTGTTTGTTTGTTTTTTGTCTTTCACAGCGTGACACTTTGAAGAGTACTGGTCAGGTGTTTTGTAGACTGTTTCTCATTTGGTGGTATGGCTGATGTTTTGCCATGATTAGATGGAGGTTGTGCATTTTGGGCAAGAATACCTCAAGTTATGTGCCCTTCTCAGGGTACCATATCAGGCAACATAATATTGATATCTTATTTTTGGTGATGTTAACCTTGATCACTTGGCTGATATTAGCTGCCAGATATCCACACTGTAAAGTTACTGTTTGTTCCTTTGTTAATGATAAATATTTTGCAAAGATAACTTTGCAACTAGGCACCTAGTATTCTGTTTTTGCTCAAACTTTTGCAGGTTAATTTAGTGTTCACTCGTGAATCTTGGCTTTAGCGGTTACTTTAGCAGAAACATTCTTGTGTTCTGTTGTCCTTAATCTTTTTTACATTGGAGTTATTTTATTTTTACAAGGAGGAGCTGTCTCCTTTTCTTTTCTTTCTTTCATTCATTGTTTTATTTATTTTTTGAGACAAAGTCTTGCTCCGTCGCTCAGGCTGGAGTGCAGTGGCACAATCTCGGCTCACTGTAACCTCTGCCTCCCAGGTTCAAGCGATTCTTCACCATGCCTGGATAATTTTTGTATTTTTAGTAGAGAAGGGGTTTCACCATGTTGGTCAGGCTGGTCTTGAACTCTTGACCTCAGGTGATCCGCCCGCCTCGGCCTCCCAAAGTGTTGGGATTACAGGTGTGAGCCACCACACCCGGCCTTTTATTTTATTTTATTTTATTTTTGAGAGAAGGTCTTGCTCTGTTGCCCAGGCTGGAGTGCAGTGGTGGTGATCATGGCTTGTTGCAGCCTTGACCTCCTGGGGTCAAATGATCCTTCCATCTCAGCCCCACAAGAAGCTAGGACTACAGGTGTACAACACCACACCTGGCAAATTTTTATGTTTTTTGTAGAGATGGGGTCTCACAGTATTGCCTCAGCTAGTCTCAGACACCTGTGCTCAAGAGATCTTCCCTCCTTTGTCTCCCAAACTATTGGGTTTACAGGTATGGCTTTACAGATGTGAGCCACCATTCCCAGCCCGTTTATTCGTTTATAACAGTGTGGACTCATGAGTGCTCTATGAGTCATATTCCAATGTTACAGTAATTGATATTGCTCAAATTGTTCTATCTTTGGCTATTAGAAGTTCTTTCAGATTGGCTCCTATACCCTTTTGATATACCTCTCTCCTTGAAACCCACTTTAAGCACTCTTTAATTTCTTGCACCAAAAATGCTGAAGGCTTATTTTGTATTTTCTCTGCTGCAACTGTGGAATTGATCAGTTCTCCAAGGAGCCCTGGTTTCTCTCATTAGACTTTATTTTATAACACTACTTTCCAAAAAAAAGTGATTTATTTGATCTAGCATATTGTACATTCTGGATTCGGATGATTGCTTCTTGCGTCATTTAACTACTTCTCTCCCCATGTTTCTCAAACTTTGCTGCATATTAGCATCAGCTGGGGAGATTTAGGAAATTCACATACTCAGGTTTTATCCCACATCAGTGAAATTAAAATCTCAGGATTGAACCCAAACATCAGTGGTTTTTAAAGTTTCCCAGGTTTCCAGTATGCAGCCAACTTGAGAACCACAGCTGTGTTTCTAGCTCCCTCCCCTTCGCCTGTAGTGGTAGTAAGATCTAGACTAGACGCTTGAATACATTCTTGTCCAGGTTTTTTTGTTCTTTCTGTTACATCTTGCGAAGATTGAACGCTGGATTCAGTTCTCTTTTTGGCTTTAGCGCTGCTCCTTCCATTTGGTACTAGTATATTTTTAACCATGCTCTCAGTTCCTCACACTGGCTTCTTGTACCCATTTTAAGGAATCAATCTGGGATTCTCTTCTTGCTACTCTATGATAATATTCATTAATGTGCTTTGTTATTTTTATATTGGTGGCTGCAAAATAACCAACACCTCCCTCCAGACACCTTTTTCACTGCCTCTCCTTTGACCTACAAGGGCATCAAGCACAACACATCTAAAATTGAACTTGCCTTCCGTCAAGCCTGCTTGTCTTTTGTTCTTTTATTCATTCATTCAGCACACATTTATTAACTGTCTATGGACCAGACAATATTCCAGGCACCAAAGATGCAAAGTTGAAAAAGAGACTGGCCTCAAGGAGATTTTTGCTTAGTATATTTCCTTCTGCATTACTCATTTCCTTAATGGCATTGGAATCTGCCTGGACACAGGCCTCTTTGTGATAGGCCACTCTTCATTTACCACATCCTGTCTGTTTGCTGCACTTCATTGATACTTTTTTTTTTTTTTTTTTTTTTTGAGACTGAGTCTCACTCTGTCGCCCAGGCTGGAGTGCAGTGGTGTGATCTTGGCTCACTGCAAGCTCCGACTCCCGAGTTCACGCCATTCTCCTGCCGCAGCCTCCCGAGTAGCTGGGACTACAGGCACCCACCACCACGCCCGGCTAATTTTTTGTATTTTTAGTAGAAACGGGGTTTCACCATGTTAGCCAGGATGGTCTCGATCTCCTGACCTCATGATCGACCTGCTTCGGCCTCCCAAAGTGCTGGGATTATGGGCGTGAGCTACCGCGTCTGGCCTTTCATTGATTCTTCTATGTCATTCTGAATATTTAAAACTCAGCAAGGCAACTCTACCTTTGAGGGAGCTAGTATGGTCTTTAGAGTAATACTAAGTAGAAAGTGAATTCTGAACCAGCCACTTAGGTCTGTATGCCCCTAGACAGGTGACTAAACCTCACTTTCTCAGCATCCAAAATTGGAATAATGATCACCACCTCACTGGGTGGTTTGGGGAGATTGATGCTATAACTTGCTCTGCCTCTTCTTGTCCTGGTGAGTAGCATGGCCATCTCTTCAGTTGCAGCATTCCAAAACCTGGATACCCTCCTAGAAACTCCCCTTCCCTTATCCTGCCTTCTCACATCTAGTCATTCATCAAGTCTTACCGTTTTTTGTGTGTAAATATCACTCAGTGATATTTATGTTTAATAGCTTTCAGGCCCTCATTTGAAATTACTATTATTTTTTGAGCCAGGGTCTTGCTGTGTCACCCAGGCTGAAAGTACAGTGCCGCAATCAAGGCTCACTGCAGCCTTTAATGTCCGAGCTCAATTGATCCTCCCACCTTAGCCTTCCGACTAGCTGGGACTATAGGCATGCGCCACCACGCCTGGCTAATTTTTCTATTTTTTGTATAGATGGGGTCTTGCTGTGTTGCCCAGCCTGGTCCTGAACTCCACCTACCTCAGCCTTCCTAAATGTTGAGATTACAGGCGTGAGCCACTGCGCCCAGCTTCAAGCCCTTGTTTTTGCCTCTTCAATTGTAATGGTCTTCTAATTATGAGATCTTTCTATTAGAAAGCTCCTACATATGATCTTTCTAAAGCCCATTCAGTTTTTTCTCTTTGATGCTTTAAACACACTCTAATGGTACCTCATAAAGTCCACACTCCATTGCCTGGCAGTTGTTTTCAACATCTTGCTCTGTTTTTTTTTTTGTTGTTTTTTTTTGTAATATTGTCTCCTGTTACTCTTTTCTAACAACCTGTACTCTGACTAGGCTTTCCCATTTGTGTTTCCTAGGTTAACTATGGTGTTCACATCTTTGCACCTTTGCCGCCTTTTTTCTCTGTACTCTGCCTGGCAAACTTCTTGAGCCATGTTTCAAGGGCCAGTTCAAGTCATACGTCCCCTGTGATGCCTTTCCAGATTTGCTTTAATGTGTCCTTTGTCTCTCACTGTGCCATGTACTTATTTTCTGTTAAGGCATCATTGCATTTATTTCACTGCTCGCATTTGCAACCTTCTTAATGAAAGCAGCATCTTTTACTCATTTTTATCATCTCACAACCCATTACAGTACCTAGCATATAGTAAATGCTTCTTTTATATCTGATGGACCAATATGTAAAACTTCCTACAACAGTGATTGGCAGAAAATGAATGTCAGAAGATGCCTTGGTCATTACTCATAATGTTTGTGAAGATATTTAGCACATTGTATTTCCCAGTTTTTGTTAATTTCTCTTGCCAGAATAAAGTATAACTCCTTAGTGAGCTGTTCAAAACCCTTAATGCTCCCATCCATCTTTCTAGGCTCATCTCTTGTCTTTTCTCTTTCTTCACATCATGTTTCCCATCTAACAAGTTTCTGATCTGTATCTCTGGCCTTTCTTTTTTGCTGGGAATTACTGCACTGGATACCCACAGTTACTCATGTTCCTAGTGGAGCCACTAAGCAGAAGTAGGCAGAACCATGCTGTAAAAACCTTGTTTTCTAGTTAGATTGGACTAATTGTGATAACGACCTTGAACTTTCAAGACAAAAATTTTCCCTTTTTCTGTAGCACTTACTTTTCATAATGTACTGTACCACTTACCACATTTTATTTTAGGTGTTGTATGTCTGTTACCTACTTAGCATATAAATCCTTTGAAGCAAATACTGTGTTGTATTTGTCTTTGAAGCTCCAGCACCCAGAATATGAAATGTGTCTTGATTTGAATGAGTGGAGTGATATGGGTTGCTCAGAAGAGGTCAGTATTGTCAAGGATATGGGGATGTTTTGAATAGCCATTTGAGAAGGCTGCTCTTGGTAAGGAGAACAGTGGGAGCAGTGGAAACAGTCACAGCAGCCAGCTGCTCCCATGTGTTGAGTACATCTTATATTTAGGCACTCGACATGTGTTGTTAACATGTTTAATTTTCACAGCAACTTGATGAGGTTGGTGCAGTAATTTTCCATCTTTAACAGATGTAGAAACTGAGGCACAGAATGGTTAAGTGATTTGCACAATGTTGTGCAGCTTGGGACTGTAGAACTTAAGGTGGTTGTCACTGGTGTGCTTTACTGCCTTCCAGTGGAGCTCGAGGATTGGGAACAGTGAGAAGACTGGCCCGGTTACAGCACCATGAGGGCTCAGTGTACTCCAGTCTTCTCAAAAAAGGACTACACTCTAGTGATCTTCCCTCTGACAGAGTCCAAGATTTATGACAATGGTTAAGGATAATACTTCTTAAAACTGTAATGTGTATACATGTCACCTGAGGATCTTGTTAACATGCAGATTCTAATTCTGTAGGTCTAGGATGGGGCCTGAGAGTCTGCATTTCCAACAAGCTCCTAAGGAATAACAGTGCTGCTTCCCCGTGGACTCCATGTTGCGTGGCAAGAGTTTGGAGGGTTCAGTATGAAATATATTTTACATGGGACCATTAGATTCTCATCTAGAAATTGTAAGAGGTTCTGTATCTTTAATTGGATACATAATTATGAAGTTGCATGGTATGGAGATGCTGAGACTCTAGGCACTAATTCTTTATCCTGGGTCTGTATTAGAATCCCCCTAGTAGCTATAAAAACTAATGCTTAGGCTGTACTTGAGATCAATAAGAATATCCAGTGAATAGGTCTTTATATTTAAAAAAAAGTCTTTGGCCAGGCGCAGTGTCTCACGCCTGTAATCCCAACACTTTGGGAGGCCAAGGCGGACAGATCACGAGGTCAGGAGATCGAGACCATCCTGGCTAACACGGTGAAACCCCATCTCTGCTAAAAGTAAAATTAGCCGGGCGTGGTGGCGGGCGCCTGTAGTCCCAGCTACTCGGGAGGCTGAGGCAGGAGAATGGTGTGAACCTGGGAGGCGGAGCTTGCAGTGAGCCAAGATCGCGCCACTGTACTGCAGCGTGGGCGACAGGGCGAGACTGTCTCAAAAAAGAAAAAAGAAAAAGAAAAAAGTCTTCAAGTGATTAGAATGCTCTAATCAAATAGATTTGTTGATTAAAACTCTTTCCAAACTTAGGCTGCTTCCTTGCATGTTACCAAGTTTGATGTCTATTGAAATAAATTTTGCATCATCAAAGTTCCTGTGCATTGAAAGTACCTTAAAATTGCCATAAAGACGTGGCTAGAAATTAAGCAAATCAGGTTTATCATCATTACAGTGATTTCATTAAGGCTTGTATTATTGGCAGTATATTGATCACCTTTCAGGGAATAAGAAAAATACAAATAATGCTTTTCCTTTTTTTCCTCCTGGGGAGGCTGTTCTGAGAATTCTCATTGTACTTTTTTAACCCATTTTCTTTCTCTTTCCAACAGGGATTTTTTGCCAGGTGGTAGGAGAGATTATACAGTCCAAGTTCAGTTGAGGTGAGTTTGAAATTTTCTGTTATCTTAGTTTTATACTTGCTTACTATGTGCATGTAGTTCTGAATTTTAAAACATATAAGAATGTTTGAGCACACTATTTAAGAATACTTTTTTTCTTTTATTAATGCAGACTTTGCCTGGCAGAGACAAGTTGCCCTCAAGAAGATAACTATCCAAATAGTCTATGTATAAAAGTAAATGGGAAGCTATTTCCTTTACCTGTAAGTTGCTTTTTATTCACCAGATTTGCATATAAGTTTAATATAAACACTGACAAGGCCTAGAAACAGTGCAACAGTGACAACTGAATACCAGTGAACAGTTTTAGCATCCAGATTAAATACTATTTTCCACTAGAGTAACCCATGGCTTCTTGGATAAATAATAAATGGCTTATTTCAGGTCTGAAGGAGATGGAAAACATAAGCCTGGAATTTTTTTTTTTTTTTTTTTTAAAGAGACAGGGTCCTACTATGTTCCCCAGGCTTGACTTGAACTTATAGGTTCAAGCAATCCTCCTACCTCAGCCTCCTAAGTAGTGGGGACTACAGTTGTGCACCACTGTACCTGGCTAGAGCCTGGAGCATCTTAACTTAAGAAATCAAGGGTGCTGTGAAACACTCTTGGGATCATATCAAACAGCATAATTGAAGGGGAGGACTTGGGCACTTTCATGTATAGGACAGCATGTGTGGGATGTCTGGATTAGCTGGGCCTGGCCTGTGGATGGCATGGGGAAAAGCAGAGGCTGCTGAGAGTGGCTAACTACAGAGATCAAAAATTCCTAGCTTGGGCTTTGATGATGCATTCACTTGTGGTGCGTGGGTGCAGTGATAGTTGGTTGACAACACATTTAAGCAGTGAGAGAGTATATGGGCTTCAGCACCTAGGATGTATACAATGTAAATGCATGCAGCCTGTCTCTGGCCTAATACATGGCTTTTGACTCTTCAAATCCTGATAGTCAAGTCTTAATAAAATAAAATAATAAATGTAGAACTGGACTATGTATTGGTTTCCATTTTGAATACATTACTAAATTGGTACCATTCTGTAAGAAGGCCAGCAAAGCCATAATCAAAAAAGTAGTACAACATGGCACGTTTGTCAAGCACTACAAAGTTGGAGGTGTATTTACTGTAACTGAATCACTAAGAGAGCAGTGATTCCCTGACTAGGCCCAGTTGTCATTTCACCAGAGCTGACACTCTTTGCAACTATTGAGGAAATGGGGAAGCTGTGTAATATCCCCGCTGAACACGAGACTGGGCTCTGGACTATATATATGAGCAGTACTCATGAGTAGCCAAGCAAGTCAGACAATATGATCTAGGACTCTGGGCTCTCCAGAGCCAAGTGCTAAGAATTGAGCCCCAAAGTGAAGAAATTCCATGACTGAGACTGACCCTGGTCTTGTAGACAGAGGGATCTGACTTCTCTTGGTTGTCAGGAGTCTCATTTGTCACATACACAGCCTGTGGACTTAGAGACCTGAGAAATACTTGTTTTGTGAACTTTTAAAGGGCTTGAGAAACACTGCATCACTGACGTGACTCTTTTTGAAATCCATTGAGACAGTCCTGGGAGTGAAGGGGAATTGCAGAGGCTGAGTAGGTATGGTCAGGGGGATTGCTTACGTGGCCCATACATGTTTCCCCAGGTGGGACATTTAGTTTGTCAGGTTTCCGGCTACTAGCAACAAGATTCTCAGGAGCTATCCTTTTTTTCCACTCCCCTCCCATCCCCACCCGATATAGAGTCTTGCTGTGTCACCCAGGCTGGAGTACAGTGGCATGATCTCGGCTCACTGCAACCTTTGCCTCCTGGGTTCAGGCAGTTCTCCAGCCTCAGCCTTCCGAGTAGCTGGGATTACAGGTGCCTGCCACCACACCTGGCTGATTTTTGTAATTTTAGTAGGGACAGGGTTTCACCATGTGGGCAGGCTGGTCTCGAACTCCTGACCTCGTGATCCACCTGCCTCGGCCTCCTAAAGTGCTGGGATTACAGGCGTGAGCCGCCATGCCGGGTCTGTCTTTTATTTGGCTAGTTTGCACAAAGATCTGAACCAAGGGAATTAGCAGCCCTACTTGGAGCTGAAAGATACCAATGGGTAACTGCATGTATGGCAAAGAAAGCCTGGCAAAACAGATTAAAACACAACCCTGTGCACCTGTCCCATGGCCTTTTCATATCCATTTTTCTTTGCCCTGGATGTGCTAAGATTTCATTTTTTCCTTTTTTTTAATTTAAAAAAAAAAAGGCTCTCAGGTCTCTTGCCCAGGCTGGAGTGCATTAGTGTAGTCTCAGCTCACTCTGCACTCTTAGCCTCCTAGAGGCTCAAGCGATTCTCCCATCTCACTCTCCTTAGTAGCTGGGACTACAGGCATGCACCGCCATAGCTGGCTAATTTTTGTATTTTTTGTAGAGACAGGGCTTTGCCATGTTACCCAGGCTGGTCTTGAACTCCTGGGCTCAAGTGATCCACCTATGTTGGCCTCCCAAGGTGTTGGGATTACAGGTGTGAGCCACTGCGCCTGGCTGCTAAGATTTCTTTGACCTTTGACTCTCATTGCTATTTGCCCCTCCCATTACCTATGATGAAAGATAAGACTGTGGAGGGCTTCTTGGTGTCTGTGGACTCACCTTGAAGGCTTATCCTGTATCATCGTGTGACTGTGCCAGTGATGGGAGCTGCATCTGAAATGTGTGAGGTTGTGCCTAAACTCTGTGGCATTGCTATGGAAAATATGGTGGCTACAGATGTGTAAACATAGAAGTTACCAGAATTTCCAAATGGACCAGTCAGTGTCACATTTTGGGATGATACCTTCCTGTAGGAGGTCTACAGCACCACTGAGGATGGCTTGGAATTTGTTACTCTTCCAGTTCTTTTGAGGGAGAAGAAATTAGTCAGTTGAGTACTTCCTCTGGGGCATTGTTACTTAGTTACTGCTGATTTCTGTCCCAAAGCACCCACTAACCCTTGATTACTTGTATTAGGCTATTTGTGAACATATTGACTACTACATAAAGCACCCTTTGTCTGATGAGTCTGGCATCCCTGGAGCCGGGGGCCTGCAGCAGCTCCATGGGCAGTTGTGAAGGAGGAGAAGAAATAGAGCATTGAGAGAAAGGCAAAGACATATTTTCAAAAATAGAAGGCAATGGGGAGGACTTGCCTGACCCTTATAGGGCCATCCCAAAGAAAATCAAATGCCTGCCTTTCCCAAAGAGTCTTTTTACCCTAGCTCCATAAAGTCCTATAGAACAGCTGACAGAAATTCACATGCGCATCTGATGGAAAACATCTTAAACCACCACTTGATCCAGAGTTGCTATTGATTGGGATAATGAAATATGGAGTCTTTTTTAATGTAAAACAAGATTCTGCAGTTTTTAAGAATTACATGACTATGCTGCAGCCTCAGAAGAAGAAAGCTGCTGTGGCCCTATAGGAGTTATATTGAGCTCTTGCCACCATGGAGAGCCTCAGGGACTTTATTCCAGTTTTAAGAAGCATCAACAAGCCACAAAAGAAGTTTGATAGGTGGTCCTTGCCCATGATCCTGGTGTATTGAACCATGAATCCTGGAGGGAAAAGCTTGACACAGTCATGAATTGCCCATTAGAGCTCTGAATATGGTGGCATTTGTCTGTGTCCTGGAGGAAGTCTTTATGTGTATGATCTTACTGTGATATCCAGTCTTTATGGACCCATGGCAGTTGACCACTATACTTCAGGTACAAAGTAAACATAGGAATGGGAAATGGTATTACTTTGAAAATGGCAACGTGTCCCTAGACTGTTAAGGATCAAATAGTGATGCAAGCAGCATATGTGCTTTTTAACCTACATCAAGATGCTGAGTTTTACAAAACACCTTTATGCATTCATTTTCCAGGTTCCCTTGGTGCAAGGAAGACAGCAGCTCATAGTAGGGCTTGTGGGATGGTGACATGCAGTGTGGACAGACAAGAACCTGCTGCAGAGACCATCTCCCATCTTTGACTCCAGGGGCTGCCAGTGTACAGACTGACAGCCAGATGAGAACATTCCATGTTTTTAATGGGCAGAAGAAAGAAAAAGGCCCTCTTTGTTTAGGGAGTTATTTTAAGAAGCTGGATTATTTTTCTTCTAAACAATTTGTGAGAAATATCTATAAATCTTGTGTAGCTCTAAGGTTGAAGAAAGGAAGAAGGGTTGACAAAAATATTTCTTTGCAAGATCCCAAAGAGTAGAGAGGATATGTGCTGTAATTCAGCTGGCAGCAATCTCCAAGTAGTTCCTTTGGTGCAGCCAGAGACTTATCAGTACTGGCCCCCTTCTCCTTATAAATTATATTTCTGAGCTCATGGATTTATGTTCCCTGATGTTGTGTGTTAGTTACCCTAATGGCCTGTCTCATAGTAAATCAGGACTGACATAAACTCAATGTTTCTTCTTTTAAAACACATACTTGTGTGCACACTCACCCCAATTTGAAGAGGCCCCTCCTTACCTGAGAAGGGATAATTTTGATGTCTGAAAGAATAATGATTATAGTAGACTCAAAATTATCAAACATGTAAGTGTGTTTATAATAATTATACTAAAATAAGCCACTGGAGGTTGCACTAACCCACTGCTGCTCTGAAGATTGATGAAGGAAGAGAATCATTTATTTCAAGGTGACCAGCTGTTAATGTGGTCAAGCTCTTTATGGAAACATTTCGGCTAATACAATCAAAAGGGTAATAGAATTAGAAAATCATTATTCCACAATTGATAATCATATAATGGGTCTAGGTAGCTATCATCAATGTATGCCAAAGCTTGACGGGGAACTTTATGGTGGAGGGATCAGGCTGACATCCCCTGAATTCCTGATCAGTCTTGACACCACTGAAAACAGGGCAAACAACCTTCTGTGCCTTATGATGTAGCACCATATGAAGTATGCAACATTTTCTGTGAAGTTTTTTGTTTCTAAAATTTTTACCCCAATTTTAATCAAGCTTATACAACTAATGACTGGTTTTAAAAACATATGGGAGGTAGAGAAACAAACCTCATACTTCGAGGAAGCAATATACCTAATCTAGAATGCGAAGTCATTCTTCAGGTCAAAAGTCCTGGTTTCTCCAATAGAACAACAGCATTGGGGAAAAAGTGTGTGTGTTTGTGTTTGGAGATGGCAGGGGTTATGTTTATAGAATAAAGGAGACTTCAGAGACCTAACTAAGTGTGGTGTGGGGCTCTAGTTTTGAATTCTGATTCAAGCTGTAAAAGGACATCTATACTAAACTACATCTGGAGAAAATAGAAAATATATCTGAGATTTGCTTTAAAATAATCTAGAGTGGGAGTTGGGTAGAGTAGGTAAAGATTGTTCATGGGTAAGTACATTACTGAACTGATAGATATATACGTATTATACTTTTTTCTCTATTTTTATATATGTTTAAAATTTTCAACAATAAAAGGATAACAGGAAAAGAAATTTTGAGGCACCTGGGAAATCTGAATCGAAAGACAAGGTGTTAGGTGATTTTTTTAAATTGTGGTTATTTTTGTGGGGTTGTAATGGTGTGGGTTTTTAAAGTCTTATTAGAGATGCATGTTAAATGTCTGGGTTAAATGGCATGTCTAGAATTTGAGTTTAAATACTCAAGGGCAAAAAGAAATGTGTATTTTTGTGGTGTGTGTGTTTTAGGGCAGATTGGCTTTGGGGCCAAAAGCATTTGAAACAAGAATGGCAACATGTTGATAATTATTGAACCTGGTTGGTGGGTCCCTGCTATTTGTTCGTTTCTTGTGTGTGTTTGAAATTTCCATAATTTAAAGTTAAAAAGTAAATCTGTGTTAGAAGTATTCAAGTAGTAGTGGTAATTAGAAAATCTGGAGGAAAATGTTAAA
This sequence comes from Pongo abelii, assembly GCF_028885655.2. NCBI lineage: Eukaryota > Metazoa > Chordata > Mammalia > Primates > Hominidae > Pongo > Pongo abelii. The sequence goes on along the minus strand of NC_072002.2, from coordinate 61,303,283 downwards.
GTACAATAATTGTGGACAACTTCTGTCACAGTTGCAAGTAGGGTAGGGTGTCATCAGAGCATGAAACATTAAAAATTCTTTGAGTGTGTCACAGAACTACCACAGAGTCTTCCGCTGGTGCTGTCCAGCGGTCTTTGCTTAGAAAGCTTGCATATTTGCCCCACTGGTTCCCTGTCACATGAACTTGACTTTATTTTTGCTTTAAATGTGGAAAATTGTTAGAAATATGTGTGAAGGCGAAACTTTATATTTTATAAAATTCCAACTATTAATATATTATCAATAACCAGGAAATTGATGGTTGAGTAGGGGTAGTGCTGATGGTTACAGGTAGAATACAAGTTATCAGATAACTCAGAATTATCAGTAAAGTCACACTACTCAAATGGGATACAGAATAGATTGAAAACACTTTATGCTGAGTGAGACTAACATGATTCTGAGTTTGCTGACACTTCATTCTTACATGTTACTCTCCCTGCTTCTGTTGCCCTTTTCTACTGTGTCAGACAGTGTTATGTCTTAAATTCTAATTTCCAGAGTGCCCGTTTTAGTTCATGAGTTATTTCTATCCTTCTGACAGGCCCTGTAACATTATTTTTATTTGGTTAACCTACCAGTGGACGTACCAGCAGACAGAATTATATTCTAGGCCCAAAACAGGCAAAACAAAAGTTTCGTTCAAAATTACCTAGATACTGGTGTTGATACTCCTTGTGCTTGATGCTCATTGAATCAGCTCCTTGAGTCTTTATAAGAGGACTTTTCTTAGGAGTTGTTTTTTTTTTTTTCTGAGCAACTTTTTTTTTTTTCACTTGAGCAACTTAAGATGGGCATAACCTTCCTACTCTCTCTCTCTCTCTCTCACACACACACACACACACACACACACACACACACACCGTCTCTCTCTTTCATTTCCATATTATAATGCAAGTTATTTAAGTTCTTCTCTTTATCTTTTACTCCCCTGCTCAAATGTTTTTAATGATTTTCAAAATTTTGTTGCAAGTTATAGATTACACATTATCACGTGGACTACCATTTAATAATTACTGTCCTGCCTCTTATGAGACAGTGAAGGGTGTTCCCAAGTTGTGGTAGACAGGGTGTGTTCCTCTTTGCGTGTGATACTACCAGTACTAGTTTTCATTGGTCCTAAGGTACATATTTTAGCATTGCCGAAATCCAGAAGTGACTTAAAATTGCTGGTGACCAGGTGTCAGCTGTGACATATTATCATTGGCTGCACCTGTACAACTTTGATGTTATTGCCATGGCGTGACTGGTTAGCTGTATTCCCTGGCTTTTCAGTTAATAAATAATTTAAGGACATTTTGAGAAAGAAGCAGGAATCCTGGCTGTTGTCTGAAAACTTTTCATTGATGGATTCTCATAAGATCCAGATTGTATCCCCATTAACACATCCAGTTAATGGTGTCAGTGACTTGCAGAGAAATCTGAGACATTAGTGGAATGAAATACAGTTTTAAAAGATACTTTTCTCTCTAAAATTCCTGCTTGCACATAGGAGAGTGTCATGTGGAAAAATGTATGCATTAATGACTGAGTGAAAAGTGATTCAGAAGATTCTTCTGTACAAAAGGGAATATGTTAATTCATTTTGCTTCCATTTCTTTGCCATATATACATAGTATTTTCTCTTTCTCAATAGTACATAATTAAATTACATCACTGACATCCTGGCATCAGTGAAATATGGTATCTATTTTTCAATATGTAGATTTTTTGCAGCTAAGACATTTTAATTTTCTAAAAAATATATTATTCTGGCTCTAAAAAATCAGAGTGAAGTCTTGTGGTAATTGGGAATTGGATATACTGTGAATCAGAAATGAGTATACTTGCTATTTAAAACAAACGGTTGGCCGGGCGCTGTGGCTCACGCCTGTAATCCCAGCACTTTGGAAGGCCGAGACAGGCTGATCACGAGGTCAGGAGATCGAGACCATCCTGGCTAACATGGTGAGACCCTGTCTCTACCAAAAATACAGAAAAATTAGCCGGGGGTTGTGGCGGGCGCCTGTAGTCCCAGTTACTGAGGAGGCTGAGACAGGAGACTGGCATGAACCCGAGAGGCGGAGCTTGCAGTGAGCCGAGTTCGCACCACTGTACTCCAGCCTGGGCGACAGAGCCAAACTCCGTCTCAAAAAAAAAAAAAAAAATGGTTGATGACTACATAAAAGTAGATTAAAGCATAAATAGCAGTATTGTGATAGCCATCAGGCTCATTTAATGACAATTGAAATGTTGATTATCCTTATTTGTTAACTTGACCTGGTTTAAAAGATTACCATTTCTGTTCCACCCAGAGAAAAGGCAGTGGAAAATATTTTTAGCACTCAGCAGATTTTAAAAATGAAATTCATTAGTTTGTTCTTTTTTCCCCTCAATTCCCAGTTTGCTTTCTTTCTTTCCCACCCCCAATATATGCATGTATTTTGAATGGGGACTGCTAAGGATGAATCATTATAAAAAGTTGTGACTTTATCTGTAAAGCTTGGTGTCCTATAAAAAAGGAAAACGATTCATAGCCAGTGTGGCAAGATGTCAGCATCTTTAATTTTAATGATGGAACATGGATTTTTTTCCTACCTTTCTGGACTTGTGAAATATTTTGTAACTTTTTTTCAAAGGTTATTTTCCTATTTTGGGTTGATAATGATAATAAGGGCTATATGATTTTTACGCTAAAATAAAAATAGTGTAACTGAAATTGGGCAGGATCCTGTATCTATCTTGGAGAAAATGTTTAATCTTCCTGCAGATAATTTGAAACAATTTTTCTTTCTTACGGTTATAGGGCTATGCACCACCGCCTAAAAATGGGATTGAACAGAAGCGCCCCGGACGCCCCTTGAATATTACATCTTTAGTTAGGTTATCTTCAGCTGTGCCAAACCAAATTTCCATTTCTTGGGCATCAGAAATTGGGAAGGTAAAAGCTCTCTGTTTTGGGTAGCAGGACAGTGACCCCACTGAGGGTTGACTTACTGTGTTTTTTCTTAAGCTGTTGGCTTCAGCTCTTTTTGTTTTGATTGTAATCTCTAAAAAGCAGTAATTTTCAGTTCAGAGGTGGCAGTGTGGAGATTCTTAAAGTTAAAAACTTTGAGCTTTCCTGAATATCATCTCTTTATTTTCCTGGAAAGGAAATATGCATATTTATATTTCTTAAGGTAATGATTTAACCACAATTGTATGTATGTTTGTGTTTAGTATTTTAATAAACTAGAAGCTTTGGATGATAAATATTTATGAAGAGGAACAAAGAAAGTTTTACCAGTTTGGGGGAGAAATGGTTAAATATCCACATGTTGTGATTAGAAATAATCTGTTCTAGCCTTTCTATAAACAACTGATATTTCAGATAACCTGTAAGCATTTGTATAAAAATATTTACTTAGAATTATATTTTCTCTATACCTTCAAGTTGATGAACTTGACTTCCTGCTGATTTTTGGTCTTATAATAAATTATGTCAATTTTGAGATACCGGTTAATACAACAAGGAATTTACATTTTAGAATTACTTGTTTATATAACTGAAATAATGAATGGAAAGGAGATTTCAGTTAATTTCTGACCATCAGCTTCAGTGTTAATATTAGATAAAGCATCAATTTCAGTGTTCTTATTACATGTTCCTAAACAGAATAATATTCCTGTTTTATGGATGGAGAAATTGAGGCATTATTTATAGCAGGAATTTTTTGTTTTACCACCAAGGTAATTGCAGAGCTGGGAGTAACTTTACAGACATTGGAATAAATGATTGTAGACATTGAAAACTTTTGCCATGTAATGGGGATAATACTCTTCCTTATAATTAAAATGATTAATTGACCTAAAATTTACACCATAAGTTGGGTATTTAGATATTTAAAAGAACATTAAAAAATATTTAAAATACTTGGTTTGACAGCTATTAAAAGTATTATGTTTATTGTAGAATCAATTGAATGAATATATTTAATAAAATGGGAAGATAGGTTGTTTTTTTTTTTAACATTTATGTGAAATTATATTTTGTCTGTTCATAGCTCTATAAATAGCTAATGAAGGTTCCTTTGTGCCAGATCTAACAGGTATGGGATTGGACGCTGTTGTTTTCTGGCTTGACTTTTTAATTTTTATCATTTCTTAATGTGTCTTACATGCTATAGTAGCTGCTGCTTGTCAGTAAAATACCCATTTGGGGTACGGGAGTTAATTTATCAAAGCTTTCTTCAGAAGAAAGCTGATACCTGGTTCATTTGCGTGATTTACTCAAAGGCCATGTAGTAGCAGGTAGTCTCTTCTGCCAGAATTAGAACTTTGGAACTCTGGATTTGCAGTGTTAATTCAGACCACTGGCCTTTGGAATTTGTTTCTGCAGTGGAATTCCTCTTTTAAGTGAAAATATGAGAGCCCCATTACATAAAGTCGATAAAAGCAGAATGATTTTGGTTAGCAAGATTCTGGTTAGTCATAGGAGGGTACATTTTCAGGGTGGCCCCTAAGGTACCAGTTTTGCTGAATAAGAACCATAGTTTGGAAACCATTGATCTAACCTATGTTCCCATACCAGCGAATGTTTTAAAGTGATAAATGATCAGGAAATACCTTTAAAATGATTGAGCTTTTATTTTCACTGAAGTAGCTTGGTGAATTTTGTCCCCTTCGCAGTCATTGACCATTCCATGGAAGTTGTTTTGAATGTTATTTTTAGAAACCAGAGTTTCTTAAATAAGTATTTCATGTAAACAAAGAGAATATTATCTCTCATCTTTAATGCAGGTTTTTTTTTTTCGTTTGTAGAATTACTCTATGTCTGTATATCTTGTACGGCAGCTTACATCAGCCATGTTATTACAGAGATTAAAAATGAAAGGTATTAGAAACCCTGATCATTCCAGAGCACTAAGTAAGTAATGTTTATAAGACCAAGCATTAAAAAAAAAAAAAAAAAAAGATTGAGCATATGAGATGCTTTAATGCTTTAAATATTGCTCACATCAATATGTTAATATATATTTGTTAGCTTGTGTATATACTAATTTATATACGTTACTGGTGAGTAAAATTGTAGACACATTACCACATAGTAGTTTTTAATTATCAAAGGAAGTATAAATATTTTTATCTTTTCTGTTTACAAATTTAATAATTGTTGGAAACAATAGTGCATAATAAAAACTGTGATGAATGTGTGTTGGAAAAGCTTTGAAGCTCAGGATACTGCTGCATTCCAGCTTCCTCTCCTAATTGTTGTTTTGTTCTTAAGTCTTAGACAGCTTTCTATTTTGAAAGTCTTGCTTACCAGCAGTTTTACTTTTAAAAAGAAATTTTAAGAATTTAAACAAAGAAATTTGCATGTTCATAATTCTTTAACTTATATTGGGAGTGTGATTGTGTTGTCAATACATTAATATTTAACATTTTGTTTTAAGATGCTATATATTTTATAATTCCATTTCTTTGTCCCCTTAATTTTTTTAAATTTTATTTTTTTTCTCTTCTTTTTAAAGTTAAAGAAAAACTTACTGCAGATCCTGATAGTGAAATTGCTACAACTAGCCTTCGGGTATCCTTGATGTGCCCTGTAAGTAAAGCAACAAAACGTTCTGGGGAATTTGACTTTTTATAAATGATTAACTTTCCCATAAAAGTAAGTGTGGGAATGAATGATATATTATGAAGAATTCTGAACTTTTGTCTTTTCCCATTAAGGAATCTTCATGATTAAGTCACAATTCTTTGTATTGTTTGGGCATGCAAAGAATACAAAGAAGAGGGAAGATAGCTTTAGGCTCAGAATAATCTGTTGTAATTAATGTTGTAGATAATACACAGCTAGTAGTAAAAATATATTAAGAGCTGACTCCTTTTATCAGAATATAAATTATACTGAAAAATAGCAATAAAGTGACTAGGGCCTGATAAATGCTAATTGATGGTCTTAGTTTAGTGAGTTAGGATGTGTAGGATGTCTTTGTAATGTTCTTTTAAATTGCACAATAGTTTTTCTTTTGTATCTCCTTGCATAGAAAGTATGAGGGAGAAATCAGTCAGCAACTCTCACATCCTCCTGTGTACTTGCCACTGAGCTAATTGTGGGAGAAAATATTGAGGCTTGCTTAGAATGTTAATAATTGAGTTTGAAAAATAAAACCAACTCCCATAAAAATGGTGCAGACTTCACTTACAGTTAGGCTGTTTTACTACCGAGAGGAGATGGGAAGGTCAGGAGCAGTGAATGAATTGGAGGGGAACCCTTTCTGGTTAAGAAGAACTTAATGAGAAAAGTCATGGAATCAGGAATTTATAATGTAGTTTTGTGGGCATTTGATGACTACCCACCATTTTGAGAAATGTACAGTTTTCTAAATGGGGAGAAATTGTGTCAGAAAGAAAAGAGAATGATTTGTTGAGTTTCTGCTGTATGTTCTTCTATTTAACTGTCTTAGCAAACGTGTGTGGAGGAGTTGTCTTCATTTTGTGGATGAAGAAACTGAGACTGAATGAGATTGGCTAACCCAAATTACACAGTTATTGGTAGAACAAGGATAAAGATTCTAGTGTTCTAATATTCCTGTTCTCTTTCCAATATACCATGCTGCCAGATTGGGCTAAAATATACATGTCCTGATTACAAGTACATCTCTTTTATTCTGGAAAGTGGTATTTGCAGATCTTTTTTTGAAGTGTCACTCTTTTAATCTTCATTAACTTAAAAACATCATTTTGCCTTTATTGAAATAGAATTTTTTGATATCAGGATTGCTTGGATACTGGGAACCTGCTCTTAGCAAACGCAGGGAAGAGGTGTGCAGTTCCTGTAGGGTAAGGCCTGAAAGCCCTGAGGGTTTTGGCAGAGGCTCTAGGAGGCATGTGGAAGGACCCACAACTTGCTCTGAGCGCAAGCTCTATGCAAACCTTCAGGCATGAGTTCTTTTCAGTGTCTTCAGGTTATTATCTTTTTCTTCACTCTCATGTTAAAATTAAAATTGATAGTAGATTGAAACAAGTGAAGTTGCCTTTTTGTTGGTTAAAAAACGGTTGGATATTGATGATTTTTTATTATGTATCCCTAGTATATTCAGCAAACATTAATTGCCAGCTCTGTTGCACATACAGTCACCATATGGGGAGGAAACTCATGTCACCATTATGTTTTAGATGTCAAACTATTGTATCAGGAAGAAAGTCTTCTACACAACTTACCTAAGGAGTTTTACAGTTGTGCAGTGCCATTTTCTTAGAATCTTTTTTTCTTCATACAGATTGCCATTCTACATGAGAGCAATCAAAACAAAATGCAATGGCCAAACATACTAACGGATTCTCAGGCTTTAAAAATTTTTTTTGAGACAGGGTCTCTCTCTGTCACCCATGCTGGAACGCAGTAGCATGATCACGGCTCACCGCAGCTTCGACCTCCTGGATTCAAGTGATCTTCCCATCTCAGCCTCCTGAGTAGCAGGGATTACCGCCACACACCACCACACCTGGCTAATTTTGGTGTCTTTTGTAGCGTTTTTGCCATGTTGCCCAGGCTGGTCTCAAACTTCTGACCTCAAGTGATCTGCCCACCTTGGCCTCCCAAAATAATGGGATTACAGGCATGAGCCATCTCACCTAGCCAAACTTTCAATAATAGTGAAAGTAGTGTATCAGAGAGGTTAGTATTCCTTCTATGTAAGAATAGGGAGCATTTCCTTCCAAACATTACCAATTTTTAAGAAAATTAACTTTTCAGTTACTTGAAGAAATGAAGTAACAGATCAAATAGGTTTTGGAAATCTTGTTTTAAGTTTCTTAAATGTTTTTTTCTCTCTGCTCAGAAGTGACAACAGGTCTATTCGTGAGACTGTCTTTTGAGCTTTTCCTTGGGGTTCATCAATCTTTTCAGAGCACTTTCTAAGAAAAGAATGAATGCTACTCTTTGGGCTATAGTAGTAGTGTTAACATAAAGTTGGGTAGCTAAACTGTAATATGTGGTATATATTAATTAGAATACCAGACACAAGTGTTTTGATTAGATTTGGTGGATGGATGACAGAAGTTAGATGATGAAAGCAGTGTTTGAAAAAGAGTAAGTCCTATTATCAGTTGGAGAAAGCAGAATGGAGTCCAGCCAGCTAACAATGGAAATAACATGGGATCTGGTGCAGTAATGGGAAACGGAGAAGGAAAAAAATAAATCCCAGGCACTTGAATAAGAAGTGAACCCTGGGTTATTTGGCAAAAACAAGAGAAAATGATAGTGTAGGGTGATAGAATAAATGTTTATTACATTTCACAGTATTTTCGTAAAGTGATTTGCAGTGGACGTGAGTCTGAAAAGTGGGAGCAAATTCTAAAACCTCTGTCCTTGGGACTAAAGGAAGGTAATGTCACAGTAGTTATTGAAGAGGATCTAATTGAGTGTGTGTAATTATATTTCTGAACACCATATCTGAATTTTACATAGGAGTTTCACTTTGATGATTTCAGCTAGTGATTTTCAATCTGTCCTGCAGAGGTGGGCTGGGTAGCTGGGGGAGAGAAAAAGAAAGAAAGCTAGGTTTGATTTTATCTCTTGAGATTCTAATATATTTAAAAAAAAAAAAAAAAAAAAAGTCCTGCTGAAAATAGTTGGAAACCACCAGTTTGGGCCTTTTCAACTTAAAAACTCTCTTAATTTAGATTGGTAGTAATTAGTCTACAGGGAATAGAATTTGGATAATGCCAGCTTAACATTTTCTAGGAAAAAAGTGTTGCATTACTTCGATAACCAATTCATAAAAATAATAAATTTCAAAAAAGCATCATCATCTGATTAAATTAGAATTAGAATTTATTTTGATGGCACATTCAGGTCCTTTTTAATAACATGCCACAGTCACTAGGCAATTGATAAAATTTTGCTAGCTGGTAACAAATGCCTTCTTAGGAAATGGTCATTAGTTCTTATAAGACAACTAGAGTAGGATTAAATTTAGGGGCAGCAACTTTTATAGTCCTGGATATTCTCGTTTCTGTATGCTGTGGAAATTTTAAGGCCGTGACAGGAGAGATGGAAACAGCATGGAAGAAAATGACAAAAACAATCCCTAAACAGCCATTTGCAAAATGTGGCCCATGGATACCTGAAGGTCCCTGACACTCTTTGAAAAAAACTACAAAGTTAAAACTTTTTATAATAGTATCGACACGCAATTTTGGCATTTTGTGTTCTTTTTCTCTTAGGAGCATAAAGTGATGTTTAACATGGGTTACCCGATAGATGATGATGATGTCATTGCTCTGATGTCTAATGGAATGTGTACTTGTGTACTCTTGTCTTTTAAAAATATGTTTTAATTTCTAGTATACAAATATTGATAACTATAGTCCACATACATAAAATGTCTTTGAGGTCTTAATTTTTTTTTTCTTTTTCTTTTTTTTTTTTTTTTTTTTTTTTTTTTTGAGATAGAGTCTTGCTCCCGTCGCCCAGGCTGAAGTGCAGTGGCACGATCTCAGCTCACTGCAACTTCCGCCTCCTGGGTTTAAGCAATTCTCCTGCCTCAGCCTCCCAAGTAGTTGGGATTACAGGCACCTGCCACCCTGCTCGGCTAATTTTTGTATTCTTAGTAGAGACGGGATTTCACCATGTTGGCCAGGGTGGTCTCGAACTTTTGACCTCGTGATTCGTCCGTCTTGGCTTCCCAAAATGCTGGGATTACACATGTGAGCCACTGTGCCTGGCCTTTTTTTTTTTTTTTGACTGAGTTTTGCTCTTGTCGCCCAGGCTGGAGTGCAGTGGTATGATCTCAGCTTACTGCAACCTCTGCCTCCCAGGTTCAAGCGGTTCTCCTGCCTCAGTCTCCCGAGTAGCTGGGATTACAGGTGCCCACTACCACGCCCAGCTAATTTTTGTATTTTTAGTAGAGATTGGGTTTCACCACGTTGGCTGGGCTGGTGTGGAACTCCTGACCTCATGTGATCCACCCTCCTCAGCCTCGCAAAGTACTGGGAGCCACCGTGCCTGGCTGAGGTCTTAATTTTTAAGAGTCTAAAGGGGTTTTGAAACCAAATGAGAACTGATAACTGTAAAAACCGTGGTAGGCTGAGTTAGAACGTTATTTTAAAGAAAAAATTATAAAAATTGACAAATAATACCTACTTATAGGTTATTCAAATAGAACCAAAAAGTAAAAATGATAATTTTAAATTCACAAGGTCTGTTATTCAGAAGTAACATTACTAGTAGCATGATAGATTTTTCCAGATTTAATTCTCTACATAATTATAACGTATGTTTATTGGAAAGTATATATACTATCCTATGGCTTGCTGTTTTTTAATTAACAGTGTATCTTAAGCATATTAGTATGTGTAGATTGGTGTTATTTTAATCATTGTGGGCATTTCGTTGAATAGGTATAGTGTAATTTAATAATGAGTTTAGTGATTGAGTTGTTTCCACACAGTGATTGTGTAAAAAGGCCAACTCACTTACATTGGTGGAAAATTTCTAAATAACCAGCCAATATTTATGTTGGTGGTACTAAAAAAGAATAACATGTGATTTTTAAAAAGGATAATATAAAAATCTATTAAAATTATTCATTTTATAATTGAAAGGATATAAAAAACCGGTTATCTCATTGGGTGCTGAATAGGTATTTAGTCAACGTTCACTTTTAATAGAACGAAAACTTAGCAAAAGAGGGAAAGGTGGGTAATTAAATTAAAAAACTAACACCATTTGTAATGTTATAAAACTGGGATGTCTCCGGGATGTGAGGACCATTTGGATTTGTGATATAGCTCCATCAGCTGTGTCTCAGTGAGTGTGTGGTTTTAACCTCTTGTAGCTTCAGCATCTTCATTTCAGAAATAGAAATATAGATACTAGCTTTTCTGGAGTCAGAGTTATGAAGATTTTATGAGATTTATAGAAAAGCCTTGGGCATACTGTAAGATTCTGTTTAAGAAATAGTTTGTTTTTAAAGGCAGGAAAAATATAGGAAGATGTATCATAAGAAGAGAAGCTGCCTCAGGTTTTATTCTGACCTTTTTCTGTTCTAAGTGATGAGTTATATTGTGCCACATACGTTGATCGAATCACAGTAATTTCGAGGCTCCCTTTTAGAACTCTGGGTAGACACTTAGATAGAAGCAGTATAGCAGTGAGAGAGTGGACTCTGCAGGGCTGGAGCTTCCCAGGTCAGACCTGCTCTGCCATTTTCTAACTTTGTAGTGTTAGGTTACTTAGCTTCTTTGTGCCTTAGTTTCCTTATATATAAAATGGGGATGATAATAATACCATCCTTTTAGTATAATTGTTATATAATTGTGAAAGTGTTTTTGAGAGTAATGTGAAGTAGTCAACACTGTACCTTGCACGTAGGTGGAACTATGTAAATGTTACTTCTGTGTTGATGATTCAGCTAAATTATTTTCTTTTTAAATTACCACATTACCAGGTGTTCATTTTAGAGGAATTAGAAATTACAGATGAACCAAAAGAAAAAGAACATCCTAAAAAGCCTACCTCCCAGGCAGAGCTAAGAATGTTTTAATTTTGCCATGAATTCTTTCAAACTTTATAGCATAAAAATAGGTCTGTCTTCTTCGTTTCCTGTTTGTTCTTTTCCCCATTTCCAGTCCATCTCCATTCCTTCTCCTATCTGGTCAACAAATACTGAGCACATACTATGAGCTAGTATTGTGCTAGGACAGTGGGATTCAGTGGTGAGCGGAGATCTAGACCATCTTTTTGGAGCATAAGATCTAGAGGGAGAAACAAATTTTCAATCAAAATAGTAGGACTGGTTTAAAATAGTGATATTTTCTGTAAAGGAAATATATGGGGAGGTTTGAAGGATTATGTAGGAAAACCTGGTCTGATCAAATCTGGGTGTTGTGTACGTCTTGGTGCCGGTGGACCACTACTAGTTGGAATAAGAATTTAACAGCACTAGAGTTAATCAAAAGTATGTTGAAAAATTGACACAGTTGATTATATAAAAACAAATTTTCATAAATGAAAAATATATTTGCAGTTCATATTACACACATGGCTGATTTCTTATATAAAGAGTGCCTATAAATAGATAACAAAAGATTAATAACCAAATGGGAAATGAGAAAAGGTTATAGGTAGAAAGTTCTTAGAAACACAGGTGACTCTTAGAAGTAAAAGAAGAGGCTCAGCTACCACTTATAATAAGAGAAATGTAGTTCACAACTGTAATGGGATATTTGTCACCTTCCAGATTGGCAGAGACCAAAGAATTTAATAACACTTTATTGAAAAGGTTGAGTGGAACAAAGCATGTTAATACACATGTATGCATAACCCAATAGGTACTTTTTGTGGAAGATAGTGTGTTAATGTGACAAAAATTACAAATATACTTTTCTTTCCACCCAAAAGTTATACTTTGAGGAATTATAAATGTTATAAATATAAAAATCTTAGAAATATTCATTACAGCATTGTTTGTAGTGATAAAAGATTGGGAACAATTTAAATGTCAGTCATTAGTGTACTGATTAAATAAATTATGATACCTTCATATAATGGTAGCTTTTTATATACCGATTTGTGTGCAGTAGTCACCAAGTTATATGACAGAAGTGAGTTGGAAAACAGTGTGTATTGTATACTATCATTCCTGGGAAAATATTTCTTTAAATACACACTTGGTTTATGCTTAGAACATCTGTGAAAGGACATGCAAGAGTTGGATAACAGTGGTTCTCTAAATAGGGAAACTGGGGACCAGGTAAGAAGGAGTCATACTTTCAATGTATATGAATCTGGATTTACATGTTAACCTGTTTTGAAAAAGTGAAATGGTTTTTCAAAAATCACAGGGCAGTCAATGAATAAAAATATGTTGTAATCTTCTTGGGAATACATTCTGATTTGGATTTCTATTTCATTTTTATCATCTTCTTGTATGACATCTTCTGACTTTTACAACTGACCATGTTCCCTCTGAGCTCATTCTCCTTTCTGAAATAGTTTTCCTTGTGTTTCCTGTCCTGTAGTTAGGAAAAATGAGGCTGACAATCCCATGCCGTGCAGTGACTTGTACACATCTACAGTGTTTTGATGCTGCCCTTTATCTACAAATGAATGAGAAGAAGCCCACCTGGATTTGTCCTGTGTGTGACAAAAAAGCTGCCTATGAAAGTCTAATATTAGATGGGTAAGTATATCCCTTTTAACAGCTAATATGGACTAATACAGCTTTGTTCACTACAACTTACTGAACTGAATTCTAAATAAATTCTACTCTAGCATAAATCCAGATGTTTGTATGTTTTCTGTCTTATACATAATTATACTCAATCTTATTTTTTAAACTGTGGTTAGTGGCATTTTTATCTCTATAATACAATTTGCGTTGAGGGCAATGTTTTTGCTTTCCAAGATTATGTTTTATAAAGCCCACAGGAAAGAGGGAAAAGTTTGCTTTGTGATGTCATTTTGCTTACCTAGAATTTCTTGAAGTAGCAATTAGGGTCTATGCAAAAACCAGAGGAAGTGATAGGGCAGATACAGACATAGCTCTTAAGTTCAAAACTGGAATTCATGCCCAGGTATTTCTGACTCTGGAGTCCAAACTTTAAGCATCATCTCTCATATTATATTGCATGTCAGAATTTGGAAAATGACATGAACTAATTTTTAGTATCTTTTTTCAAATAATACTTTTTAAAAAATTGCACGTCATCCATCCATGTACCATGTAAGATTTAGAAAATACAGTTAATGAAAAGATGAAAATAAAATTGGCAGTACCATCCTATGGTGATGACTTTGTTATTGACATTAAAAAAGACTGAAATGATACTTTAATGATTTATATTAATATATACATATGATTTTTACTCAATATATAGTAAAAAGTATCCTAGATTTTTAAAGATACTTGTACAACTTGAAAATGTTTTAAGCCAGGCACTGTGATACATGCCTGTAGTCCTAGCTACACAGGAAAGTGAGGTGGGAGGATCACTTGAGCCCAGGAGTTCATGGTGAGCCTGGGCAACATAGTGAGTTGCATCTCTAAAATAAACAACAAAAGTTTTACAAGAGTATTATCTGTGGAGAGGAATGGGGAATGAAGAGTGAATGGGACTTTAATGTTCCTTTCTGAACTTTTCCTTTGCTGAATTTTTATTTTTAGCTTATTTTGAAAAAATTTCAAACCTACAGAGGAGTTGAAACAGTAGCACAAAGAACCTCCCATGTAACTATGACCCAGATGCTTCAGTTGTTAACATTCTATCACAGTTGTTGTATCACTTTCTCCCTTAATATGTGTGCATATACACATTTTTGGTGTGTGCATTTGTGAATGTAGAGAGAGATGGTTATTACCATTTTTAGAATTCTTTTGAACCATTTGAGAGTTATGTATGTCATGCCCCTTTGCACATCAATATTTTGTGATGTGTTTACTAAATTCTTGATATTCCATATTTGTTTCTACTTTTTCAATTTAAAATTGCCCTGTGATGTTAACGTTTTTGAAGGTGGCATTTTGTGTATGTCTGTGGAGTTTTCTTCAAGGTCTTAGAAATAGAAATACTCAAAGGGAATGTAAGACTTTTACTATTTATTATTAAGATGCCTCCCAGGGGGAGTAAGCTATTTTTCCCTTCTAGTAAATCATTTCACTCTCATGCCAACAGGCATAACATCATCCACTTCTCAGCCGTCTTAGCAGCCTTACATATTAAAACTTACTTTAAAAATGTCTACTCTTGGGTGTGGTGGCTCACACCTGTCATCCCAGCACTTTGGAAGGCCAAGGCAGGACGATTGTCTGAGACCAGGAGTTTGAGGCTGCAGTGAGCAATGGTCATGCCATTGCACTCCAACCTGGGTGACAGAGCAAGACTCTGTTTCAAAAGTAAACAAAACAAAATGGAACAACAAATAAAAATGTCTACTAATTTCCTAATTGAAAAGATAGCTATTTTGATTTTTAATTTTTATATTATAGGAGTTATCAGATATTTCTTTAATTCCATATATTGGTCATTATAATATCTTTTACAAATTGCCTCTTAATATTCCTTTTTTAAAAAAGATTTTGCTATGGGCTTGCTCATCTTTTTCTTACTGGCCTATACATAGTCATTATAGATTGAGGATATTAATTTCTCTGTCCACATGTGCCAAATGTATTTTCCCAGTTTGCCTTTTATTTGTATTTATTGTGACCTTTGTTTTCCATTCAGAAGCTTTACATTTTTTTATCAAGTCTTGTCTTTTCCTTTTTTGAACGTCTTCCTTGAAAGTGTTTAGAAAGTGATAGAGATTTTATATGAGCACTTGCTTTTCATCACATTTGTGATTCCTTTTTCCAGTTGTGCAGTTGTTCCATCATACATTGCTTCATGAATTCATTCAACACAGTACTTACTAAATACCTATCATGTCAGATACTAGGTCTAAAAATGGTGAGCAGAGCACTTCTAGTATGGGAGACGGTAAAAAAAAAAAAAAAGCATATTAAGTGTAAAGTGCTATGAAGGTAAGGAATGACACTGTGGGAGGAAAATTGGGAATGAGGAAGGAACTTTACAGTAGGGAATAGGTGATCCTATTAAGGTAGAGATCACCTCACCCTAGCACCCAGATTATTCTCAACCACATTTACTTGAATAATCTCTCCCACAGATCTGAGATACTACTTCCATTATCTAATACATTTCTTGTAAATTCTAGTGTTAACTTCTGAACTGCTATTTGTTCCATTGATCAAAGTATTACTGGGCCAGTACAAAACTATTTTAATTATTAGATTTCTATTATGTGGTAGTATTTCTTAGGCCATTTCTTTTCAGAATTTTTTTGACTAGTGTCACAATACATTCTGCCATATTCACTTGAATAAAAGCATTCTCAAATTACACAGAACCTTTTTGGATTTTGATTTACATTATGCTGAATTTTCAGTATAATTGAGAAAAATAAACCTCTTATGAAGTAGGCATTTTTGGCATAAGAACTACTCATGTAAAATGTACAATTTGATAAATTTTGACCTATTATATACCTATGAAATCATTATCCCAGTCAAGATAATGAACACACCCATCACACCTAAAGTTTTCTCATGTATGTTTTCAATCTCTCAGTCCTCAAGCAAACACTGATATGCTTTCTGTTTCTATAGATTAGTTTGGATTTTCTAGACTTTTATATGAATGGAATCATAAACTATGTGCTTCCTTTGTCTAACTTCTTTTACTCAACATACTTGTTTGAGATACATTTATGTTGCATATACCAATAGTTCATTTTTATTGCTGAGTTGCATTCTAACCCACAGTTTGTCAGTTCATGCGTTGATGGGTTTTTTCTGGTTTGGGGCTGTTGGAAATACAGCTACTGTGAACATTCATGCCCAAGTCTTTGTGTGGACTGTTTTCATTTATCTTGGGTAAATACTTAGGAGTAGAATGCCTGGTCACATGCCAGGTGTGTGCTTAACTGCAAGAAACTGTCAAACTGTTTTCCAAAGCGGTTGTACTATTTTATTTTATATTTCCACCAGCAGTATATGGAGAGTTTTGATTGCTCTTCATTCTCATTAACATTTGGTATGGCTTATCTTTTTTTTTTTTTTGAGACAGAGTCTTGCTCTGTTGCCCAGGCTGGAGTGCAGTGGCACCATCTTGGCTCACTGCAGCCCCCGCCCCCAAGGTTCAAGGGATTCTCCTGCCTCAGCCTCCCCAGTAGCTGGGATTACAGGCACCCGCCACCACACTTGGCTAATTTTTTGTGTCTTTAGTAGAGATGGGGTTTCGCCATATTGGCCAGGCTAGTCTCCAACTCCTGACCTCAGGTGATCCACCCACCTCAGCCTCCCAAAGTGCTGGGATTACAGGCATGAGTCACCACATCCGGCCAGTTAATCTTTTTAATTTTAGATCATACTAGTGGTATATAGTGGTACTCCATTGTGGGTTTAATTTGCATTTTCCTTATTACTAATTGTTTTGAGCATCTTTTTGCATATTTATTCTCTATCTGTACGTTTCTTTGGTGAAGTGACCAAACTTTTGCTCACTTTTTTTTGTTTGTTTGTTTGTTTTGAGATGGAGTTTTGCTCTGTCGCCCAGGCTGGAGTGCAGTGGCATGATCTCAGCTCAGCGCAACCTCCACCTCTTGGGTTCAAGCAATTCTCCTTCCTCAGCCTCCCAAGTAGCTGGGACTACAGGTGTGCACCACCACGCCTGGCTAATTTTTGTATTTTTAGTAGAGACAGGGTTTCACCATGTTGGTCAGGCTGGTCTCGAACTCCCGACCTCGTGACCCACCCGCCTCAGCATCCCAAAGTGCTAGGATTACAGGCATGAGCCACCGTGCCCGGCCTTTTGCCCACTTTTTAATTGGGTTTTGTTTTCATGTTACTGAATGTTGGTGGTTCTTACGTATTCTGGATACAAACGTCTTACCAGGTATATGATTTTTAAGTGTTTTCTGTCATTTTATCTTTTCAGTCTTTTAACAGTGTATGTCAAATAGCAGAAGTATCTACTATGAATGAAGGCTAGTTTACCAAGTTTTTCTTTTATGAAAGATTGTGCTTTTGGTATTATTTTAAGACATTTTCCCTAACTCAAGGTCACAAATATTTTTTCTGAGCTTCCTGTAGGAGTTTTATAATTTACTTTTACACTTAGGTTTATTATTTCTATCAAGTTAATTTTTATGTGTGGTGTAAGATAAAGAACAGGGTTTTTGTTTTTGTTTGGTATATGGCCATGTGATTGCTGCACCATCATTTGTTAAGATTTGTTTTTCCTCATTGAATTGCTTTTGCACCTTTTATAAAAATCGACTATATGTGTGATCTCTGAACTGTTCTATTGATTTATTTGTCTGTAGTTACGTCAATACTGCATTCGCTGGAAGTCGGGTAGTGTGACTCTTCCAGCTTTGTTCTTCTTTTTCAAAATTATCTTGGCTATTGTAGATTCTTTGCATTTTCATACAGATTTTGGAAATAGCTTGTCAATTAGGGGAAAAAACCTGCTGAGATTTTGATTTGTTTTTCATTGACTCTGTAGATAAGTCTGTGGTGACATAATAATATTGAGTCTTCTGATTTATGAACAGGATGTATCTTTCTATTTATTTGTCTCAGCAGTGTTTTGTGGTTTTCAGTGTGTCTTGTACATCTTGTCAAGTTTATTCCTAAATATTTCATATCTCTGTGGTATTTAAAAAATTTTTGTGATTATGGCTAATATATAGAAATATAGTTGACCTTTGTATATTGCTCTCATATCAAGATATGTTATTCCCATCCCTTAGTAGTTCTAGTAGCTTTATTATAGATTACATAGGATTTTCTATATAGTCAGTAATGTTTTTTAAATAAAGACAGTTTTACTTCTTTTTTCTAACATGGATGCCTTTTGTTTTCCCGCCGCCTTGCATTGACTAGTCTGGTAATATGGTGAATTATGTTGATTGACTTTTGGATATTAAACTAATCTTGTATTGTGGGAGTGAACCCCATTTGGTCGTGATTTATTATCCTGTGTATATTTGTTGTTGGATTTGTTTTGCAAAGTTCATGGGGGATGTTGGTATTTAGTTTTGTTGCAATGCCTGCCTGGTTTTATTATCAGAGTGATGCTGACCTTGTACAATGAGTTGGAAGCAGTGGTATTATTTCTCCTCAAATATTTGGTAGAATTCCCTAGAGAAGACTTTGGGCCTGGGATTTTCTTTGTGGTAAAGTTTTTAACTACAGATCCAACTTATTTAATAGACATAGGGCTTCTTAGGTTATCTGTTTCTTTTGGAGTGAGTGTAAATAAGTTTGACTAGAAGCTAATTTTTCTGTTTTTCTTTTTTTCTATTTGTTTTTGTTCTGTTATTTCTCTTTTCTTGCTTTTACTATAATTTGCTTTTTTTTTCTAGTTTCATAAAGTTACTGATTTGAGACTTTATTTTCTAATTAGGGAAGATTAATGCTATAACTTTTCCTTTAAATACTACTTTAGCTACAGTCCACAAATTTTATTACATTTTTATTTTCATTCAGTTCAAAATCTTATTTTTATCTTTGACTCATGTTTCTTTTGTTTAGTTTCCAAGTATTTATGAATTTTTCAGATTTTTCTGGTACAGACTTAATTTGAACTTAATTCAAATACACTTTGCTTATTTTAAATTTATTGAGACTTCTTTTATTTCCCTTTTCTTCCCTCCTTCCCCTACCCCATTATCCTTTTTTCTCGAAGTTAAGGCTTATAAATTATTTTACTGTATAGTAACCTTTGTCTGCCGATGTTTGTTTTGTGTGCTGTGTTAGAGGTTGTTCTTACTGCCAGCCTCAGCTAGGAGGCTCCAGGTATCTACTTCTCTCTAGCCATTTATACTCATTGAGTTACACAGGTGATGCTCAGTAAGTTACTTAACTATTATGTTGCCTGTTACAGATTTAAAACATAGGACAAAGGGAGTGTAATAATTGTTGTAAAGTATAAAGTATTGCAATACCAAAAGAAAAGGGGGTCAGCTAGCATTACTTATGTTTTCAAGGTAATATGTATTACTTTCTTATTTCACCTTTAGGCAAAGCTATTGATCACATGTATGTACTTCTTAATTGTTTTTTAGGCTTTTTATGGAAATTCTCAATGACTGTTCTGATGTGGATGAGATCAAATTCCAAGAAGATGGTTCTTGGTGTCCAATGAGACCGAAGAAAGAAGCTATGAAAGTATCCAGCCAACCGTGTACAAAAATAGAAAGTATGTGTAGAACAGCAGCAGAGAGCAAAGCAGAGAGACTCGTGCAACATTATCATTAATCTTCGCCCCTAGAACTATACGTTTGGAATTCAGCTTGTTGACTCAGTCTTTTGATTATATATAATTTCCCCCAAATGATTTTTATTCTTTCCTGAAGGAATGTGCTAGAGTTTATACCATCGTATCAGCTATTTCATAGTATATTTTTCCTATGTAGAATAAACATTCATCTAAAATCATTTTAAAATATGATGTTTGTTACAAAACAAAAAGTCACAAATGAATTTATATGGACAGTTTTTCAGAATTGTTCTTAGAGTATCTGTAGGTGGAACCCTAGGTGGAGGTGAGGTTAGAGAGGCTGCATCATTGGTAATGGCCTTGGTGGTTTGGGGATGGTCACAGGTTAGTTGCTCAGAAAGTAAACAAATTGTTACCTTCCATTTCTTTGTGGGGAAGAGTTTTAACATTGCCTTGATTACCTAGAATGTATACTCATCCATCAACTGCATGCATCCATCCACACTAAATAGGGAAACTGAGGGCATTTGGAGTGATTGAAACGCACAGGTGAACTTAGAGTTTCTTTTTATCTAACAGTCTACTCACTGCATTTCAGTTTTGTTCTGATTACATTTGAAGTTCTAACAAACAATGTAATGAATGGAGTAAGAAGAAAGGGGAAAAAATAAAGGATTTATGCCATTACTAATTATTCCTCTGTGATTGACACTGAACCTGAGTGCAGTGACCAAGGTTTCTCTCATCTTTCAGAAAAATGCGGAGTGATTTAGTTGATAAGTTTCTATTGCTTTTCCATTATCAACTGTCATTCATTTTTAACTAAATACATTACAGATAATAACATACTTTTCTGTGAAAATGTGAGTTAACAAATATGGTATGTGAGACTATCTTTGTGGGTAGAAAGAACCTACGTGATTAGCAGATAATTCATAAGAAAAGTTTAAATGTCTGAGTAACTTAATTGAGAGGTTTGGGTTTTTTTCAGCTTATCAAGATGAAAGTTTTTATCAAGTTCTGTCTTATGGTAGAAAGTCTGTACTTTCTTTGATATGAGCATAATTGCTAGAGTGGAAATATCTGGTTCTGAGCTAACTGTGCCACTTGTCTGTGAGAATACATAGCTGGTAAACTCACCCATTCTTGTCCCATGGCCTGAGACCAGTTCCCTAACTCTACGTGTCTTTCCGTAAAACGACTGCTGACCTGCAGAGACAGGATGAGCAGTAGGAGCTGTACAAATCCTTCAGTGGTATTGGAGGCATAACTAAGAACATTCTGTCTGAATGAGACTTCTAACCTTCTGTCAAGGAATAGTGCTCACCTGTCTCCCTAGGTGAACAACCATTTTACAGACAGAGGTCTGGAGTTAGGGAGTTGGTATTTGTCCATGGGTTGGAGTATGTGGCTTCACTGGCTATATGTTGTCAGGAACATACTATACTGAATATACTAGACTCTACCACTAGAGTTTATTTGTGTTATACCTTTAATTTTTTTTCCTTTTGTTTCCTTACATGCAGGTTCAAGCGTCCTCAGTAAGCCTTGTTCAGTGACTGTAGCCAGTGAGGCAAGCAAGAAGAAAGTAGATGTTATTGATCTTACAATAGAAAGCTCTTCTGACGAAGAGGAAGACCCTCCTGCCAAAAGGAAATGCATCTTTATGTCAGAAACACAAAGCAGCCCAACCAAAGGGTTTGTTAATTTATAGTTCACTATTGTTCATTACCCTTGCAACTAATTGCTCTTGGATAGATTTATAAATGTCTCTTTGGGAAATGGCGTAACTGTAGAAGGCTATTTTAATTTGCCTTTGTTGAGTTGAAATATTTTCAAGTAAGCACATTGTTTATAGGAAGCAAATTTTGATGGAGAAAATATTTACATCTTTGGAAAGTGAGCGTGTGAGGTATTTATTTCCTACCTGAGACTTTTTGTTATTTTCTTGAACCTGTTTGTAAGGAAATTTGGTATCTCAGACCAGATGAGAAAGTCTGGTGTAATGGAGTGTGGAACTGGGAATCTGACAAGTATGGATTCCAATTTTGGCACACCGTCGCTTACTTGTTCTGTGATCTTAGATGAAATACTTAATTTGATTGAGCCTCTTTTTTGTGTTCTGTTAAATGGAGCTAAATAATGCCTATATTACAGGATCATTTTCAGGATTTAATGAGATGAAAGAAAGCCTCAGTGTCAGGCATGTGGTAATTTCCCAATAAAAATTGATTCCTTTCCCTTCTCACCCTCTCCAGGGCAAAATATAGGTGGGTAGGATGGCATTCTACCTCAATTTTAGCATGGGTTCTCTGTAAGTTATCTGGCAGAAGGCATTACTGACCTGCATTAAAAATCAGGTTTGGGTATTTAGCAATAGTTGCTTTTTCAGAGAGGTTTTGAACCATAAAAGGAGATAACAGGAGAGTTCTCCTGGCTGTCTACGAACACATTCTTTCAAACTTGGGTTTGCTAGTGTCATCTTTTTGGCCTCTCGGTCCACTTGGTTTTCTAATGGCTTTACTGAGTTATAATTTACATAGCATAAAATGTACCCATCTTAAGTATATAATTGCACAATTCAGTGATTTTAGTAAATACATAGAGCTGTGCAATCATCACCATGATTCAGTAGTAGAATATTTTCAACACCCAAAAAACTTCTTCATGTTCTTTTGTAGTTTATTCCTATTTACACCCCAAATCTAGGCAATCGTTTTTTTGTCTCTATAATGCCTGTTTAGACATTTTATATAAAATGTCTCCTTTTGCAACATTGTTTTTTATAATTTTAAGAATTAAACCTTTTCAGCTGCCTTCTTTGCTGTTAAAATACTTACATTTCCGATATAATTTACACATATATTAAAGGCATATATTTACTTCTACCCATTTAATTAGAATGAGGTGGGGTTTTTGTGTGTGTGGAACAAAATGAGGAGGTATTTCAAGTGGATTTTTTCCTGGTGTGCCAATCATTTATTGCTCCTTTGAGACAAATTGGTTGGTACATCTATAATTTAAATGATAAACAGAAAATGAAGTTATAATTTTGAAATGGTTATGTTCAAAATGTATCTTGAAGGGGAATTAATGCTTAGATGTGATGTTTCTGGATTTTACTCTGTAATGATACCCTTTAGGATATAGTGGGAAAACATGAGTTGCAAGTACTGTAGTTGGCTGAATTCATGCCAGGTTGAGAGGTCATGCCTAGTGATGCTGACTCATGAGTTGTTGTGATCTTGGAGCATGTCTCTGGTGGTATGCCACAAGGGTCTACCCTCCGTCCTTTACTACATTTTTATCTATGTTTGATGAGTCCATGAAACAGGAGGGATGGCACATACACAGTGGGCGACAAAATCTGAAATGACCTCAGTATGCAGAGGAATAAGGATAGTTTACATCTGTGATCAGCTACTATAGAGATAAATGTTAAGGTTCCTCATTTAGGCTGAAAAGAAAACAAAAACTTAACATTGGTAAGTATAAGATAGAAATTTGTGACTAAACCAGCAACACATGAAAGTTTATTTTAAACGTCTGTATAAAGCGCAGCTACCTAGTTCGTTCCATGAAGCTGATATAGCCCTTAACACCCAACCTAGACATACATACACATTAATACATGGAAGAACTCTTAAGAAACAGACTCACATAGAAAGATAAATGAAAATTCTGAATTCAGTCTTAGGAAATCATTTAATTATATATTAAAATGACATCTGTGACCAACTAGAGTTTATCCTAGGAGTGCTTTAATATTAGGAAATACGTTGATAAGATAGATCTTGTCATAAGGACAACTTTGTAGTCATCTTCATGGATGTTGGAAAGGCCTTCACTAAATTAATTGCCATTTCTGATAGAAACTCTTTCAAATGTCAGGTTTCAGTTAATGGTTTGAAGAGTTCACCACTGAAATCAATTTGTTCTTAGCATTAATAAAATAAGCATAGTGTCCAGGATCCATACCATGCCAGTTTTGTTCCATTTTAGGCTATATGACTCTCAGAGCATTTCAGTCAGTGCTGATCATCAAGAATGGTATTAACAAATGAATATAGCCAGAGCAGGGGAACAGGAAGGTGAATAGTGGAATCTGGAGCAAGATGGATGAGTGGATCTTAAGGTCTGAAGCTGTTAAACCAGGAGAAGAGATTATTTGATAGCCACCTTGTAGTTCCTAAAAGGGAGACAATGACTAGCTGGATTAAGTTTGTTCTTTATTACCAGATTTAGGTCCAGTGGACTAAAGATACATGGATAAACTTTCTATTGGAGCTTTCTGAATACTAGGAAATTTAATCTTTTGTCCCGAAATCGTATTTTCTGTGTTAGAGTGGCTGCCACCTGTCACAGTGTCATAGTGGAGGCTCATGCTGTAGTTATATCATCTCTGTGATCTCTTCCTACTCTTAGACTTTTGTGGCTTTGTTCTTGGTTGTCCTTTTCATACCCTTTCTTGTAGTTCAGCATCTAGAGTTTTTATGGTTTTCCTGTGCTGTGTAAGTTTATCATAGGATTTCTTGGCCATCAAAGATAGCAAGCAAATGAGAAAGAATAAGAAATCAGG
This sequence comes from Pongo abelii, assembly GCF_028885655.2. Taxonomy (NCBI): domain Eukaryota; kingdom Metazoa; phylum Chordata; class Mammalia; order Primates; family Hominidae; genus Pongo; species Pongo abelii. The sequence continues at coordinate 61,278,910 of NC_072002.2, read as the reverse complement.
AAAACTTACTCTAATTTACAGCCCCGAAATTATGTGAACAACTTTTTTTTTTTTTTTTTTTTTTTTTTTTTAGTTTTTTGAGACAGGGTCTCAGTTTGTGACCCAGGCTAGAATGCCGTGGTGTGATCGCAGCTCACTGCAGTCTTGACCTCCTGGGTTGAAGCGATCCTCCTGCCTCAGCCCTCCAAGTAGCTGGAACTACCACCCCCAGCTAGTTTTTTTGTGTTTTTTTGTAAACATGGGGTTTTACCATGTTGCCCAGGCTGGTCTCGAACTCCTGAGCTCAAGCCATCCACCTGTCTTGGCCTGCCAAAGTGCTAGGATTACAAAGTGCGTAAGCCACCACGCCTGGCCTGTGAGCAACTATCTTTTAAGAGGTATTATTATTTTAGTAAAAATTATTCTTATAAACAATTTTACAAAGCACCAAGAAGAAAGCAAAAAATGTCTCACCTAGAGAGAATCATTGCCATTTTGATGGCAGTCCTATTCCCTTTCTTTGCTTACGAACCGGAGTCTTTAAATGCAGTCTTATAATACCTGTCAGAAGAAACTTGTATGTTAATCTTAAGACATTTAGAAAACCTCTGATGTTTTTCCATATTAAAAGATAATTTTACATATTATGCCCCTTCTGAAAAATGAGTGGTTGCTTTGCCTTAATAAGAAGGTATTCTAAAGAGAGGAAACATAATAAGGATAAATCTATATGTCTCCAGATTAATAATCATTAAGAATTGGTAGCAAAATTGCATCTTTTTTATACTTTTATGATCATAAGGTGGGAGCATACAGTGAACTTCAGGGTTATAAATAGAAATGGTCAACCTATTTTCAGACATCCAAGTCTGAGCCAAATGTGAGTTTCATGCAATTCTCTGATCCAGCGTATAATCCGGAATACTAATATTTGCTATATAGCAGCATTCTAGCAATTCACTTTTGTGCTGTGATATTATGGATAAAGTTACAAATGTTTAAAATATAAATGGTCACTTGCATAATGAATACACATATCTGTGTGTGTTTACCAATCCTATGAAGAGGCAGTAACAAGTTTTAAAAGCTTTAAATCTTTTATTAACATATAGCATCACATTTTTACATCCATAATTTCACCATCCATAGCCATTTACATTTTTTCATGGAATCTGTTACTCATATCTATTTTTTGCATAGGCTTTAGAATCATTTTGTTTCTGAATGTGGTCCTTGTGAAGATTCTGATAACAAAAACCTGCTACCAGTATGTAATTTGATAATCCTAACTAATGACTACTTAAAGCCATTCTATGTAAAGTTGAATTTGTATTAATGGTTGCAACATTCAGGTAATGGGAATTAACCAACACTAAATAGTTTAGCTTTCATATGTTTGCTGAGGTTTTAGATGTTGATTTACTAATTTGTACCGCCATTGGATTTTCACATTTCACATGTTTTGACAGTCAACCTTTTGGTGTTGCCTAAGTAAGGAGTAGCTATTTACTCATTTAAAGTTTCATATTACTAAGTGACAGGACACATACAGTTATTAGGTGTTACTGTAGTGACAGACAGGTGTGTAGGTACATTCACTTGACTCCATTATAGATGTAAGTCAAAGGGTCAGGGAAGGAAAGGGAGCTCTGTTATTGTTGTTGCATGTAAGTCTATTTCAAGTTGAAGGGTCAATCAGGATCAAAACAAAAGAAAATCTCCAGTGTGAAATAGCAAAGGAAGAGAAGGGGGAGTGGGAGAAAGACGTTCATTGGCTTTTTCTTGTACCAGAAAGTCTTTTAGTTTCTTTCAGTGGCAGAGAAAAAAAACACGATAGGTTAAATGTACTTTTTTTTGAGACGGGGTCTTGCTTTGTTGTCTAGGCTAGAGTGCAGTGGAGCATTCATGGCTCACTGCACCCTCTACCTCCTGGACTCAAGCAGTCTCAGCTTCAGCCTCCCAAGTAGCTAGGACCTTAGGCAAACTTTAGCACGTGTGGCTTTTTTTTTTTTTTTTTTTTTTTTTTTTTTTAATTTTTTTGTAGATACAAGGTCTCCCTATGTTCTGTAGTCTGGTCTCAAACTTCCAGCTCAAGCAGTCCTCCTGCCTTGGCCTCCCAAAGACCTGAGATTACAGGTGTGAACCACCTTGCCTGGCTCTAAATATACTTTTAAGTAGAAACTTTTTAAATTAAATGAAACTTTATATATATTTGGTCTTCAAAAGCCTGCCTGTTAACATTTTAAAAACAATACGATATTAATACTTTGAGACAGCCAGAATAATCAGAGCCACTTCTTTAGTCCCCTCCTTGGCACTCACATATACCGCAGTCTCTCTCCTCCTTACCCCCTGTGTCCTTCCTCCAGTTTCTCATATAAACTCTTGTGTGTGAGGTGGTCTCATGTTATTTGAAAAACTTTTGATGATGTCCTGTTCTCCTTTGATCCCTGTGGAGGACCACTGTATTCAAACCTCCAAAAAAGATGAGCTTTAGATACAATGTAACTTATTTTATCTCCTCCCAACTTCTCTTTTTCCTCCAGAGTCTGCCTTTTCTAACATTGCTCACATACTGCTTGTGGTTTTAGGTCTTCGAGTAGCACTGGAGGCCAAGAAATCTCCAGATTCTAACCTACAGACACGTGGTTGATTTTTGGAAGATAACTTCCTTCTGTCTTTATCTACCTCGGGAAAATGTATTTTCAAATACCAGGCTTATGTTATTGCCTCAAGCATATTACATGTCATAAGCTTCCTAAATGGATCAGTTTTTGATCAAATATTTCTGAACTCTGACCTGTGTTATTTATTCACTTTTCTGAGACTAACATAATTGCCAACTCAACAATGTATGTACTCTCAAGATGACTGTTTTCCACATTTGTAGTGATATCCATATTTAAGTGGTTTGACATTTAAATTGAGGTTATGCAATAGTTTGTCAGAGTACAAAGAATGTCATGCAATTTATCATCATTTCTTATTACTGATATTTAATAATCAGCAATAACAGGAAAGGGAAAGGATGCCCAGAGGTTATCCCAGTCTAGCTTTGTGACCATGGTTCCCACCATCAACCATAAGACCAGTAACGATGCTCAGTTTCCTACGTACATTCAAGGATGTCTTTCTTGTGAAGTTGTAGTTGTTTACCCTGGGCTAAGAGAAAATGCAGGTTAAATAGGAAGAATGCAAAAAAATCTCTTGTTTAAGCTTGAACTTTTTCAAAAGTATGTTTAATTATACTGCTTCTTGAAATTATAAAGTAATTCTATAGTGTATATACAGTTTTATATAATACCAATTGTGAAGTATTACATATGTTTAATTTGTATTTTTGGTAGCATGAACAGCTAATTTTAAAATCATAAACTCTCTTGGGATTTCACCTACCCAGTAGGTGCTATCATGGTAGCCAGCATTTTTATTTCTGGATATTATATTTTAAATCCTGAACACTCATCCTCGTTTCTGATTGTGGCCTATTGCCATCAAGTTGGTTGGCCTTAAGATTGGGTAATTTTGCTCATATGATTCCCAGAAAAGATTGCAAATAATTAATACAATTCAAGTTAGACTTGAAGAAATTTGGGTTGTGCTACAGTGAGTAGCTTCACTTCTCAAGGTTCCCTGATTTAAATCAAACCTTAGGAATCTTCTATGTTAGTTTTAAATTTCTTTATAGATAAAATCACTGATACCCATATACATATTACATACACATTAATAAAAGTGATGTCTATTTCTGCTTGTGGATGAAAGTGTTATATCTCACTCCAGCACTGTACATTGTGTTTGAATGTCAACTTGCTCTTATGTCGCAGCTGCTGTTGAGAGCCAAGATATGTTCATGTTAAAATGAAGACTATTATGGGAGAGGAGAGTAGAGTGGAGTGCTGTGTAGTGAGTAGCTGCCATATAGTTGTGCTGAAACTGGTGAACGAACGACTGAGAATGCCCAGTGGTGCAGCTCTTCTCTCCTGTGAACTAACAGCCAGATTGTTTGTAATTTCCCGTGCTATTTAAAACAGGGTTCTCATGTATCAGCCATCTTCTGTAAGGGTGCCCAGTGTGACTTCGGTTGATCCTGCTGCTATTCCGCCTTCATTAACAGACTACTCAGTACCATTCCACCATACGCCAATATCAAGCATGTCATCAGATTTGCCAGGTATGTGGAGTGTTTTTGTTTTCTTTTGTTTTTTATGAAAGTTTATTTTTTTTAATCTTAATCTGTGAAGCCAATATAGTTTTGAAATTTTCAATAGAAGTGCTAAGGAAATTTGAAAGCTTCAGGTAAAGGTCTTATCTGTCTCTATACATCACATCCAGTTGTTATTTTAACTACAGAGCAATCTATATAGATTCCTGGTGATAAATATAGTAGAACAGGAAACATTAGAGATTTTGTTCTCCCTTTTGGAGAATTTGTACTTAGAGACTTTTTCTTGGTTTCTTTATTATAGAACCTCACAGGTGAAGGGAGAATATTTTCTCATACTCTTCTTGGTTGCTCATCAGAACTTCAGAATATACTGATGTTGTTTGGGGCTGATTTTTCCTACGAGCCGTGGATTTTATTCTCCTTACAAAGATAGGGTCTACCATCTGTTTCCCTAGAGTGGGGCTTAATACTTGGGATATCTTTTATATGTACAGTAGTTTCCCCTTATCCACGGGTGATAAGTTCCAGGACCCCCAGTAAATGTCTGAAACCACAGATATTACAGAACCCTATATACTGTTCATTTCTATACAGATATACTCATGATAAAGTTGAATTTTTAAATTAGGCATAGTAAGAGATGAACAGCAATAACTAATAATAAAATAGAACAATTATAACAATATGCTGGCATCACTACTCTTGCACTTTGGTGCCATTATTAAGTTAAAGTAAGGGTTACTTGAACAGAAGCACTGTGTACTGAGATAGTTAATCTGATAACTTAAATGGCTACTGAGTGACAAAGCTGGGAGCCACTGGACAAAGGAATGGTTCATGTCCTGGATGGGATGGAGCATGATGGAGCCAGGACAGCATGAGATTTCATTAGACTATTCAGAATAGTGTGTAATTTAAAACCTATGAATTATTTCTGGAATTTTCCATGTGATATTTTCTGACTGCAGTTGACCACAGGTAACTGCAATCACAGAAGGCAAAACCTTGGATAAGGGGGAATCTACTGTAAAATATTAAGGTTGCTAGAATTACCTTAGTATCAGGACTTCTGCAACCAAGGCCATATTACAAAAATTTAAATTTCCCTCCTTTACTCTTCTTCCCTCTCTCCATAGCTATTGCTTTTGCAGACATTTCTGTCAATTATATTTGAGCAAGTTAGAACCAGTACATTCATGACTTCCCTTCTCTCTGAAGGCCCTTTTAGTGGAATACAATTCTCTCCTCCTGTTACTAGTTTTCTTCTCTAGATTTATGAAGTTAATTTTGACCTATGATTTATTTTTTTCTCCCCTTAGTGAGGTCTTTATTTTAAACACAATGCTTATCCTGTTGGTGAAAATTTATGTTATTGAAACAATTGATAATTGGCTCAGTATAATTGTGCTACTTGAAATTTGTTTAGATTATGTGAATAAAATTTAGTGGAAAAGAACAGACATTTTATAGTATCCATTGGAAAAAAATGGCTTTTAAAGTTATTTTTTGCTTCTTAGATATAGTTACTCCACATGTAATTTGGGAGTTGGTATTTTAAGAAGTTCTTTGTAGACCCAGCTAGCACAAATTGTAAAGTATTTGTAAAGTATATACAAAGTCTGATGCTAAGGTACAGGTGAGGATTCATGTCGGTGACAAAGATGGAAATTCAGAGATTCTTAATTCCCAACTGCCTTTTATGGCTGTAACATTGACTAGTTGGAAGAGTGTCTGCATGTTATCTCAGTATGTGTTATAAGCAAGCATTCTGAAAGGATTTGTTTCCTAAAGACCTTGAATTAAAAATTAATCCTGAAAAAAGATAATGAGCATTTCTGTTCATTAAAGTGATCCTACCGTTTAGCAGTAGCATAGACACAATTTACAAATCACTTGCCCTGTTAGTTTTTTGGTTCTGTGAACCTGGATTAATTTTTAATTGGGGGAAATTTACATTATTTCAAAATTTGGGCATAAAGTGAGACTTTATTTCTTTTTAGAAATGTGCAGACTTGAGAAAAATGCAGTAAAATATGTCTGAATTGGGTATTTGGTAAAAATGCATTTCAAGCTGATATTGAGCAAACAAGACTAACATCCAAGGCTGATATTTAGCCAATATTAACAGTTATGGTGATACTGGTTGTTATTATTGAAAAGCTTTCTTACCAGTTGATAACTGAATAGAATAGGATCTATTTTGCTTTAGAAGAATTGCTAGTTTATCATGATGTATGAATTATGTAGCAATTACTATATCTAAATATTTTAGTTTTACTTTGATTTTATTGTTAATGTGCTCTTTTGTGATTAGTAATTTGGTTTATTTTTATGCATAATTTTTATGTAGTTATACTGTGAAGAGTTTTGGTATTGATAAACTTAATAATTTATAATAAAATATTAAATAGAACACCAAGAATGGAGAGATAACAGTTTTAATACATTTCTTGACATTCCTTTTAAACATCATAAACATGAATCTTCTGAATCTGCAGGAGAACAAAGAAGAAATGATATTAATAATGAACTGAAGCTTGGAACATCTTCTGATACTGTGCAACAGTGAATACAAAATAAAACAAATAATTTGTATTTATGGAGTGGAAAACAGCTTGATTATTTCAAGGAAAAATATGACTGCCTTATTATTGCTAGTGCCATATTGTCAGGTGCGAATGGTGCTCAAAAGTTGTATCATTAAAATTTGAAAGTGCTAAACATTTACATATTTAATCATGTAGCAGTTACGTTTTGTTAAAGTTTATGACTCAAGGAAAATGTGTTGTCATCAATGAGAAAAAATCTAATGAGTCAATTTCACAGTGAAGCACTTAAAATTTTTAAATTAAAATTTTATCAGTGTTAATAAAATAATGTTAACACTACCTGCTTTTTAGTTAAAAGTAATTGAGCATTTTCAACCATGAAATACTTAGGAGGGCATAAAAATATATCAGTATGACACGCTGCAATTGAAACTTATGGTGAAATAAGAAACAGCATTTTGCTAAACTTACGAAACAAGGCAGTAAGATTTTAATCACTACTGATGAAACTTGATTTCATATGAGAGTTTTAATATTCTGCTTAAAATGTAAAATGCAAGAAGACTTTGATGGTTTCGTTTTTTTGTTAGAAAGAATAACATCTAAAATACCATATCAGACTTCACTGTTAGTACTTGAGAAAAAAATGGTTTCAATGAGAGAAATATTTACATTAAACAGGTTTTATATAGACAGCACCCTTGTAATGCTTGGTAAACAATCTAGAATTCCAACCAAAATTTTAGAAAAATTTCTAGGTATTTTATTATGGTGTTGTATAAGTCACCACATTCAATTTTCCGTGGATGAGGTATCAATATACAGATAAGTAAATCTCTTAATTGTTTTCTAAATAAACTTTATATTTACTGCACACATGAAATCATCAAAGAGAATTACAGTACATCTGAAGAACTGGAATTGAAATAACAAAAATAGGATCCTCAGTGGGGATTCTCTGGTGCTAGAGTTTCAATTTTTAATTTCAATTAAAATAAATACACAGGCTTGATATAATTTTCAAACTGTTTTTATCAAGCTTGTGTATTTATTTTAATTGAAATTATGAAATTGAAATAGTTGAACATTTAGAAAATGAGCATTTTTGAGTGGCTTGGCTTCAGTACACAATATTCCAACACCATTGTCAATACTTAGCATTATAAAAAGGTTTCAGTTACTAACATGAACTGAGAGATACAGCAGATATTAAAGGTGATTGAACATATGAAACTGAAAAACTATAAAAAGGTAGAAGCTATTGTAAAAATGAAGAAAACTGAAAAACTGAAAAGATAGAAGCTACTGTAAAAAGAAAACGGTTATACCATTTGAAGCAGAACAAAACGTTCCAATAAACTTTTTTTACTTAATAACAGAAATGCTGAAAATGCAAAACCCTGAAGGTATTACAAGGGCTAGACAAATTTTGAATTGTTTGGCAGAAGCAGAGAGAGGATTTATTGAATAGTATTAATATGAAGACAAAGTCTGCTTATTGAGATATCTCACCTATTATCATTTTAATAGAGAAGTCATTGGAAAAGTTTGTTGTAATTCTCTTTGGTTTAGTATTGGCTCAAACCACCGTATCATATAGCTAGTGACAGACATATGAAATGAAAAATTACAGCAAGCTGGGTGCAGTGGCTTATGTCTGTAATCCCAGCACTTTGGGAGGCTGAGGCAGGAGGATCGCTTGAGCTCTGGAGTTCAAAATCAACCTAGGCAACATAGCGAGACCCTCTCTTTACAAAAAAAAAATAATAATAATAATTAGCTGAGCATGGTGACACATACCTGTAGCCCCTGCTTCTTGCGAGGCTGAGGCCAGGAGGTAAAGGCTTCAGTGACCTATGATTGTGCTTCTGCACTCCAGCCTGGGCAACAGAGCAGACTCAGTGTCTCCCAAAAAAAGGAAAAAAAAATCTGTAGCAACAATTTTCAAAAAGACTTTAGAAATCGTTGGAATGATTTTTTTCAAATGATTGGTGCTATAGCTTGTATCACTTGATAAGCATTTTTGTAATACCCTTACTTGGAGATTATAAGAGAATAAATATATTTAAATTTTTTGAGTTATAAATTCATACTGGTTAGTAAATATTTTAAATGTCCCCACTGATATTCTCTATTTTGCATAAAAGCATAATGTCAGACTTTCTCTGTGTGATGGTTATATTCGGGGTGTCTCTGAATGCCAGCATAAAAATTCACGGAATTGAATAGAAATTGGCCTGTCTTAATGACCTGTGGTTTCTTTTTTAATGTTTTGAAATAATTAAAGAGAGTTTAGTCACACAGGGAGGTCTAGGTGAACTGATGTTGAAGTTTATTACTAGACTTTTCAGACCTAAAAATTTTATTTATTGTTATTACTTGAATACGTCAAAAGTATACTACTGGACAACCTTTTACACATTCCTCTTTCTAAAATCGAATTGGACAATTACAGTTCTCTGGTTCAGAAAATTACATTAGCTCAGAACCCAGTAACCCTTGATAACTCTGTTAGTGCAGCAATTCCCAAGTGTGTGCTTTGTGCAGAGCATTGAACTATGTACTGCTCTTGATGTGGGGACAGCGGGGACAGAGAGCTATCATTGAAATAGACATCTGTTTAAGAAGCGATACTTAGATGAACCTCTGTATTTCTGAAAAATAAATGTGAAATATCTTAAGAGCTTAAGTATGTTTTTTTTTTTAGATGGTTCAAATCCAGATCATTAGCTCATCATTTTTATTGCATCTCACTCTGTTAAGCGGCAAAGGGGGAAATATTTGTTTTGACTAGTCCTTCACTGGAAGTTTTTGGACTTCTGCATTTGAGTCTCTGGGAGCTAGTTTTTCCAGTTGTTTTATCAGAGAATATATTCATCTTTGGGTTTTAAGCACTTCAGATATCACTGATCATGGTATAGAACTTCCCTGTGACAGAGTGGTAAGCACTTACCACAAATGTTTTGTGATTTGTGATAAATAAAGCTGATTTAGGGAAATAATTCTGGTCTCCCCAAATATGAGACAACTATTAACAAAGCATTTTTGTTTTAGGTTTGGATTTTCTTTCCCTTATTCCAGTTGATCCCCAGGTATGTATCCTGATTTAAGCAACTAATTTGTATTTGATTGTTGGTTATGTCATACTAACTAAAAATGACCAGTTGCATAAAATCAGGACAGTCAACTCTGAATTACTTACATTGATGGAAAGGAAGTACTGTGCAAATATTTCACAATTTTATTTGAAGGAATAAAGTTGTTGTCAGTTTATGATTTTTGTCTTTAATATCTAAATTTTAAATTCTGTTTTATTTAGCTTAATCAGTTGGCATCTCTTACAAGCATTTGAATGATTAGAATGAATAGAAGCAGTGCTGGGTGGCTAGAAGTTAAAATTTTACAAATACAATTTCATTTTTTAGCTAAAACATTCTGTACCTAGAAAATCAATAGCTAAACCTGATTAGACAGACTTGACTCATTAACTTGATTCTTCATTGTTTTTAAAGACATTCAGATTTGGACTTTGGGGAGGCCCCAGTTTAAAGTTGCTGTATGTCAATCATCCCCGTTTTCTCTGTCAAAGATGAGAAACGCTAGTAGCCCAGTGTCCCAACATGAAGACCTTGCAGTGAGCATGGATTGCACAGGCAGGCTTATAGCAGAGGCAGAGCAGAGGAGGAGAAGGCATGAGAAAAGTGAAGGGAGAAAATGACATAGAACAAAAGACTATGAGAGGAGTTGAGTATAGGGAGGGATAGAGGAAGAACCACGGGTCACTGCTTCATGGGCTGTTCAGTCAGCTAAGCACAAGTCCTGTATCAGCCTCCTGTTTCAGTACTCTGTATCTGATTACATGAACAGCACCAGAAATTTGGGCTCAAGGTAATGTGCAGACTGAGGAATTTCTTGTCATTCGGAGTTGACCTCATTATAGCAGTATATATAACAAAGGTACCTAGTGAAAGTATCTATGTATTTTTCTAGGAAATGGATTCTTCAGATGTAAGGATTACCAATTTTTATGTGACCAGTTCTTTTAAAAAAAATTATCTTGGAACCTAGAGGTTTTTATTTCATAGCTCTGTTTTGTGTATTTAGTAGTGGTCTAAGTTATTTGGTGAGTCAGTAGTAGAAGGGTGATGTGGGGCCTTCAGTTTGCCATAGAATCCTTAAGTTTTACTACTTGACCTCCATATTATCCCTTAATTCTTGTCATTGTAGCTACAATAAGGGATGCAGGGTTAGAACTTAAGTGGCTGCAATCTGAATACTACTAAGAATTCAATGCACAGAGCCTGTTGATGGCAGGACTGTAGCATCTAGCACAACTTTCATAAGTGAGTATCTTTTTCCTATAAGGCGATCAAAAACTGCCTGAGAGGTAGCAGAAATAAAATATAAGTTTCTGGGCTTTTTTTTCTAGATTTACCCCCCAATTTTAGTGGAAAGTTAGAAATTGATTTGATTTTAGAAAAGAGTTTTAATACCAGACAATTCAACTATCTTTAGAGCTCCTTGGAAGCTCTTTAAGAACTGTTCTTCTCCCTGTAACTAATGTCCCTTGACTCTGTATGTGGCATTCATTTTATTGATGAACCAAAACAGTTATCTATCCAAAGCATTAAATAACTTGTTCTTTTGAAGGGCAGTCTGAATTTTACTTGTTGCTGTCCCTCTGACTGGTAACTTAAACCTGGGACTGTTGTTCCTGTTTTATTCACCGGCCTTGGAAATCATGTAGTCTAAACAACTTGACTTTTAAATTCCTGTTCCATAGTCCAGTGTCTCTAATGATAAGCTACATAATCTTTAGAATGGGGAATATGAATCAGATATCCTTACTGATCTTTCATACAGTTGAACTAATGACAAACATAAAACATCTCTTGCAGGATATCACTAGACCTCTTGTTTTGCTAAAGTCAGTGCAGTCGTTTCTCACATAAAACATTCTACACTGATATAATGCTTTTGGCTCATCTCTCTTCACTCCTCTGTTAATATTAGAGTAGCACACTCAGGTTTGTACTTGTTTGGGATCAGTAATGGGATCAGTAACCAGGATTGTAAGGGGACTTGTGAAATATGAGCACTAGGAAAGGGGGTGTTAAGCAGGCATCACGAGAAGATTAGCTTAGATCTTCTTTAACATTTATTGCAAAATTTTGTGATTACCTGAGATAATTTTCTATCCTGAGGATCCTGTGATAGCTAGCTACCGTGTAGTCTGTGTTTTAGAATGAATGTTGTCATTCTGATGACACAAGTATTTTACGTTTATGTACAAAGGAGTCCAATGCCATCATTCAGCTGGTCAGCCTTAACATTCATAAAGGATCTGTTTGATACTCAGTTCACACCAGGAAAGGCTAACAAATACTTTTAAAAATGTTATTAAGCAAAAATGCCGGTGTAAGCTCAACAATTCTTTCAAAATTGACACCCAACTAAATACAGTTAGGGAGCAAATTCTTTTTGAGATTAGGGCCAATATTTAGTATTAAATGACTTCAGTTATTGTTGACATTGTACTTTTACCTTTGTATGTGGTCAGCAAACAAGTTCCACAAGTATTGTGGAACTCTAAATAATGCATTCTCTAAATAATGTAAACTAACTGTGCATTCTCTAAATAACTGCATTCTCTAAATAATGTAAAATAGCTAAATTCATGCCACCTTCCACCCAAAGATGTGAAGTTTTGAGCAATTTTTAAATCCCAGTGGGATTTAAATATGTGACTATTGCTTGTGCATATCTAATAATTTCTAGTCTCTTTATTTAAAATCAAGTAGCCTCTTCCTCATTGGCATCATTGTTTGTTTCAAGCAGTACTGTCCTCCTATGTTTTTGGATAGTCTCACCTCACCCTTAACAGCAAGCAGTACGTCTGTCACCACCACCAGCTCCCATGAAAGCAGTACTCATGTTAGTTCATCCAGCAGCAGGAGTGAGACAGGGGTCATAACCAGCAGTGGAAGTAACATTCCTGACATCATCTCATTGGACTAAAGGAGGACTCACTTGATTCTGGGAATCATTCATCAGAACTGCTTTTTCTTGGATCTCTAGTCTGTGGAAACTTTTTTTTTTTAAATAATTTGGTATTTATTGAAAGTCAGATGGATTCTTTTGCTTTCTGAGAGGTGAACACAGAAGACTGCAACAAGAACCAAGTGACATGCAAAGATTTTTCTTAATTATACTGTACTCTCAGCATCAGATACATTCAGCCATAACTGTATCTTCCTGAGAGATGGATTTCACTTTCATACGTTAATGGATGGAGTCTACAAATCAGTGAAAAAAGTTTTTGTTAAAATAAAGAGCAATAAAATTGTGTAAATATTCAAGTAACCTTTTTTCTAATTAAAAAAAAAAAACATTGTAATCACTGATTCTAGAACGACAGCAACTTCTTTTTAACCTTACGTGAAGGAAAAAAATACATGGAAAGAACTTAATGTTTGCTGAATGAGTCCTTTCCATGGAGATTTGCTCTGTTTCATTGAAGTAATGAAGTTTCAGTATGTGGCCAAAGCTTGGATTCCACTTTTTGTCCTGCATTTCCACTTTTCTTCATGATCCCATCAAAGAAAAATGGCATTTGTGTTACTTGGTTTTTTTCCTGCTTATCATTTACACTGACGTTGTTTGCTAATGAGTGCTGTGTGAAGTTCTGGGATTTGGCTACTCTTCATTGGTGATTATGTTTAAAAGCACTATGCAGATTCTGCCCTGACATAATGTGTGTTATTATGTTTTTAGTAATTGCACATTTTTCATTCTAGAGTTTTCTATAAATTTGAGGCTTGCCTTCTCAAAAAAGAAACTGTGCAGCCATTGAATGAAATGTCTTTGGGGTACAGTGTGATGGGAATGTTTGTTAGAAATTTGTTCACACTATCAAATATTGATATCTTGGAGCCAGCAGAAGAGCAGATTTTGGGAGGTGGTAATAACAAAATTTAATTTCTTCCCAAGAATTTAATTTTCTCATTTATTTTACAGAATAGTGAAATATTTGATGAAACTTTGTATTTTGGTAGCACTACATAGAAAATGTGTTTTAGATTTATGATGATCATATTTCTCACCAATGTAATTTCAGTCTCAGCAGTGATTTTCAAACTTAGGGAAAGGGACAGCATTAGATTTTTTTTTTTTTCATTTTTTTAAAATGATATCTTACCTGAAACTACAAAAGACAAAAGAGAATTAGAAATGTTTGAATTAAAGTGAAGAAGGGTTGGGGAAGATGGGCCTGAACCCACTTCCTGTCTCAGTCCATGCTACCCCAAACACTCCAGGGAACCTCTGAGGTTTTATTGGGTGCACTTTGAAAATTTCTCTTCTATAGTGTGTTTGTCTGATTTTAAATCACACAGAAAACTGGGTTTTACTCTTAGAGAAACATTTTCATCCAATTTTTTAGTTTGCTTCATTTGACTTCCTAAATCATTTTTGAGTTCACAAGGATTTAGTACTTTTCTGTTTAGCTTTCTCTCTCTAAGCTTTATCTACCTTAAAACAAAGTCCTTTTTTTAATGGCCAGTCCAACCAATTGATTTCTCAAACTGAAGTGCCCAGGTGTGGACTCATCAATTTCAGTTAAAATAGGGACGTACTACTTAAGAGTTGGTGCAACTCCAAGGAGCTGACTTGTCCTTGCTTGGGGGTTTTTTTTTTTTTTTTTTCCTTTCTTTCACCTTCTCAAGTTTCCATGGCCTTTGTGTGTTCTTTTTATGTTGATTTAATTTCATGTGGTTTTCCATATCATCCCTTCTTTGGCTACATCGTCTCCTTATTCAATGGATTATCCCTTTGTGGGGGCTGCTTATTTTAAAGATGTTGGGGGGGAAAAACCCGAATCTACGAGCAGTAGTTGCACATAGTTGCCAGTTTTACCTTCTTAGTCATTAGATTTCCAAACCATGTTGCAGTTTTTTGGTCCAGATATAGTATTTCTTTCTAATAAAGTTTTATGTTGCTGCTCTAAATACAGATGCAATTTTTATTGACTCTGTAAACAGATAGAAAACATTTAACTTGATTTGTGTGGTATGATTAATAAAGAAATGATGTATATTTGTTATTTTGTTACCCTTTAGATTGTCAGAGACTCCCCCAATTTAATCAACAAAGTTTTATAAAGTAAATGAAAATATTAATAGAAATTAGTTTATTTACTTTGTTCTTATAACTGATAACGTCTGTGCTTTTATAATTGTGATTTGTTTCTTTTTTTTTTTCTATTTTCTGTGAACAATTTTAATGTTCGGTTTTGGTGTTTTACACTGAAATTACATATAAGTTTTTAATTTATTTCATACAGGCAACTTGCATTTTAAAAAATACACTTTGAAGTTTATCATCTTGAAATTGGGGCTTACGTTGTGTATCTGTCTTGAACGTTAGTACTTTATGACTTTGGCCTTATGGGGACATCATGATTATTAAGCCATCAGCCTTTAATGTGGTCACTGTTTCTTATCCAGACCCTGACTTTCTAGTAGTTTATTTTGCTAGCCCAGATTTCTGCTTAACCAAATATAAGGGAGTTTCAGAGGGGTGATCTTAGCTGTCACCTAGATTCTGTCAGCCAACCAGTGATTGTCTGGAATATCTTAGGAAACGAAGTGTAATTGTCAGCCTCCTAAAATCAATTTTTTTTTTTTTTTTTTTTTTTGAGGCTGAGTCTAGCTCGCTCTTGTTGCCCAGGATGGAGTGCAATGGTGCGATCTTGGCTCACCGCAACCTCCACCGACAGGGTTCAAGCGATTCTCCTGCCTCAGCCTCCCGAGTAGCTGGGATTACAGGCATGTACCACCACGCCCAGCTAATTTTGTATTTTTAGTAGATACGGGGTTTCTCCATTTTGGTCAGGCTGGTCTCCAACTCCCGACCTCAGGTGATCCGCCTGCCTTGGCCTCCCAAAGTGCTGGGATTTACAGGTGTGAGCCACTGCGCTTGGCCAAAATAAAATGTTTTTATCTTTCTTCACTTAGAACTATGAAGGCCTTTTCTTGTTCTGGTAACCCCCCACAGTGTAATTGGTGCTGAAAATAGCTTTGTGTCTGAGGTCTGTTTTCACTCACTCACTTTCTGACCATTAGGTGAGCCACTTCAGGATTTTCTGGCCTGAAGTTATAAAAACTTGGCATCTGTCCTAAGGTAATTGTAAAGGCAAAATGAAAGCATTGAGGTGAATTTAGATTATATGGCATTTATCTGGTAATGTGTTTCAGAAAAGCTAGAATGAAAATGTGATGTAAGGGATAGCGAGTATAGGCTGATTCATAATTCTTGGTATAAAACCAAGTTTTCCTTAGTCTTGAGGAATTTGAAGAAAGGTAAAATGTTGGATTTTAAGCAAAGTAGGATTGACCAGAGACTGTTCTGACTTTGACATTCAGACCTTTCAGATGTTCTTCCTTCAGACCAGTCCAAGACACTCACCATTTCCAGCCAAATTGTCTTTTTTTCTGCCAATAAAGTATTCATTAGTTGACATTTGTTTGTATTTTAAGTAAAGTCAATTTTTTTAAAAGCATTAATTCACAGGTATGCCTTTCATTTCTCTGGCCTTCAGTTGGTTAAAAAAAAAAAAAAAAAAAAAAAAAGCACTTAGCCGGACCATTCTTTCTTTACTAAACATTTTTATTTTCTTAATTTTTCCTGCAAGATTTTCTCCCATTTTCATGAAATGTAATGACACTACCATTATTTTCTAGCTCTTTTCATCATAGAAAAATGTAGAGCAGTGCACCATTTAAACGTGTCTGACATTGGATTTAGTGGTCCTAGGTTCATGTGATTTGGGAGCTTTAAGTTGTTATTTAGATTGATTCAACCTGATTCACCATCTTTTTTACTACAGTTCTACATGAATGTGGTGAAACAGGTAGAAGAAAATTAAGCATTTCTCTGCTTTTGGAGTCTAATGTTCCTGCCTAGTGACTGGTTTGTAATACCCCCCTCACCCCCACTTTGTTAGGAACCTGCAATTCCTAAAAGAAATAAATAAAGCTGTATACAATGTCCATTCTTTAATGCTTGCCTGGTTGAATAATGTTTGTTTTTTCTGTTTATGTCAGTAGTACATGCTTATTGTGGAAAATTTAGACAATACAGAAAAGTATAACAATTAATTGCCTATGATTCTGTCACCAGAAAAAAAATCACTTGATATTTTTGCATATTCCTTGCCAGTGTCTTTGCTACTTCTGCATATTTTTACATAGTTTCATCATTCTCAGTGTAATTTATATCTCGGGGTTTTTCCCCTCAATCTACAGGCATTATTCCATGTCATTAAAACTGTGTCAACTATTATTAATTTTATGGTACTCCATTGTTATGGATGTGCCATGATTCATATAACCTTTACTTATTTTGAACAGTTTAGATTGTATCTCATAATGCCACGATGAATGTCTTTGTGTATAAATTATTTTCTTAGGATAAAATACTGGAGGTGGAATTTCTAGTCAAGGGTATATGAACACTTTTGTAGTTCTTGATTCATACCACTTTTCCACATGGGTATGCTAATTTATACTGCAGCTAGATGGTATGGGAAGGGTGGTCTGGCCATATTTTCCAAGAACATGCAAGATTTTATCTTTATGCTGGCATCTGCACTAAGACCCTCTGCCTTTCTGACCCTATGGAATGGGTTTAACTGATGTGGAGATCATTGGCAGAGATTTTCCCAAGCTTTCTTAGTTTTAAATATATCTGACATGGGCTGGGCGTGGAGGCTCTCGCCTGTAATCCCAGCACTTTGGGAGGCCAAGGCGGGCAGATCGTCTGAAGTCAGGAGTTGGAGAGCCTGGCTAACATGGTGAAACCCCATCTCTAGCAAAAATACATAAATTAGGTGGGTGTGATGGCAGGCGCCTGTAGTCCCAGCTACTTGGGAGACCGAGGCAGGAGAATCGCTTGAACCCGGGAGGCGGAGGATTTGCAGTGATCCGAGATTGTGCCACTGCACTCCAGCCTGGGTAACAAAGCAAGACTCTCTCAAAAAAAAAAAAAAAAAAAAAAAAAAAATATATATATATATATATATATATAATCTGACCTGTTTCAGAAACACCTACGTATGTCTATCCAAGCTTTTCACATGATTTTACTGGCACTGTAAATTTCCACAAATATTCTTTGTCAGACTACGTTTTCCATCTTTAGTTCAAAAGTTTTGTCACTTTTTTAAAAAGCCTCTTGTACCTAAGGCCTGCCGTTAAGAGGTCAGCTCTCTTTTTCCTCTTCCTGTAGGCCCCATTATGGCCTTTCTGAGCTCCCCAAAGCCAGTAGAATCTACTGAGCCAAAGGCATTCCATCCCCAAACTGAAAAGTGGTAAGGCTAAAAGCTATAAAAACAGGCAAACATTGCCTATTTTCACTTTATATTCCCTTATGTTTCCAATAAGGGTAGGTGCAGGGAAAGAAAAAACAGATGGCTACCTTCAGATGTTTGAGGTACAACATTTTCTTGATTGGCGTAGCACAATCATTATTTCCCAAACTGCTTCCTATTTCTGAATGGCTTTTTTAAGAAGCTTTATTTTGTGTTCTCAAAGCTTAATTATTTTAAGTGATGAAGAGTATTACCGTGTTGTAAAATAGCATATGCCTCTTATTTTGGCCTTCATCAAACTGTTTAATAAATGTTTAGAGTGTTTTGTAAGTACAGGTGGGATAGAGTGTTACAGAAGTTTTGGTTCCAGACATCAGGCAGCTTATAATCAAGGTTCCAAAAATCAAGAATTCTTAGGCTTGGCATGGTGTCTCATGTCTGTAATCCCAGCCCTTTGGGAGGCCAAGGCAGGCAAATCACTTGAGGCCAGGAGTTTGAGACCAGCCTGGCCAACTTGGTAAAACCCCATCTCTACTAAAAATACAAAAAATTAGGGCATGATGGCTCATGTCTGTAATCCCAGCCACTTGGGACGCTGAGGGATGAGAATTGCTTGAACCTGAGAGGCGGAGGTTGCGGTGACTCAGGATCATGCCTCTGTACTCCAGCCTGGGTGACAGAGTGAGACACACACACACACACACACACACACACAAATCAGTAACAGGCATTGTGCAAAGAACTTTCCAAGAATGTCTCATTCTTGCAATGGCTCCTTAGAGGAAAGTGGTGTTATTCCCCATTTTACAAATGAAACATGTTTAGGTACATTTCCCAAGGTCACAGTGAATGAGTAGTGGACTTGGGAGTCTGACCTAGACTTACCCCAAAAGCTCTCTGCGTAAACTGAAGTGACGTTAATTAGCTGTGCTATCTAGGAGACTGATATGGGAATCTAGACTTAACATTATGAGAACTGGTTTCAGTTGATGGCCAGAGTAATAAGGAAGGAGTGGATGCTGAAGCCATTTCAAAGGAAGACTCAAGGAGTAAGGGTTGAGTCCATTTTTCATCCATTTTTCAAGCCTGGGTCACTTGGATGTTAATGGCACTATTTACAGAGACAGGAGGCAGTTTAGAGTGAAGACAAATCATGTATGGGAGACAGTGATGAATGTTAAGCATGGGATTTCAGAAATGAAGCATCCATGAGGCTTATTCCTGGTTTTTCTGCAGTCTTTTAAATAAAAGTACAAACCTCCCTTGTCATCCATTTTTGCCTTCACTTATCTCCATTCTGTATTATGTTCTAGTCACGCCCCAGTCACTGATCCCTTCCTAGGCCATACTTGGCTACATCTTAGCCTTTTCTTTTGATTTTTCTCTTCACTGCCTTGCCCATTACAAATTTGGCTGCCACCTGAGGCCCTGCCATACCCTACAGCTGACCAGCATGGGCTGTGTTCACATTCTACATATCTCAAGATACAGTGGTTGCTGTCCTTTCCCACTACTCCATCGTTACACATCTCAAAAATCTCTGCCTCTGAAGCTCATGCCAAGAGGTTATACTATCAGCTACCTCTAGTCTTATAACTGCCTGATCATTCCCTTTGATTTGCTGGAAGCTTTGGCTCACAGTGTTCCTTGCCTTCCTTGATTCTGGTCATTATTCTCAATATCTTCAACATTCTATAGGTGATTTATCCAAGTTGGTCTGTGAGGTTTTGGTTACTTTACCTCCAGCATTTTCTACTGAACCATGCCTTCTGTTTTCCTCTTAGCTACTTGTCCAGACTGCTCTTTCATTATTGCAGCCTTGAAGAAATCCTCAGTAACCTATCCATCCTCCAACATGACGTAGCATAGTTCCTTTGCCCATTCTCATCAGTTATAACAAATGTTATTGCCCTCTTTTCAGACTACTTCCTTCTCAGAAGATGACTTTGCTGCCTAATTCAAACAGAAGGGACAATCCGAAAGCATGATTTCTTCCCCACCTATGACCACCTCCATCCTTTTTTGTTTCCAGTCTCAGAGAATCAGGTAGGCCTTTAAGGCCAACTGACTCTGGTCTCCTCCTGTCATCTTCAGGACCTTCCCCTGTCAGACTTCCCCTCTCTTATCTCCATGTCTCTCACCTCTCTACTGCTGCTTTTCTTGGCTTACAAATGGTCTCAGTCATCAAGTATTTGAGATTATATTAGGTGGCAGGCATTGTATCAGGCACTTGGAACACAAGGCAGGATCCTGCCTCCACCAAAGTTGTGCTCCAGTAGCGTCAACAGAGGTGTGAAATAGGGAGATTACAATGTTAATGGTAAAAGGCAAAGTATAGGGTGCTACAAGAGCATGTAAATGAGGCACCTCAATGATTTGATGGAAGTAATGTGGAGAAATGTGAGGATTGATTAAAAGCTTGTCCAAAAAGGGCCGAAAATGTTTAGAATTGCTGGAAGTTTGCTAAGGAATATTGAGAAATATGCATAGATAGATCGTGAAGGGCCTTGTAAAACAGTGATGAGACATTGAAGAGTTTTCATGATCATTAGTAGTAATGAGAATTTGTTGAGTTTGGTATGATTATCTCCATATTACAAGTGTGGAAACAGATTCTGAGAGGATAAGCGACTTACTTGCCCAAGGTCATGCAGGTTGTAATTGAGGAGTCAGGCTTCAAATCCAGCGTTACTTCCTCAGAGGCCTTTCTTGATCATTCTATCTAAAAAGCAAGTATTTCCTAACTATTATCACAGTACCCTGTTTATATACTGTTAATACATAAAATAATCCCTGCATATTGTGTGTTTCCCCTACTAGATTGTAAGCTCCATGAGGGCAGAGGTGATGACTTTTTTCACTTGCATCCCAGAGCCTAACATGATATGTGCTACATAGAAGGTGCCCAGTAAATATTGGTGGATGAAGAAATGGTGGATAGCCATTGGTACTTGACTTATGCTGACTGGAAATTCAATACCTTTGGAATATATAATACCTTAGCAGTAAGTATTCACCAAGAGAGGAAAACAGAAGGAGGTGCATGTTTAGGGTAGGTGGTACGGGAGATGGATGCTGGGGTGTTGGAAGGCAGCATACTCACCTTCTGAACTCCAAAAACTTACAGGGGCAAGGGCCATTAATGAGGGGTGGGTAGAGCAGTGCATAGTGGGGATAATAATGTGAGAATAGATGTTGTATTAAACCTGAAAGTGTAAGCAACTCTTTGTAGACCCACCCTACTGTGTATAAAAGGCTGGAGAAATTCTTCATATGATCTACTCTAGGTTATGTACTGAGGACCACCTTATCTGGGTCAGGTACACTACACTGAGTGATACAATATAATTGTAAACATAATTTATCCTCACTCTGATGGCTAGCTACCTGACCCAAATCATTATTAGACTCAGTACTTTGGAACTGGAACAAAAATCAGTTGACCTGATGTCTGAAAGACATGCCCACCTGCTATTTGACAAGCTATAGACATATCCTACCAATTGATGGGTAGTAGCACTGAAACTATGAAAGTGGATGAACTCATCCAGAGGAGTTGATGAGTGAGAAAATAAGACTGGAAAAGGAACACAAGGAGATCAAGAAGGAGCAGCTGAGACTGAAGGAAAATAACGTGGTATTACAGAGGCCAAAAAATAGAGTATTTCAAGAAGCAAGTGGTTAGTGGAGTTAAAAGCTGCTGATACAACCTGAAAAAGTAAGTATCCATTTTTTAAAAAACTTTCATTTAAAACACCACCATATTTTATTGAATCTAAGTACCTGATTGTAAGACATTAAAGAAAAATTAAACCTGCTAATTAAACTATGACCCATTGCTTTCATTGGTCAATGAAAGTACTTCAATATGTATCCTATTAAAATGTAGGGGAGGGATGAATATGAATCTTATAAATGAGGAATTATGCTAATTTTTGTCTTCCTTTGGCTTTCTTAACCAGGCCGTATCTGGTAATTTCATCAAGAACAATTTCAGTGGAGTGATCAGGGTCTACCTAGTTTGTGGTGGGAGAGGACCCCAAAGTAAAGAAATGCAGTAGCAAGTATGGGCAACTGTTTAAAAACTGTCATGAAGGGCAGAGCTACAGCAATAGAATTGTATGTGGTTGAAGGATTTTTTTTTTTTTTTTTTTTTTTTTTTTTTATGTGGAGCCTCTCTGTTGCCCAGGCTGGAATGCAGTGGTCTGATCTCAGCTCTCTGCAACCTCCACCTCCTGGGTTCAAGCAGTTCTCCTGCCTCAGCCTTCCAAGTAGCTGGGATTACAGGCACGTGTCACCACACCCAGCTAAATTCTGTATTTTTAGTAGAGAAGGAGTTTCACCATGTTGGCCTAGTCTTGAACTCCTGACTTCAGATGATCCGCCCGCCTTGACCTTCCAAAGTGTTAGGATTACAGGTGTGAGCCACTACACCTGGCGTGTTTTGTTGTTGTTTGTGTTTTTTTTTTTAGTGGAAGAAACTTGAATTTCATGTTTAACTGCTAATAGGATAGTGAGATGGAATCAGTAGAGGTAAAAATGCGGAAGGTACAGGAGGGGTTGACTAAGATCATTGGTACACCAAGGTTCCTGAACAGGAGGAGGAAGTTGGGATCAAGATCAAAGGCAGATGAAGGGATGGGTGTGGACATAGACATGTGTGTCATTTGAACAGCAGAGAGTTAAAAGAGTTACTTAGTGGTTTGGCTTTCATGTCTTTGAGAACCATGTGATTGATGTTATTGGTTCCAGAAGCAAGGATGATGTATGAGGATAACAGCTAGTTTGAAATAGCAATCCTGGAGAATTAGAGAATGGACTAGCGGTGAGTTGGACACTGTAGACTTACAGTGATAGCTAAATGGCAGAGCTTTCTTCAGTAATGCCCATTGTAGAAGCCATAGTTGTGGAAGAGGTCAGAGGTTGGATTTATTCAGGGCTGGGGTTTTGTCACGTTGGCGCAACAGAGTGGCCCGGGTAATCTCCTAAAGTTGCTGGCAAGTAGTTTACATGCTAGAATCTCAGCTGCCATCACACTCCTGGAATTATTTTTGTTGACGTCAAATGTGCTCCTAATTGCCAAGTCTCTTGGACTTGATTTTTACTAGTTTCAACATCTGCAGTTGACACAGTCTCTTCCATTTCTTGGTTTTTGTGCCAACACGTCTTTTTCTATCTTTGGGAACTCATTTTCTTCTCTCTGCCCTGGAAATGTAGGTGTAATCTTGCCGGTCAGTGGCATTTCCCCCAGCTACTTGACCTACACTCCTTGATATGCTCAACTATTAATATTCCACTAGAATGTAAGTTCCGTGAGGGCCAAGATTTTTTGTTTTGCTAATCAAGTGTCTAGAACAGTTTTTACTTACAACTTAACTATGCCATTATATTTGAAGTGACTTTCTTATAAGTTGTTTATGTGTGTGTATTTGTATATATTCATGTTCCTTTGTGTGTTTATACATGTATATGTAAAGTACATATGTGTATAGCTATACGTACATATGTATACATGTATATATGTGTATATATACACAGTATGCAGGTTGCTGTGTATGTATATATATACGCACGTAAAGCTTTACATATATAGCTTTACATATATGCTGGGGCTGCCTTTACAAAGCTTCACAAATAGGGTGTCTTAACAGAAATGTATTGTCTCAGGATCTGCAGGCTACAAGTCTGAAATGAAGGTGTCAGCAGGGTTGTTTCCTTCTAAGGACTCTTAGGGAAGAATGTGTTCCAGGTTTTTCTCATTGGCTTGTAGGTGGCAGTCTTCTCCTTGTGTCTCTTTATATAGTCTTCCTTCTGTGCATGTTTGTCTGTGTGTCCAAATTTCCCCTATTTGTTAGGACAAGAGTCATATTGGATTAGGATCCACCTTAATGACCTCATTTAATTAGATTACCCCTGTAAAGACCTTATTGCCAAGTAAAGTCACATTCTGAGGAATGAAGGGTCAGGATTCCAACATACATATATATATATATATATATATGTATTTTGCCCCCATTGGTGTGACACATTTCAACTCCATAACGCATACACAGTTCACCAATTTAAAGTGTACGGTTTATTGCTTTTTTAGTATTTTTCACAGCAGCATTGTGTAATCATCACCATGATCAATTTTAGTGCATTATTCTTACCCTAAAAAGAAACTACATACCCATTAGCAGTCACTTCCCATTCATTGCACTACACTTCCCAACACTAGGCAACCACTAATCTACTTTCTGTTTCTAGGTATTTGCTTGTTCTGAACACTTCATATGGAATCATATATGTGGTCTTGTGACTGGCTTTATTCAGTTAGCCTAATGTTTTCAAAGTTCATCTATGTTGTAGATGTATCAGTATTTTATTCCATTTTATGGCTGAATAACAACAACATTGTATGGATATACCATGCTTTGTTTATTCATTCACTAGCTGGTAGACTTTTGGATTGTTTCCACAGTTTGGCTATTATAAGTGATGCTGCTGTGAACATTCATGTACACTTGTTTGTATCCATATGTTTTCATTTTTCTAGGTTATATACCTAGGAGTAGAATTGATGGGTCATATATAATTCCATGTTTAACATTTTGAGGAACTGCCAGGCTTTTCCAAAGTGGCTGTTTACCGTTGTAAATTACCCCCTGCAATGTGCGATGGTTCCAGTTTCTTCAATTCTCACCATTTGTTACTACTATTTTTTATTACAGCCAGCCTAGTGGGTTGGAAATATTATCTGATTATGGTTTTGATTTGTGTTTCTCTAATGATCATTTATCAAATGATGTTGAACATTTTTTTTCATGTGTTTATTGGTCATTTGTATTTTTTCTTTCTTTCTTTTTTTAGAGATAGCGTCTCACTTTTTCACCCAGGCTGGGGTGCAGTTGCATGATCTCAATCACTGTAACCTCCACCTCCTGAGTTCAAGTGATCCTCCCACCTCAGCCTCCTGAGTAGATGGAACTACAGGTGCACACCACCACACCTGGCTAACTTTTTTTTTTCCACCATTCCCAGCTATTTTTTTTTTTAATTTTTTGGTACAGATAGTTGCCCAGGATGGTCTCAAACTCCTGGGCTCAAGTGATCCGCCCATCTCAGCCTCCAAAAGTGCTGGGATTACAGGTGTGAGCCACTATGCCCAGCCTGGTCATTTGTATATTTCTTTGGAGAAATATCTATTCAGATCCTTTGCCTATGTTTTAATTGGGCTATCTGACTTTATTATTTAGTTGTAAGAGTATTTCATATATTGTAGATAAAGGCCCTCATTAAGAAATATGAAGTTGCAAACATTTTCTCCCATTTTGTGGATTGTCTTTTCACTTTCTTGATACTATCCTTTGAAGCACACATAAATTTTGATGAAGTCTCCAATCTGTCTTTTTCTTTATTGTTCATGCTTTTGGTTTTATATCTAAAAATCCACTGCCAACCAAATTCGAGGTCATGAAGACTTACCTCATTTTTTCTTCCAAGAGTTTTATAGATTTTAACTCTTACATTTAGGACTTTGATCCAATTTGAGTTAATTTTTGTGTAGAGGATGAAGTCTGTTTGTAGACTTATTTTTTACACATGGATTACCAGTTGTTCCAGCACCATTTGGTGAAAAGGTATCTTTTTTCCATTGCCTTTGTTCCTTAGTCAAAAATCAGGGCCGGACGCAGTGGCTCGTGCCTGTAATCCCAGCACTTTAGGAGGCTGAGGCGGGCTGATCACTTGACATCAGTAGTTCGAGACCAGCCTGGCCAACATGGTGAAACCCTGTCTCTACTAAAAATACAAAAATTAGCCAGGCGTGGGGGTGTGCGTGCCTGTAGTCCCAGCTACTCAGGAGGCAGAGACAGGAGAATCACTTGAACCTGGGAGGTGGAGGTTGCAGTGACTTGAGATCGTGCCCCTGCACTCCAGTCTGGGCAACAAAGCGAGACTTCATCTCAAAAAATAAAAAAATAAAAAAAAATTTAAAAAAAACTAGTTGACTGTATTTATGAGAGTCTATTTCTGAGTTCTCTTTTCTGTTCCATTGATCTGTTTGTCTCTCCTTTTGCCAGTACTACACTATTTTGATTACTATAGCTTTATGGTTAGTCATGAAGTCACGTAGAGTCAGTCCTCAGACATTGTTCTTCTTCACTGTTGTATTTGTAGGAATCCACAAAATAGCTTGCTGAGATTTTGACTGGAACTGTGTTGATTCTATAGATCAAGTTGGGAAGAACTGACATCTTGATGATATTGTCTTATTCATAGACGTGGAATATCTCTCTACTTATTTAGTCCTTTGATTTCTTTCATCAGGGTCTTATAATTTTCCTCATGTAGATCTTTCCTTATGTAGATATATTGTGTTAGGTTTATACCTAAGTATTGCATTTGGTAATGAAATACTAATGTAAATGATGCCAATGTAAATGATACTGTTTTTATTTCAAATTCCAACTGTTCATTTCTTATATATAAGAAAGCAATGGACTTCTGTATATCAGCTTTGTATTCTCCAACTTTGCTGTAATCATTTATTAGTTCCAGAAGTTTCCCCATCAGTTCTTTTGGATTTTCTTTATAATCATAATAATCATGCCATCTGTGAAGAAAGTTTTATTTCTTTCTTCCCAGTCTGCATACCTTGTCTTATCTTACTGCATTAGCTAAGATTTCCGGTATGATGTTTAAATATGTTACTCCTTTTTTATTGCTTACGTGGTTTCTGAAGAGAAGTACAAAGTAATTTTTATTTATGCCCCTGTATAGGTAGAGTGTTTTGTTCTTCTGGATTCTTTGAAGATTTTCTCTTTGTCTGATTTTTTGCAGTTTGAATATCATATGCCTAAGTGTAGACTTTTTTGGTATTTACCCTTTTTGGTGTTCTCAGAATTTCTTGGATCTGTGTTGTGGTGTCTATCACTAATGTTGGGAAATTCTCTGTCATTATTTCACATATTTATTCTGTTCCCTTCTCCCTCTAGTATTCCCATTTGTGTATTACACTTTTTGTAACTGTCCCATAGCTCTTGAATATTTTGTTGTGCATTTTTTCATTTTTCCTCTTTGCACTTCAGTTTTGACAGTTTTTACTGACATTTGTTCAAGTCCATCAGCTCTTTCCTCAGCTGGGTCCAGTCTGTTGATGAGCTCATTAATGGGATTCTTCATTTCTATGATGGTGTTTTGATTTCTAGCTTTTGCCTTTGACTCTTCTAGTTTTCATCTGTCCTTGCATGTTGACCACTTTTACACTAAGTGAAAATAGACTAAATGCTTCAGTTATGAGACAAAGATGATCAAATATTAAATAATATACTATTTATAAAAGACATAAAACATAAGAGTAATAAATGTTGAAATTTAAAAGATAGCAAAAGCTACACTGAGCAAATTGTAACCTAGAGAATTCTGATGTAGTTGTATTAGTATCAAACAAAACAGCCACAGAATTATTACTAGATAAAACCATCCTAAAGTTATACGTAGCCAGGCTTGGTGGCTCATGCCTGTAATCCCAACACTTTGTGAGGATAAGGATGGCTTGAGCTCAGGAGTTTGAGACCAGCCTGGGCAATGTGGCGAAACCCTGTCTACAAAAAAATGCAAAAATTAGCCAGGTGTGGTGGCATGTGCCTGTAGTCCCAGCTACTCAGGAGGCTGAGGTGAGAGGGTGGTTTGAGCCTGAGGGCGGAGGTTGCAGTGAGCCAATATTGCGCCACTTCACTGCGGCCTGAGTGACAGAGCCAGACCATGTCTCAAAAAAAAAAAAAAAAAAATTATATATATATATAAAATATTCACCTAGTAATAATACCTCAAAAGACGTAGTGTAGAAAATGTCAGAACTGCATGGAGAATAAAAAATCCAGTCATTGCAGAAAATAGTAGCACACCTCCCTTTGTAATAGATAGAACAAGCATATAAAAAATTAATGTATAGATGAATTGAACATTATCAAACTTGATTTAGTGAACATATGGAGCATTATATCAAACAACTGTAGAATACACATTTTGAGTACAGGTGGGATATTTATTAAATACTAGGCCATAAATTTCAGATTTCAGAGACCGGAAATACAGAAGCATATTCTCTCACCACAGTGCAATTAAGCTAAAGTTCAGTGGTAAAATGATCATTTGAAAAATTTCATGTCTGGAACTTAAGGAATGTGGTTCTAAGTAACTCATGACCTTAAGAGGAAGATATATTGGAAATGGAAAGTATTTATAATTGAATGACAATGAAAACATGATGTATCAAAACTTTGGTGGGGGGGGCAGCTAGAGTATTATTTAGAGGGAATTTCATAGCCTCAAATATATTAATATATGTTAGAAAAGCTAGGCTGAAAATGGATGAGACAAACATCTGTATTTTTAGAATAAGAGTACCACAGTAAGTTTTAAAAATGAAAAAATAAGAGTATGAATAAATGAAACAAATAATATTTAAAAGTGGTTATTTGGAAAGATTAATAAAAATGACAAACTGGTGAAACTGATCAAGAAAAAGAAGGAATAAATATTAACTATCAGTAATCAAAAAGGAAACATAATTAGAGATGCTGTAGCCATTAAAGACATAAAGATATGTACAAGTTTATGCCAATAAAGTTGAAAATGTAGTTGGAGTGAATGTAATAGAAAAGCATAATTTACCCAAGATTGACTCAAGAAGAGATTGAAAATCTAAATTGTCTTATAGTCATGTAAAGCAATTGAATGAATGGAAAACTCTGCCCACAAAGAGAACTCCAGGCTCAGCTTACTTCACCAGTGAGTTCATCATACATTCAAAGAGAATAACTGCTGTTTTACCACAAGCCATTTGTGAGTGGGGAGGTGGTTCGGGGGAGGAGGGTTGGGAATACTCCCTTGCTCATTTTAAGAAGAAGAAAAGAAAATGGAATGCTCTCCAGCTCATAACCTTGACACCAAACTCAACAAGGATAGTATGAAAAAGAAAAAATGTAAGCTAGTATCACTGATAATTACAGTTATAACAATTTGAAATACTTGCAGACTGAATATGAAGTTTTAAAAAGGATAACAAAATATTGATTTGTTGGATTTATCCCAGGAATTTAATGATGGTTTTACATCAGAAAAACTGAATGCAGTCTGGATGTCAT
This sequence comes from Pongo abelii, assembly GCF_028885655.2. NCBI lineage: Eukaryota > Metazoa > Chordata > Mammalia > Primates > Hominidae > Pongo > Pongo abelii. The sequence goes on along the minus strand of NC_072002.2, from coordinate 61,249,714 downwards.
GGCCTGTCTCCAAAATTAAATAAATAAAAATAAAAGTGAATGCAATGTTTTGTTAATGGATTAATGTAATTAAGAGATAACCCTCATCAGGTAAGAAAATTCGCTCCTATTCCTAGGTAAATGGATGCTAAATTGTATCAAATGTTTTTTCTGCATTTATTTTATGGTTTTACTCTGTTAAAGACTGCCTCCTGCTTTGGGTGAGATAGTTCACATCTGTAATCCCAGCATTTTGAGAGGCCAAGGCAAGAGGATCGCTTGAACCCAGGAGTTCGAGACTAGTAGGGATTCTGTCTCTACAAAAACTTTAAAAATTAGCTGGGCATGGTGGCACATGCCTGTCATCCCAGCTACTTGGGAGGCTGAGGTGGGAGGATCACTTGGGCTGGGGAAGTCGAGGCTGCAGTGAGCTGTGATCAGGCCACTGCACTCCAGCCTGGTTGACAGTGAGACCCTGTCAAAAGAGTTTCCTCTGAAGATACCAGAAAGAGCGAAAAGACTTATATGCTGTGAGGAGGAGATACTTGGCAACATTCATCATACAAAGGACTAGAATTCAGAAAATACAAAATCTTCCTGTGAATTAAGAGACAGACTGTAAAAATTTTTTAATGTTTTTTTTTTTGAGATGGAGTCTCATTGTCACCCAGGCTGGAGTGCAGTGTCGCAATCTTGGCTCACTGCAGCCTCCCACCTCAGCTCCCCAAGTAGCTGAGACCACAGACACGCACCACCACACCCGGCTAAGTTTTTGTATTTTTGGTAGAGACAGGGTTTCACCATGTTGTCCAGGCTGGCCTCAAACTCCTGAGCTCAAGCGATCTGCCCACCTTGGGCTCCCAAAGTGCTGGGATTACAGGAGTGAGCCACTGCACCCAGCCAGACTACAGAATGTTAAATGGGTGAAAGACTGAACAGGCAATTCACATAGGAGGTATCTGAAAATCTTCGTAAATGTAAAAAAAAATTTAATCTCAGTACAGGGAAAGACAGAAACAGATGCCATTCCACACTTTTTTGTCTGAGTTGTACGATGCATAAAATTTACCACCAACCATTTTAAAGTGTACATTTCAGTCATTACACACTTGTAATTAAAATCTAAAAGCACTGAGAATGCAGGGCAAAGGGAATTTTAATTCACTATGGTAGAATAAGCATAGCTATTTTGGAAAAGTTTGGCATTATCTAGTAAATTTATACATGTGCACACCCAGTAGACCCAGCAGTTTTATCAAGAGAAATATGTATAGGTTTTGCATCTATAAAATAAAGCTACATGCTGATTATCAAAAAATTGGAGATAGTGGTGGTTTCTGGGGCAGGGAAGAGGATGAGCCACAGAGGAAGACTTCAAGGTCCTGGCAACATTTTCCTTACCTTGGTGGTGATTACAAAGATGTTTTCCTTATTCTTCAAAATGTACATGCTTATGTACATATTTTGTATGAATGAACTACTTTTTACTTTAAAAATAACCCTATTATCATCTGAACCCTCCATCAATACCTCCTTGTCCTCATCTTTTAACATTCTCCCTTTATTCCAGGCACCCTAGCTTCCTTGCTGTTCCTCAAATACTCTGAGCATGACCCCACATCAGGAGCTTTTACCCTTGTTTTTTTTTCCTCCTAGAATGCTTTTTCCTCCAGATATCTACATGCTTTGCTCCCTCATTTCTTTTAGGGCTCTACTTAAAAGCCATTGAACTAGTATTAGTTTCTGTCACAAATACCAAGACAACCCAAGCTGTCAGTGGCTTAAATAATCTAGACATGTATTTGTCTAGAACTTTGCTATCCAGGGCTGGTAAAAAGGCTCTGCTCCATCGTCTTATGGGACCCTGGTTCCTTTTGGCTTACTGCTCTGCCAGTCCCAGGACATGTTTTCTGTCCTTGTGTTCTAAGGTAGCAGCATTCACAAACCAAGCAGCAGGATGGAGGAAGGGAGGAAAAGGAGGGACAAAGACTAATCCTCCTCAGAAAGGTTCCTGTAAGTTGCAAATTGATGCCTACATCTCATTGGCAGGAACTTAGCCCTGTGGTCTCAGCAGCTGCAAGGGAGGCTGGGAAATGTAGTCTTTTTTTCTGGATTGCCATGTGCCCTGCTCACATTCTCCTGCTTTGTAAGATGGGAAAAAGGGATATTGTGGGACAAGCATCAGTCTGCCATAGTTGTCTTCACAGAGAGCTCTTACCTGAGTACTCTGACCCAAAGAGCCTCCTACACTCCTTTTTCCCCCCTCACACTGGGGGGGAAAAGTGTGATGCGGGGAAAGGAGTGTAGGAGGCTCTTCATTGAATTTGTCACTTTCAGACAATGTCTATTATCTGTGTTCCTGGACAGGTAAGCTCCTGAGAGAGGGACTTTACTGTGTTCCTTCCAGGAGTCCTAGCATCTAGAGCAGCACCTGGCATGTAGCAGGTGCTTGAGTATCGTTGAATATGTTTTCATCCCATTATCCACGTCCTTTAGCTTGCCAACTCTTACCTTTCTGATTCCAATTTGGCCATCCTTTACTCTGGGACAGTGGTTCTCATTAATTGTGCACCATGACAACCAGTCAGAAATGCGTATTTTTGGTCCCCACCCCACCTATGGAACTAGAACCTCTGGGGGTGACCTAGCAGTCTGGGTCTCAGTATGCTTTATATACAGCGGTCTGTATTTTAAGCAACCCTGAAAGGATCCTGATGCCTGTTTAAGCTTCAGAACCACTGCTCAGACTTCAGTTTGCATCAAAATCCCCTCGAGGGCTGGTTTAGTAGATCTGGCATGGGATTTCTAACAGGTTCCCAGGGGATGCTAATGCTGCTCTTCAGGGACCACTGCTTTAGGGCATGAGAGGTTCTAATGTATTAGACTGGTTTGTGGTCTGGGGTTGGCAGTCTTTTAAAGTCTCTCCAAATGTTTCTAATACATGGCCAAGGTTAAGAGCCACCTCTCCAGGAACACCTTCCCATCAGTCCTGCCCTCCCCAGCTTCGGGTCCTTTCCCCTGTCAGGAGCTATCTTAGCAGCATGTGCTTCCCTCCATTGTGGCAATTATCTCACTACCCGGCAGAGGCAGCTTATCTGTCTCCCTCACTAGGTGGTAAACCTTCTCTGGGCAAGGAAAGACTGGATTCTTCTCTCTACCTCAGTGTTTTGATAGGTGCTCAATATTTGTTGATTGGATTAATCGAATACATGGACCGCCTCCAACTCTTAGAAGCAAACGTAAACAGCATCAGTTAATGTGCTCACCAGATGGAGGACGATATTCTCCTTTGATACTGAGAAGTGCAAAGAAAGACAAGTGTTCTGTGGTTTGGGATGATGTTTCTGGAAGGAGAATAGAATGGAAGCTGAATCAGATGTTCCACCTCACTCGGAATTGAAATTAAGATTTTTGAGCAGGGTCTAGCAGGATAGTGAAGTCATTGTTAAGAGCATGGGCTCCGTGGCCAGACTGCCTCAGTTTGAATTCTGCCGCCTTTTCTGTTGCTTGTATGATCTTGGCAAAGTTACTTAATTATTCTGTATTCCAGTTTCCTATTGTGTAAAATGAGGTTAATCGGAGTACTTTCCTTTTGGGTTTGTCAGTTTTGAGGATTAGAATACATGTAAAGCTATCAGAGCAATACTGAGCACTTACTAAGTGCTATTACACTACCTTTTAATTAATGGAAATGGATAGAAATTAATTATTAAATCTTAGGTTGGAATAAATGGTTCTCATTTTCCTAGCCCCTACTTAAGCCCAAATACGAACATTTTCCCTCCTCATTAGGACCATGAATGCAACTAAAAATGTAAAAAGCACTGAGGCAATGCAAGCTGATAAAATTATGAGACCAAAGGCATCAAAGTATTTGCCAGCATGAGCTCATTCATATATTTCACTCAGTTTGAATTTCTAGTTTGAAATCAACCTGGTTTTAAACTGCTCATTGGTATATTTTATAATTGAATGTATTATGTGTATAATAAACTTACTACATTTTACTTATTTTGTGACTAGTGCCAGGTTACATTTTAATTGCTCTTACTAACTTGGCAATACCACCACCAATTTATTTCCTTTGAAGGTCTCAGAGCTGAGAAGGGATAGTGTTTTAAGCTCTGAAGAGAGATAAAGGTATTAAAACATACTGTTTGTATTAGGGTACTGACTTTTTTAAGGGATATTAAAACGTCTTTTATATAACTTTTTCCCTGAAAAGCTACGTTCCAGAATCCCCTGAAGAATACAGGGCAGAAATCTTTTCACCTCCTAACTTCTTATTTTCTAAAATGAAATAATTAAGACTCCAAACTGACTTTCAACCCAAGACATTTCCCATCAGGCCCTGCCATCTCTTGGAAGAACAGTAACTACACTATATAAGGCTAGGGAGGTGGTGCTGGTGGACTCCAAAGGACAGTGTAAGGTCTCTCTCTATATATAATACACCCATTTCATCCATATCCACAAATCCTAACCCAGTGATTCCCAGCCCTGGCTGCACATCAGTTACCTGGGGAAGTTGCAAAAATTCATCTATGACTGGACCCTACTTCAGCCTGAGTCAATGTCTGGAGGATGGGGACCCAGGCATGGGCACTTTTTAAAGCTCCCCTGGTGGGATTCTGAGGTGCAGCCAGAGCTAAGAACCGTAATGCCTAGTAAGTTTGGATGCCTTTGATAAATAACAACAATAATTGGGTAGCGGAATGAACCTTTAGGGCTGTAGGAACTTGTAGCTTCCTGGAGCTCTCATCTGCCTGTAAATAGGCCTACTTATTCCAGAGGCCTCCATCTATGCAAGAGAATCCCAGTTGCAGTGGAAAGTCTGCTGGAGTAAAAAAAATAGGGGTAGTAGGAGACATATACATTGAAGCCCTCTGTTGTCCCCTTACACCCAAGTCTAGCTGTTGGAGCAGGTGCCAGGCTTTGGGGGAGCTCTTATTAAGATAGAAAGCCACCCTGGCCTTCCCAATTGCCTCGTAGCTGCCCTCCCTTCTAGGGAATGTTGCTGGAGGTTCTGCAGGGTTTGGGAGGGAGGAAGGGATGATTCTTCCTGCCCGGACTAAGACAATCTTCCAAGACTGGGGGAGAGGACAGTAGATATTGAATGAGGGCTCCAGAGCAGCTGTAGGAGCTGATGACCAATACCTGGGACCTCTCGCAGCACCTCTTAGACATGGGCGTGGGGGAGCTCTGTCTGCCTGAGGCTGAATTTTCTGCCTGCCCTGCCATAGAGGTACAAGCAGGATTATATTAATTTAAAGGAAATAAACACAAATGCCCAAGTCTATGCACAGATTTATGCCATAAAACAAAGGAAATGGCCTTCACTGAATGTCTAATAGCCAGTATTTATTGATTCCTTCTTATGTGCCAGGCACTGGCTAGCTCATTTAACCATCATAGTGGTCCTGTGAGATAGATGCTGTTGTCTCCATAACATGATAGACACATTGAGGTGAAGTGAAATAACTTTCCCCAAGTCACACACTAGCAGGTGAGAAAAATGAAATTCAAAGTCAGGGCACCTCATTCCAGATCCTGTGCCCTTAGGCTTTACCCAGATTGCTGGCTAGGTCTTTTCACCTACATCTTCTCACTTCATCCTCAAAACAACCTGTATGGCAAGTGGTATTTCAGCAAGTGGTTTTACGGCAAAAAAAAACTGAAGCACTGAGAGAGAAACTTGCCCAACATCTCACAGCTAGTCAGTGATGGACTCCATGTCTGTCTGGTGATGAACACAAATTCTGATTCTCACCCTGTCCTCTGTCTCCTCTCCCTCTCTTTCTGAGAGAATCAAAATGACAGAGCCAGTCCATCCTGGTCTAGCAAGGCACACACACATGCACCTGTAATGTAAGGTAACCACATTCTAATGCAGTAAGTGCTAAAGCAGCTCTTTGTAAAGTATTATGGGTGGTGGGGATGAAGGAACTGCTCTGACAAGGAGGACAAACTTCTGGCAAAGAACCAAACGAGGAACAGAACTTTCAGGTGGATCAGTTCAGCAGACTCATTCCAAGTGAAGATAGCACCACGTGTGAAGGCTCAAGATGTGAGAATATACTGTAGGTCCAGGTTTTGTGGAGGTGGAAATTATACAATTTAGGGTCCTTATTTAGGAAAATGCAGTACTGGGAATACTAGTATTATACTAAGAGATATGAAAGTCAGTGTTCATTAAGAATGAGAAAGGTCATGGCAATTCAAGATTTTAAAAGCTGACTTTGTTGGGGGTTCTTAAAGAGTATCCACAGGCCCAATTATAAAGGGAATCAGAAGATGTTTTGGACCAGGCACAGTGGCTCACGCCTGCAATCCCAGCACTTTGGGAGGGCAAAGCAGGTGGATCACCTGAGGCCAGGAGTTCAAGACCAGACTGGCGAATATGGTGAAACCCTGTCTCTACTAAAAATACAAAAACTAACTGGGTGCAGTAGCTCACAACTGTAAATCCCAGCTACTCGGGAGGCTGAGGCAGGAGAATCACTTGAACCTGGGAGGTGGAGGTTGCAGTGAGCTGAGATTGCACCACTGCACTCCACCCTGGGTGACGGAGTGAGACGCCATGTCAACAACAAAAGCTGTTTTCCTCATGGTAATGGTTTACTACAACAGAAGGGTATGGATGAAACTCAGCAAACAAAAAGACACATGGGGTGAAGTCCAGGAGAAATTATGTCCAAGTTTTCATTTGTCCTCTCCCAGTGGAGTTGCACAGACAGCACTGAATTATCCCAGCAATGATGTCATTGTAGGTAGAGTGCAGCCAACCAGGGAAGCTCAGCTGAGCCTTGGTGTCCATGGTTTTTATTGGGGGTGGGGGGGGGTCAGTCACGGGCATCAACATCTGAATGGTCTCTAGTCCCCACAGGTCAAACTGATACAGCATGGCTCAGGGACTCAGACACACAAAAACAGGATATTCTAGAGGGCCAGAAGTTCTCTTCCCAGGAGCTGATCAAGGGACAATCCTTTATTTGGCATGTGCAGGGTTTGAACAGTCTGAGCCTGCTGAGTTAACCCTTTTCGGCACATTGAACAATACCACAAAGCCTAGAAAAAAATTTTATTAATTAACTGCTTGAATATCACTATAAACATTTTTTCTACATTATTGCATTTCTCGAGTGTGTCTTCATATTTTGAAATATTTTCTATAGTGACAAAAGATAATTCATTGTTCTAGAAAAGTTGATAAGAACTTAAAGAGCATGCAGTTTCACAAATCTGCTGTTTGTGGTACTGTTACCAGTGGAGGGTGTCCAGGTTCCCGGCATCTTGAAGAAAGAATTGGACAAAATGCAGAAAGCAAGGAAAGAATGAAGCAACAAAAGCAGAGATGTATTGAAAATGAAAGTACACGCCACAGGGTGGGAGTGGGCCCGAGCATAGGGTCTCAAGAGGCCCGTTACAGAATTGTCTGGGGTTTAAATACCCTCTAGAGGTTTCCATTGGTTACTTGGTGTACACACTATGTAAATGAAGATGATGAAGTAAAGTTACAAAGTCATTTACTTGGTGTACACCCTATGTAAATGGAGAGGATGTTTCCTGTCATAGCTGAAGTGTTTCCATTTGATTTAGTTCTAGGAAATCAGCATGAATTGGCCTTATGTTCTCTGCCTCCAGACCCCATTGTCCTGCCTCAATACCACTACAGGTTGTGCCTGAAAAACACAGGCATTCCGATAAATTGTTTTTCACAATTCCTATTAAAAAATAATAGTGCATTTGTTTATAATTGTATATGCTACATTATCTACAATTATCTGTATTTGTATACACATGACCAGGTAAACACATTACTAGAGTTTTTCTGAGGCCTTTGAAGGGGCTGTAGGGCTTGGACTTCTTCAACTTAATGGTAAAGCCTCTGAGTTCAAGAATTTTTTTTTTTTCTTCAAGATGGAGTCTTGCTTTGTTGCCTAGGCTGGAGTGCAGTAGCTCAATCTCAGCTCACTGCAACCTCCACCTCCTGAGTTCAAGCAATTCTGCCTCAGCCTCCCAAGTAGCTTGGGACTACAGGTGCATGCCACCAGGCCCAGCTAATTTTTGTATCTTTTGTAGAGATGGGATTTCACCACGTTGGCCAGTCTGGTCTCGAACTCCTGACCTTGTGATCCACCCACCTTGGCCTTCCAAAATGCTGGGATTACAGGTGTGAGCCACCGCACCCAGTCTGCAAGAATTATTTACTAATACCCTACCCTGTACTTAGCGTGGTGCTGAATTTTTATGGAAGCATCTGAGAGCTGTACCGATCCCTGCTTATAAGTATACATAGTCCTGTTAGGGAGAAACAAAATATAAAATTGCACAAGTAAAGTACATATATATGACCTCAAAAAGGACTTCCAGACCCTAGGAGAACCTAAGAGGTCTGCAAAACTTTCCCTCTTGAAGCCCCTTGCCCCATTTCGCCTTCCAGTCATTTAGAATTTGAAGGCAAATTAGAGGATAACTGAAATTGACAAATCAGGAGCTTTTCTTGTTACTAGAATGAATTTTGTAAAACTCAAATCTGAATTCCTACTTCTCTAGCGCATGATAGTTTTTTAATAAAACTTTATACTAAGCAAGATAGAAATTTATAAAATTCAGTGTATATTATTTTTTAATGTATAAATGAAACTGGATACTAAAGACTAGTATTATGATAAAGGTAACTTAACCACTGATGTGAACTGATGAATAAAGTAAGTTTAACACATATATTTTTAAATAAATGAGGTTTAAATTAAAAGTTAAATACAAAGCGTAGAAACTTAAAAATATTATAAAGTTAGCTACAAAAATATTTTTAAAAGGTGACCCACAAGGGATTGTGAACAGGTTAGCATGCTTTTACATTAAGAAACAGAAACAGAATGCATGGCTGCTCAAAAAGAGTATCTTTTTGTGCTTTCTTGAGGGAGAGGGTTGTGGAGGGGAAACCCTCCAACTCGGGCTGGCTAACAGGGATGCTTCCTTATGAAACGTGCTCACCTAAGAATACCAGTGAGAGACCATCAGCACTTTCTGTAATTTGCAGCAATAGAGCTATTAGAAGAAACATGAAGGAGATAGATGGATCTGAAATCAACATTTGTAACAAAAGTCCTCACCGTGTTCCCCAGCACAAATGTGCTACTGATTAGCAGCTAAAATGTGAGCATCCCTACTCAAATTCACCCTGTTCTCCCCATCCTGAAGGTTCCGATATTAATGCATAACATTGTAGCTTATAATGCTTTTACTTAACATTATCTTATTCATGCATCATTAGAGAATGATCTACCAAAATTTATGGAGAGAAAGAGCTAAAAATGTAAAGTAGCTGTTCTCAATCTTAGCTACATTTTAGAACAACCTGGGGAGTTTTTAAATTCTGTGATAACCACACTGCCCTCAGACCAATCTGAATTCTGGGGCTTAAATCCAGGTGGAGTGCTAGCCACATGTAGAGCAGCTTTCTGCTTTCATATATATCTGGGCTTGTCTGGGCTTAGGCGTCGGTGAGGGTTGGGAAGGGCCTGTGGCCTCTGAAGAGCCTTTACATTACAGCCCAGGAACAGCTGGCCCACAGCAGGAGAGATGGAGAGCCAGACCTGGGGAGGAGGGGGTGCTTTGAAGAGCTTGGTGGTGAATGGAGGCTTAATGAAGCAGAAACTCTACTGCTGTCCAGCTTTCCCAAATTACCTGAATTTAGAAAGGAACGCAAAGTTACAGTGAGTGCATTTTATTTTACCTCAGACAAATCCAACACCATGGATAGAAGGAGGGAAAGTAAAGATCCCATTCAGAGCCTTCCTGCTCCAAGAATTGAGGGGCTTTCTCATCTTTCTCTCTGTAAAGGATCATTTCATAATTCAGCTCTCTTACTTTTATAAGCTACTTTTAAAACCCACATTCCTGTGTGTATTTATATCTATTTCTGTGCTTTCTATTCTGTTCTATTAGTAGTCTGTCCATTCAAGTGTCAGTACCATGCTGTTTTAATTATGGAGGCTTTATACTGTGTTTTAATAACTGGTCAAGCTATGTCCCTTACTGTGCTGCTTTTTTCAGAGTTGAAAAAGATTTAATAAAAATCACAGATTTGATTGGATTTAATCCTTCATGTAAACAATATACAAATTATTTTCCTCTTTGCCTCCGGTTCTTTTTTAATCATCTTTGGTGAAATTTTTTCTTTCATATAAGATCTTAGGAGTAGATGGAGAGGAGTGACTAAATCTCACAAGAACAGACTCAATATTACCACACAGTACTGAGGGCAAAATCCACCCCCATGATTAAATCACCTCCCACCAGACCGCACCCCCAACACCGAGGGTTACCATTAGACATGAGATTTCAGTGGGGTCACAGATCCAAATCATATCAGCTACTTTGGAAGACAGTATGGAAGTTTCTCTTAAAACTGAACGTACTTTTACCATATGATCCAGTAATGATACTCCTTGGTATTTACCCAAATGAGTTGAAAACACACACACACACAAAAAGAACCCCCATATGGATATTTTTAGGAGTTTCATTCATAATTGCCAAAATTTGAAAGCAACCAAGATGTCTTTCAGTAGGTGAATGGAAAAATAAACTGTGGTATATCCAGAGAGTGGAATATTTTTCATTGTTAAAAAGAAATGAGCAGGCCAGGCGCAGTGGCTCACGCCTGTAATCCCAGCACTTTGGGAGTCCGAGGTGGGTGGATTGTCTAAGGTCAGGAGTTCGAGACCAGCCTGACCAACATGGTGAAATCCTGTCTCTACTAAAAATAAACTAGCTGGGCGTGGTGGTGGGTGCCTGTAATCCCAGCTATTCAGGAGGCTGAGGCAGGAGAATCACTTGAACCCAGGAGGCGGAGGTTGCAGTGAGCAGAGATCACGCCATTGCACTCCAGCCTGGGCAATAAGAGTGAAACTCCAGCTCAAAAAAAAAAAAAAAAAAAAAAAGAAACAAGCTATCAACCATGAAAAGACATGAAGGAACATTAGATGCATGTTGTTAAGGAAGCGAATCTGAAAAGGCTATATAATGCATTATTTCAACTATATGACATTCAGGAAAAAGTAAAACTATAAAGACAGTAAAAAGATCAGCGGTTTCAGGGGTTAGGGAAGAAGGAAGAATGAACAGGCAGGGCACAGGATCTTTACAGCAGTTAAACTATTCTAAATAATGGTGGAGGCATTTCATTATGAATTTGTCAAAACCCATAAAATGTATAACACAAAGAGTGAACCCTAACATAAACTATGAACTTTAGGTCATAATATTTTGTCAATGTAAGTTCATTGATTATTAACATCTACCACTCTGGTGTGGGATGTTGACAGTGGCAGAGGTTCTGCATGTGGGGGGGTAGGAGGTATAAGGGAACACTCTGTACTTTCCCCTCAGTTTGCTAAGAATCTAAAACTGGTGTAAAAAACTGAAGTCTATTTAAAAAAAAAAAAAAAGTGTACACGAGCAAACAGTTTGTAAACTTCATTTGCTTAAAAATTGCATAAAATATGTCAATAATTAACAGTGAGTTGACTCTAAACGAAGGCATTATTAAGAAAAACTAGATTACATACCAAAAATAATTCCTAAAACTGAAAAATATAGAGGAAAACATCTTTATGCTCTTGTGTTAGGCAAAGCTTTCTTAGATCAACCCCATAGACATCCATCTTTAAAAAGATACACAGACCGGGTGCGGTGGCTCATGCCTGTAATCCCAGCACTTTGGAAGTCCAAGGCAGGTGGATTACCTGAGGTCAGGAGTTTGAGACCAGCCTGGCCAACGTGGTGAAACCCTGTCTCTACTAAAAATACAAAAATTAGCCGGGTGTGGTGGCATGCACCTGTAATCCCAGCTACTCGGGAGGCTGAGGCAGGAAAATCGCTTGAACCCGGGGGGCAGAGGTTGCAGTCAGCTGAGATCGTGCCATTGTACTCCAGCCTGGACGACAAGAGCAAAACTCCATCTCAAAAAAAAAAAAAAAGATACACAAAGCTTCAGAATAAAATTTGATATGGTTTGGCTCGTGTCCCCACCCAAATATCATGTTGAATTGTAATCCCATTAATCCCCATGTGTTGAGTGAGGGACCTGGTGGGAGGTGATTGGATCCTGGGAGCGGTTTCCCCCATGCTGTTTTCATGACAGTGAGTGAGTTATCATGGGGTGTGATGGTTTTATAAGTGTCTGACGGTTCCTCTTTCATACCCTCTCTTTCTTGCCTGCCACCATGTAAGACCTGTCTTGCTTCCCCTTCACCTTCCACCATGACTGTCAATTTTCCTCAAGCCATGTAGAACTGTGAGTCAATTAAACCGCTTTCCTTTATTAATTACCCAGTCGCTGGTAGTATCTTTATAGCAGTGTGAAGATGGACTAATACAAAGCTTTATTTAAAAAAACACATTGTTTAAAAACTGAAATGATAAGGTCTAGGCTGGAAGAAAATATTTGCAAAAGACATATCTGTATCCAGAGGAAAATACAATGTATATGTGTGTAAACAACTCAATTCTAAAATAGGAAAAATAATTGAATAAAAATTTTACCAAAGAATAGATATGGGCCAGGCACGGTGGCTAATGCCTGTAATCCCAGCACTTTGGGAGGCTGAGGTGGGTGGATCACAAGGTCAAGAGTTCGAGACCAGCCGGGCCAATATGGTGAAACCCCCATCTCTACTAAAAATACAAAAATTAGCCAGGCGTGGTGGCAGGCACCTGTAGTCCCAGCTACTCGGGAGGCTGAGGAAGGAGAATCACTTGAACCCGGGAGGCAGAGGTTGCAGTGAGCCAAGATGGCACCAGTGCACTCCAGCCTGGGCCACGGAGTCCGTCTCAAAAAAAGAAAAAAAAAAAAAAAGAATAAATATGGATGGCAAATAATCAAAAAGGTGCTAAACACCATTAGTCTTTAAGCAAACGTAAGTTAAAACTACAATAAGGTATCATATGTGCCTGTTAGAATAACCAGAAAATAATATAATGCTAGTATTCACAGCTAAAATTCTCATACACTGTTGGGGGAATAAAAAATGGTACAGCCACTTTGGAAAACATTTTGGGACTTTCTTTATAATGTTAAACATACACTTACAGTATGACCCAGCAGTTCCACTAAAACCTGTATATGAATATTTATAGCATTTTAAATTCATAATTGCCCTGAATTGGAAAATCGAAATATTTTCAACTGTGAGGTGATTAAAAACTGTGGTACATCTATACAACAGAATACTTAGCAACAAAAAGGAAATATACAATAACATGGATGAATTTCAAAGGAAATTCATTTTTCAATTTTCAAATGAATTGCTAAATGAAAGAAACTAGACTCAAAAGACTACGTATAATACCATTTATATGACATACCAGAAAAACTATAGGAACAGAAAGCAGATCAGTGATTTCCAGGGAATGGTGGTGGCAGAAGGAGTTGACTACCAAGGGTCACATGGAATTCGCAGGGTAATAGAACAGTTATTTATAATTTTTGTGGCAGTTACACAATTCTGCTTTTGTGAAAATGCATAAAATTGTATACATGGGGAATTTTACTATGTAAATTATATATCAATAAACGTGACTTGTCTAAATAAAAAATTTATATCAACAAAATAAAGGAGAAAACAATCATCGCAATAGATTCAGAAAAATGCATTTGAAAAACTTGTTAAAAATCATAACAAAAATAAATAAAAATAATACCAACACCCATTCATGATAAGGGCTCTTGACAAACTAGGAATGGAAGGGATTTTCCTCAACTTGATAAAGCATATCTATGAAAAATTTACAGATAGTATCATTATTAATGGTGAGATATGCGCTTTTCCTTTAAAATGTTAATAACAAAGCAAGAATGGCCACTTTCTCCAGTTCTATTCAATATTGTTATAGAGGCCCTAGCAAATATAAGAAGACAAGACAAAAAGATAGATTTACAAAGGAAAAAACTGTATGCACGGACGAGATGATTATGTATGCAAAAAAACCCAAAGGAATCTATAAAAAATGTCTAGAACTAGTAAGTGTCGGATACAAGGTTGTATTAGGGTTCTCTAGAGGGACAGAACTAATAGGATATTTATATATATATATAGTGGAGTTTATTAAGCATTAATTTACACGATCACAGGTTCCCACAATAGGCTGTCTGCAAGCTTGAGGAACAAGGAGAGCCAGTCCCAGTCTCAAAACTGTAGAACTGGGAATCCAATGTTTGAGGGCAGGAAGCGTCCCGCACAGGAGAAAGATATAGGCTGAGAAGCTAGGCCAGTCTCAACTTCTCATGTTTTTTGCCTGCTTTATATTTGCTGGCAGCTGATTAGATGGTGTCCACCCAATTAAGGGTGGGTCTGCCCTTCCCAGCCCACTGACTCAAATGTTAATCTCCTTTGGCAAAACCCTCACAGATACACCCAGGATCGATACTTTGTATCCTTCAATCCAATCAAGTTGACAATATTAACCATCACAAGTCCACTCCTTGTCAACTTGAACCCATACACATCTCCTGATCATACATAATCTTCAAATAAAGAATAATAAGGTCATAATTATGCCTAACATAATACAACTATTGTTCATATAACCAGAAATGCACCAATCCTCAACCCAAATACTGTTACATAAAGTTAACAATACTTAAATGCTGATATCAAGTCAATAAATCTTATGCACATGATAAAGGAAATGAAGGTATTTTCTTAGTACAAGTGTAGACATGCACAAACATGTTTTTAACAAAAGAAGGAGGAAATACTGGTGACAATTACACTCCTCGGTTCTGCAGCTGGTTACGTGGTCATAGCTGGTATTGATGACTACCTTCTCTATTACCCATTCTGTATTCCCTCTGCCTTTAGCTAGCACCTCAGCAGGTCATGGTTTTTTTCCTGGTGGAGCGACCCAAATCTTCATTCCTGAAGGGTCTGGGCCATTTGTAGTCCTGCCTGGATTGGGCCATTGTAGTTTCCCATTGACCTTAATCACAGGGCATGGTAATACTAAGAGACACCCTAATGAATCTCCTGTATTCCATGCATACTATTCCTTACCTCCGTTGTGGAGTAGTGGACTGCTTTCATCTTGATAGTCTGGGTCAATCACCCCAGCCAACACTAACTCCCTTCTTAGCCTGTTGACTTAAAGGTAGCAGGAGCCCAAAATGTCCAGGTGGCAATCTTAACCTCCAGTTTAATGGGATTGTTGTCGTGTCTTCTGGTGGCAGTATCCCTCCGTCTGGAACTAAGACCTCTAGGCCAGAAGAACGTAATGTCACGGGAACAGGAAGCAAAAATTTTGCAGTGGATCACTAGGGGTGATGATGAGTGGTGCCACTTCCACTTTCACCCCTTGATTCCTGGACCTGTGAATCCTGGCTATGGGAGAAACAGTACCATATATTGGACGCTGATTCAGAGCATATACGGCCTTCTGGAGAACTTTGTCCCGACCCTGAAAAGTATTGTCACCTAGTTGGCATTGTAATTGTGACTTCAAAAGACTATTCCACTGTTCTGTCATTCCAGCTGCTTCAGGATGATGGGGATCATGGTAAGACCAGTGAATTCCATGAGCATGAGCCCACTGCCACACTTCTTTAGCCATAAAGTGAGTGCCTTGGTCAGAGGCAATGCTGTGTGGAGTACCATGGCGGTGGATAAGGCATTCCGTGAGTCCACGGATAGTAGTCTTGGCAGAAGTATTGCATGCAGGGTAGGGAAACCCATATCCAGAATAAGTGTCTATTCCAGTGGGGACAAACCTCTGCCCTTTCCATAAGGGAAGAGGTCCAGTATAATCAACCTGCCACCAGGTAGCTGGCTGATCACCCTGAGAAGTGCTGCCATATCAAGGGCTCAGTGTTGGTCTCTGCTGCTGGCAAACTGGTCACTCAGCAGTGGCCATAGCCAGGTCAGCCTTAATGAGTGGAAGTTCATGTTGCTGAGCCCATGCTTAACCTCCATCCCTGCCACCATGGCCACTTTGTTCATGGGCTCATTGGGCAATAACAGGGGTGGCTGAGGAAAGAGGCTGACTGGTGTCCACAGAACAGGTCGTCCTATCCACTTGATTATTAAAATCCTCCTCTGCTGAGGTCACACATTGGTGAGCACTCACATGGGATACAAATATCTTCAGTTTTTGACCACTCAGAGAGGTCCATCCACATACCTCTTCCCCAAATTTCTTTGTCACCAATTCTCCAATCATGCTTTTTCTAAGTCCCTGACCATCCAGCCAAACCATTGGCTACAGCCCATG
Source organism: Pongo abelii (assembly GCF_028885655.2). Taxonomy (NCBI): domain Eukaryota; kingdom Metazoa; phylum Chordata; class Mammalia; order Primates; family Hominidae; genus Pongo; species Pongo abelii. The sequence goes on along the minus strand of NC_072002.2, from coordinate 61,233,460 downwards.
AATGAGTATATGATCACACATCTGGCCAGTTCTCCTTCCATGCAAAGTGCACAACCAAGTGCACTGCTCAAAGTTCTGCCCACTGGGAAGATTTCCCTTCACTGCTATCCTTCAGGGATGTCCTAGAAAGGGGCTGTAGTGCTACAGCTGTCCACTTTTGGGTGGTGCCTGCATATCGTGCAGAACCATCTGTGAACCAGGCCCTAGCCTTCTCTTCCTGTCAGCTGATCCTAGGGAACCCTCCATGAGGCCATCGGTACAGGCTGAGGGAGAGAAGGCAGGGTGGCAGAAGTGGAGACCGTGGGTATTTGAGCCACTTCCTCATGTAACTTACGTGTGACTCAGGACTTACTTGAGCCTGATCACGTATATACCACTTCCATTTGATGATGGAATGCTGCTGTGCACAACCCACTTTATGGCTAGATGAGCCAGAAAGTACCCAGTTCATGATAGGCAGTTCAGGTCGCATGGTGACTTGATGACCCATAGTCAAACGTTCAGTTTCCACCAAAGCCCAGTAACAGGCCAAGAGTTGTCTCTCAAAAGGAGAATAGTTATCTGGAGAAGATGGCAGGGCCTTGCTCCAAAATCCTAGAAGTCTCTGCTGTGATTCACCTATGGGGGCCTTCCAAAGGCTCCAAACAGCATCCCTGTCTGCCACTGACACCTCAAGCACCGTTGGATCTGCTGGGCCATATGGCCTAAGTGGCAGAGCAGCTTGCACAACTGCCTGGACCCCACATGGGCCAGAATAACACACCCATATGAGGAATGTGTTGCCTCCAAAATCCAAATAGGTCCATTAGGTGTTGTGCCTTTCTTGGTTGTAGGATGGACCAAATGCAGCAATTTATCCTTCACCTTAGAAGGAATATCTTGACAGGCTCCACACCACTGGATCCCTAGAAATTTTACTGAGGTAGAAGGTCCCTGAATTTTAGTCAGATTCATTTCCCATCCTCTGGCACACAAATGGGTTACCAGTAAGTCCAGTGTGTTTGCTACTTCTTGCCCACTGGATCCAATCAGCATAATGTCTTCAATGTGATGGACCAGTGTGATATCTTCTGGAAGCAAAAAGAGATCAAGGTCTCTCGGAATAAGATTATGACACAAACCTGGAGAGTTGATATACCCTTGAGGTAGCACAGTAAAGGTATATTGCTGGCCTTGCCAGCTGAAGGTAAATTGTTTCTGGTGGGCCTTATGGATGAAATGGAGAAAAAGGCATTTGCCTAGTAAATGGCTGCATACCAGGTACCAGGAGATGTGTTAATTTGCTCGAGCAATGAAACCACATCTGGTACAGCAGCTGCAACTGGAGTCATCACTTGGTTAAGCTTACGATAATCCACTGTCATTCTTCAAGATCCATCTGTCTTCTGCACAGGCCAAATGGGAGAAATGGGGATGTGCGTCCTGAGGGGTGTGTCCCGAGGACAGTCAACATTATTTTGCCTAGCAGCTGCCTCAGGGGAGGCCATCACTGTTGCCTCAGGCAGCGCAGAGTTTTTCTTCTCAGACAAAGGTAGAAAGGCTGATGGCAGCATGGGTCTGGGAGGGGATGTTGCCACTACTGGGGGTGGGGAAGCTGTTCCTTCTGGTAACAAAGGTTCATCAGAGGTTACAAACTCAGTGTCCCCAGCTTCATCAGAGTCCTCCCACATGTCCCCATTCCAAGTTGCAGGGTCCCATTCTTTTCCAATCAATGCCCTCACTTTAACAGTAGATGGCTGGGCATGGTGGCTCATGCTTGTAATCCCAACACTTTGGGGGGCCGAGGTGGGCAGATCATGAGGTCAGGAGTTCAAGAACAGCCTGGCCAACATGGTGAAACCCTGTCTCTACTAAAAATACAAAAATTAGCTGGGCGTGGTGGTGCACGTCTGTAATCCCAGCTACTTGGGAGGCTGAGGTAGGAGAATCACTTGAACCCAGGAGGCAGAGATTGCAGTGAGCCGATTGCATGCCACTGAACTCCAGCCTGGGCAACAAAGCAAGACTCTGTCTCAAAAAAACAAAAACAAAAACAAGAAACAGTAGAAACAGTAGACACCTGGCGAGGCTGTTCATGCATCTTTTATTGCTGGTCAGCCACTCGCATGATAAGAGCTTGTGTCTATTTTTCCACAATTTCAGCTCTTTCTCTACAGGAGATAAGATTCTCACTCAGGGTAGTCTTAGCAGATTTGAGGCTCAGTATCTGCTTCTGAAGCCAAGGGACAGAATCCCTGAGTTCATCATTTTATTTCATCACTTTGTCCAGTGAACTTAGGAGCAACCAACCAGCTTCATTATGTTCCTTGGTTCTTCACATATGGTCAAAGGTAATAGAGTCACTAAACTCCTTGCCTCTCATGAGTGGTGACTCAGAAGTGTCAAATGCACTTATTTTGCATAACTTTCTTAAACAATTTATGCTAAAGACTATCAGTGTTCTCCATACTATTAGAAGTAGAGTCCTTAGCATTTTTGAGTCGAATCATATTAAGCTGCCAACTCCAGAAAACCCCAAAACCAGTGAAAGAACTCCATCCTTAATATTCTGTTCTTCTAGAACCACTCCTGGTGTCAAAATCTATATTAGTCAGAGTTCTCCAGAGGGACAGAACTAAGAGGATAGAACTAACAGGATAGCCTTTATATATGTATAAAGGGGAGTTTATTAAGTATTAACTTACATGATCACAAGATCCTACAACAGGCTATCTGCAAGCTTGAGGAACAAGGAGAGCCAGTCCCAGTCTCAAAACCGTAGAACTTGGAGTCCAATGTTTGAGGGCAGGAAGCGTCCCACACGGGAGAAAGATATAGGCTGGTGGGCTAGGCCAGTCTCAACTTTTCACATTTTTCTGCCTGCTTTATAGTTGCTGGCAGCTGATTAGATGGTGCCACCCAATTAAGGGTGGGTCTGCCTTTCCCAGCCCACTGACTCTAATGTTAATCTCCTTTGGCAAAACCCTCACAGACACACCCAGGATCAGTACTTTGTATCCTTCAATCCAATCAAGTTGACACTCATTATTAACCATCACAGAGGTGAATGTTTAAAAATTATTTCTATTTCTATATGCTAGTGACAAAAATTTGGAAAATGAGATTTAAAAGATGCCAGGCCAGATGTGGTGGCTCATGCCTATAATGCCAGCACTTTGGGGGTCTGAGACAGGAGAATTGCTTGAGGCCAGTGGTTTGACACTAGCCTGGGCAACATAGCAAGACCCATCTCTACAAAAAAAAAAAAAATAGCCAGATGTGGTGGCACTCTTCTGTCATTCTAGCTACTCAGGAAGCTGAGGCTTGAGGATCACTTGAGCCCAGAAGTTTGAGGTTGCAGTGAGCTATTATTGTGCCAGTGCACTCCAGCCTGGGTGGCAGAAGGAGACCCTGTCTATAAAATAAAAATAAAAAATAATGAATAAATATAAAAAATGTCATTTTTATGCAGCAACTCCTCAGTAGCAGTGAGCACACCTAGTTGCCAGATCTTGGTTTCTAAAGCCATTCTCAAACAAAAGGAACCAAGGCTCCTTGGAGATATGGCTGATTCTAAGACTGGGGCATAACATAGATGAGCCTGGAGCATCTTGTAGTGTCAGAATGTTAGGGAGTGATAAAGAAACAAACAAAAGGAAAAATCACTGATGGAGGTATGTCAGAGGGACACGGAAGCCTACTGAAAGATGTCCTAAAGACCAAAGTTGGGACAATTTGTGCAACAAAATAGTATTAGACTATAACCCAGATTTACAGTAAATATCCAGTGTCCACACTGATATAAACAAATGATTGAATAAATAAATTCGTGGATGATAAGAGAAAATTCTATGCAGAAGAATTCCAAATAATTTATGTAGATACACTACCCTAAAAGAAATGGAGCATAACTCTCTACTACTTAAGTGTGGCTATGCACAGTGACTTCCTTCCAATGAGTATAGTGTGGAAAGGGGAAACAAAGTAACTTTACAGTGGAAAACATGACAAACACTGCCTCAGCCAGATGATCAAGGTCAAAATCAACAGTGATAAGTCATGTTGATAGTATGTCCCTGTCTTAGTCTTTTTAAAATTTTATTTTATTATTATTATTTTTTTGAGATGGAGTTTCACTCTTGTTGCCCAGGCTGGAGTGCAATGGCATGGTCTCAGCTCACTGCAACCTCTGTCTCCTGGGTTCAAGCAATTCTTCTGCCCCAGCCTCCCAAGTAGCTGGAATTACAGGCGCCCACCACCACGCTTGGCTAATTTTTTTGTATTTTTAATAGAGACGGGGTTTCACCATGTTGGCCAGGCTGGCCTTGAACTCCTGACCTCAGGTGATCTGCCCACCTCGGCCTCCCAAAGTGCTGGGATTACAGGCATGAGCTACTGCAGGGATAGGGCCTGGGATTACAGATTACAGATGTGAGCCACGGTTCCCGGCCCCTGTCTTAGTCTTTTTTGTGCTATAACAGAATACCACAGACGGGGTAATTTATAAAGAAAAGAAATTTATTCTTCACAGTGCTGGAGACTGGAAAATCCAAGAGCGTGGTGCTAGCATCTGGCAAAAGACTTGTGCTGCATTATTCCATGATGGAAGAACAAGAGACAGATAGAGGAAACCTGGCCAAACTCATCCTTTTTTTCAGGAACCTACTCCTGTGATAATGACATTAATCCATTCATTAGGGCAGAGGTCTTATAACCTAATCACCTCTTAAAGGTGCCATGCCTGATATCATTACATTGGCAATTAAATTTCAACATGAGTTTTGGAGGTGACATTCAAATCATAGCAGTACCATTGATAAGATATGATGAAAATGGCGATTTATTTCTGTGGTCTTCCTGCCAAAAACCCATAACCCCACTCTTATCATGAGAAAAACCCACAGTTCCCAATTGAGGGTCATTCTACACAATACCTGACCAGTGCTTTTACTCCTCTCACCTGCCAATATCATCACAAACAAGAAAAGTTTGAGAAACTGTCACAGTCAAGAGGAACCTAAGGTGACATGATGACTAAAAATAATGTGATATCCTGGATGGGACCCTAGGACAGAGAAAGGACCGTGGGTGAAAACTAAGGAAATCTGAATAAACCTTGGAGTCTGGTGAGTAATAATGTATCAATATTGGTTCATTAATTGTGACAAATGTACCATACATTATAATGTAAGTTGTTGACAATAGAGGAAACTGACTTTGGAGTATGTGGAAACTCTGTTCCTCACAATTTTTCTTTAAAACTATTCTAAAAATAGAGTTTATTTTAAAAATACCACTTACAGAGCATCAAAAAGCATAAAATACTTAGGAAGAAATATAACAAAAGATGTGGAAGGCCTCTATGCTGAAACTATAAAACACCGCTGGGAGAAGCTCAAGAAGATATGAATAAACGTAGATCTGTGTTCATAGACTGGAAGAGTTGATGTAGTTAAGATATAATATTGTTAAATGAATCCCAGTTTTAATCACATCAGACTTTTTGTAAAAATTGATACGCTAATTCTAAAATTTGTAGGAAATGTCAAAAGGACCTAGAATAAGCAAAACAATCTCAAAGATTGAGGTTGGATGATTTCAGGATATACTATAAAGCTATAATCGTTAAGACAATATGTTATTGCATATGGATAATTATATAGATCAATGGAATAGAATATCAAATTCAGAAGTAAACTCATACATATTTTGTAACTTGATTTTCAACAAAAACACCAATGCATTTCAATAGAGTACAGGAATCTTTTCAGTAAATGGTACTGGAATAACTGAATGTCCTTATGAAACAGAAAAGGACCTTGACCTCTCTACTTCGTAGCATACACAAAAATTAATTTGAGATGGATCACAAATTTAAACATGAAAGGTAAGTCTAAAAGTCTTCTTTTAGAAGAAAACAGGCCAGGCATGGTGGCTCGCGCCTGTAATCCTGGCACTTTGGGAGGCCGAGGCGGGCTGATCACGAGGTCAGGAGTTCGAGACCAGCCTGGCCAACATAGCAAAACCCTACTAAAAATACAAAAATTAGTCAGGGGTGGTAGCATGTGCCTGTAATCCCAGCTACTTGGGAGGCTGAGGCAGGAGAATCTCTTGAACCTGGGAGGGGGAGGTTGCTGTGAGCAGAGACGACACCATTGCACTCCAGCCTGGATGACAGAGTGAGACTCCATTTCAAAAAAAAAAAAAAAAAAAAGAAAACATAGGAAAATATCTTTTCAACTTTGGGGTAGGAAAAGATTTCTTAGGACACAAAAATCCCTGATCATAAAAGAAAATGATAAATTTGGCTCCACCAAAATCAAAACTTTCTGCTCAGCAAAAGACAATGTTAAGAAATGAGAACACAAGCCACATTGTGGGGGGAAATGTTCACAACATATAGAGACAGAGATAGAGAGATCTCCTACAAATCAATAATAAGAGAAAAAGCAGCATTATCGCACTTCACAAAGGAAGGTTCTTCACAGAGGAAGGTATAAAAATGGATAATAAGCATATGAAAAAGCTATCCACTTCTCTTCCTCCAACACCTTCTTTAGCCACAGGTATCAGATAAGTGTGGGGGGAGGGTGAAGAGATGGGGAAGGATTGAATTACTTAGTGTATTAGTTGGGTTTCTCCAGAAACATGGAACCAATAGGATGTGTGTGTGTGTGTGTGTGTGTGTGTGTGTGTGTGTGTGTTTGTGTGTGTAGAGAGAGGGAGGGAGAGATTGATTTGTTTTAGAGAATTGGCTCATATCATTGTGGAGGCTAGCAACTCCAAAATCTGTAGGGTATGGCTGGCAGACTGGAGCTCCAGGGAAGAGTTGATGTTGCAGTTTAAGTCTGAAGGCACCCTGGAAGCAGAATTCCCTCTTCCTTTGGGGACCTCAGTCTTTTTTTTGTCTTAAGACCTTCTACTGAATGGATGAGGCCTACCCACATTTTGAAGGGTAACCTGCTTTACTCAAAATCTACTGCCCTATTTAAATATTAATGTTAACCTCATCTAAAAAATATCTTCACCGAAAGATCTAGAATAGTGTATAACCAAATATTGAGGTACCATGGCCCAGCCAAATTGACATGTAAAATTAATCATTCTACTCAGCAAACATAAACTGAAGCTGCCTTCCCTGGGTGTGTCCATTGATGAGACAGCAGGGAAGGAGGGAAAGGTTCCTGCTTCTGCTGTGTTACAATCTCATCAGGTGTAGCAGATTGCACACCAAGGAGGCAGTGATCTTGCCCTGCAAGAAGGCATAAGGAGTGAAGTGAGAGAAGGCTTTCTGGGAGAGGTGACAATTGAACTGAGTCTTGAAGGCTTATTGATGTATCCTAATCTCCTAGAACAGTGCTTGACACATAGGAGGTGCTCAATAAATATTTGTGAATGAAGTCAGAAGCCATAATAAGAGATGTAAATTGAGATGGTGGCTGAGAAGTTGGATGCAATGGAAAGAAAGCAACAAATAGATTTTAAATGGAACATGAGATCAGCATTGAGGAGTGGTCCAGGGGCAAGGGGGAGAACAAATTGCAGGAGGTTAACCCTGGAGGCTGGAAGAACAGTCCAGAGTCTACTACATTAGACCAGACATGTTCATAAACAGGCAGCTAACTAAGGCATTGGCAAGCCTAAATGGTGAGAGATGGAAAGGAGGGAGATCTAGGAGGTGGGACCAAATGTGGGAGAGGCTCCAGGCATGGACCCAGCACTGGAAGGGCCTTCTTATACCCTTATTTTTACAGATGAGTCTGAGACCCAGAGAGGGGAAGCAACTTGTTCATGGCCACACAGCATGCTGACAGTGTACACTGAACCAAAAATCCAGGTCCTGTCTCTGGTTACATGCTCTTTTCGTGCCATATGGCCTGTGCTCTCTCTTGCTCTCCTAGCCAAGCTTGTCCTCAGAGTTACCAGTGTCATCCCGGTAGGGTCCTGGGGCCTCCTCACATAGCGCCACCTCTGACTACTGTTAAGAGTCTTGAGAGTCAGTAGGACGGTGATGAAGCCTCACCTGAAGCTTCTGGGCTCAGTCCTTGTCCTGGAGCCGCTGCCTGCTATGCATGGCTGTGAGGCTGACCCCAAGTGGTGGTTGTTATTTTAAGTAATTCACGTTGGAGGGAGGAAGTGACTGAGGAAAATGTGAAAATGAGTAGCTATTGCAAGATGTGTGTGATAAATGAAACAGGGAACATAAAGACAGACGAAGAGGCACATCTGTTATTTTTGCTCCTTTTTATAGCAATCTCTAAGTTTGACTTTTCACACTAAGTAGGAACCCTTTAGTTCCTGAGCAATTTCCTGACAATGGGAGCAGAGGAGGATGGAGGGGGCCAGGGCCCTGAGAGCCAATGTGAGTTCCTAGAAAAGAGTCCCCCACCCCAGTCCTCCAGGTTCTCCAAGTGTGGCAGGAATCGGAGGCTTTGTGCAGACGAGGTTTAGTGGGCTGAGAATCCCAGCTCTTCTCTGGCTTCTGCTTCTCCTCCCTTTACTGAAGGATGGTGTGGCTGACCTCAGTCATTCCCCAAATCTAAGACATCTGTACCCAGGCTGTTCCCAGCAAAGCAGCCTGGTTGCAAAGGAGATGCTTTCTGTAAGAACGTGGACACTTTCTTTTTAACATGGGACAATACTGGCATTCTCTCCTGAGTCATTTTTCCTCTTTTTGGAGGTGGACAGTATGCCCGGTGCCCATGTGCTAGTAGGGCCTGAGCATGGGGACTGGCTGAAGTCATAGAGGAGCAGGGCTGATGGTGTCACATGATTCTGGGCTTTTTTCAGGGGGAACTGCTCTGCATTTGGAGGTCCATCTGCTGCTGTGAGGAAGGGTTTGAGGGCTGCTAGAGGAAGGGGTCCACTGTCCCTGAAATAACCCCAAGTTAGTCTGCTTGGGCCCTTTGATTCCCCCTGAGGTGCCTCCTTTGGAGTGGAGAACCGAAGGCTCTGGTTAAAACCAGATCATCATGGGAGAGTGTATAGATTAAGCTGTTTAGTTATTCACACCTCAGCTCTCATCAGTTTGTTTCTGTTGATTGTATGTTTGGCTCTGTGCTAAGTCTCACCGTGTGGTTCAGGGGGAAGAGAAGGCCCACTCTTGCCAGGGAGGAAGTCACCCCCGGGGTGGAGCTGGAGCAGTTTCAGAGGAATGATAGGGACGTCTGAAGGCTGATGAGAGGGAGGATGGAGGCAAGACTGCCTGCCAAGAGCAAGGGGTGGGAAGAGCGATTCAGGAAAGTGATTGAATACTTGGAATAATTGCCATGTGGCATGCAAAAGAGAGGAAAATGACTTTTTCTAGGAGTGTGGGGGGCTTGGTTGGGCTGGAAGCCAGGAGTCTGCAGAGCTGCCTGTCAGCTCCATTATGTTATTTTCTCCAGTAGTGGGGACAGCTTGGAAGCAGAAGTGGATGACGAAGTCATCACTGACTGTGGATTGGCCAGGAAGCAGGTACAGCAGTAGAACCAACCTTCCCCTTTTCTCCTTTTATTTGGGACAGCAAGTAAGCAGCAACTAGGTGTGGCTATGGAACTGAGTTCTTGCCAAGGAGATATGAGAGGAAGGCATGGGATGGAAAGGCTCCTGAGAAGAAGGATAGACTGCGGGGGCACTCCATTTTGTTCTTCCTTCCTCTTGCTTCCTCCTCGTGCTGTCTGGAATGTGGACATCATGGCAGGAGCTCAAGCAGCCATCTTGGACTACAAAACAGTGTGCTAAGAATGGGCAAACAGCGAGAGAGGAGGAACAAGGGTTCCTCAGGCACATAGAGTCTCTATGTTATCTCAGGGCTAACCACCTCTGGATTTCTTTAATTTGAGAGAGAAATAAATACTCATGATTTTAAGAACCGTTATTTTGGGTTTTCTATCATATGTCATGAACCTAATCCTTTTTTTTTTTTTTTTTTTTTTTTCTGAGACGGAGTCTGGCTCTGTCGCCCAGGCTGGAGTGCAGTGGCGCGATGTCCGCTCACTGCAAGCTCCACCTCCCGGGTTCACGCCATTTTCCTGCCCCAGCCTCCCGAATAGCTGGGACTACAGGCGCCTGCCACCGTGCCCGGCTAATTTTTTTTTTTTTTTTTTTGTATTTTTAGTAGAGACAGGGTTTCACTTTGTTAGCCAGGATGGTCTCGATATCCTGACCTCATGATCCGCCCGCTTCAGCCTCCCAAAGTGCTGGGATTACAGGCGTGAGCCACCGCGCCGGGCTGAACCTAATCCTAATGGAAACAGACCACATGTGAGGGAACCATGGGTATTATAAGAAAGTAAGTTAAGTGATTGACCGTGGGGTCTTAGCAAAGGAGAAAGGATGAGAAACCAGGAGATGGCAAGAATGCTGGAGAATGGGGACCCAGCACTTGGGCTACTAATACAGCAGAGTAGCTAGTGGGGGTAGAAGGTCTTGAAAAGTGGAGAACAGGAAGTTGTGGTTAGAAAGTAGAATATCTGATTTTATGATTTCAGACTTGTTTGACTAGATGTGGTCGTAGTAAGTGCTGATATTTCCCAAATACTTCCTATGCAGCCAGCTCCCTTTGAAGTAATTGGCAGGCCTAATCTCACTCCTGGTATAACTCTGAAGGTAGTTGTTTCTTTTTTATCGGCCTATCTCATAAATAGGGAAACTGAGGCTCACAGAGGTCAAGAAACCTATCTGAGGGGACAAAACTGGCAATCGACTGGGTTGGCATTGGAACCCCAGCAGTGTGATTCCAGAGCCCAAGCTCTTAACACACCCGCTTCTCTGCCGTGTACCTCCCTGGGGACTGCCCAGTGGACGGGAGAGTGGGCAGCAAGCAAGGTCAGAGGAGGTGGAGGCCTGCGAGGCTGGCTGCTGGCCACAGCTCTGGATAGATGTTCAGATCCCTAGAATGCGGGCAGGAGGTGAGGTGGAGGGAAAGATGGCAAGTTGTACCAGACATTGAGGATACAGGCCAGGGCAAGGAATGGCATGGTGCAGCTGGGCGACTAGAGCCTTGACAGGGCATGAAAGAGCAGAGATCTGGTCCCCAGGAGTGCACCGACCCTGCCTCTGGCCCTGGGGTTCTGAGGGCTTGGAAGAGTCGGCAGGAGTCTAGGGAACCAGCACCCTGCACTGATGATTTTGATGGAAGCAAAAGAAGGGTGGGCTCTGGGAACAGACAGCCTGGGTTCGGGTCCTATTTCCACCTCCTCCTGGCTGTGTCACCTTGGACAGTTACTTAACCTTTTGTGCCTCAGTTTCCTCATGTGTATGGGCATCATAATAGTTCCTACCTCATAAGATCGTGAAGACCAAATGCACTAACACCAGGGAAGCACTTACAACAGTGCCTAGCACCCAACAAGAACCCAGTGATACTGTTGTTGTAGCTGTTGTTGCTTTTCAGAGCCTTGAGGAGAACCTGAGGAGCAGGGACAGGGTGGAACGTGGTGAGGACAGACAATGAGGGGAGGCTCTGAGTGGACCAGGAGAGACCACAGGCTGTGCCTCTCTTCCCGTGGCCAAAGTCCCTGTCAAGGAAGGCTCTGACTTTTGTACTTCACTCTGGACAGGCCCTTGGCCTCCTCTCCTAGGATTATTTGCATGGTAGTCTTATGTTTCCAATTTAAGGAAAGGCTTGGTCCCTTCTAAATAAATGTCTGAACATCTTGGGAAAGGTGAGGAGTTTTCCTCTGAACCCCCAAACTCCACATGCCCACATATTACCCAGCACCTGCACTAGGGTCACTGTCCTGTAGTACTTGTTGGTTGATGGCATGGACTGCCTCAGCTTTGCCTGTGTGGCCAGGATGGGGCCTGCTCTCCTTGTCCTGCCAGGTGTCCCGTCACTGGCCCCAGGCCCTGGGTGCAGACGCTGCCTTTGGCACTAACTGCTCCACATTCTATCTGGCCCTGGAGGGTCCCACACAGTCTTTGTGTGGCCAGCTATTTACTCATTCACGCCTGTAGCTATTATTAGGCACCGCGGGAACCCAGTCCTACTGAGGGGGTTTATTTTTATTAGCAAGTGTCATAAAGTTGGCATTCATGTGTCTGTTTAGGAAACATTCTGAGAAGGCTGAAATAAATATTGGTGAGGACAACAGTGAATCTTTTAGAGAGCCAGGCACCCCTGGGCCGAACAGTAGTCTAAACAGCCACAGGACCGTGGTAGGTCTGGGGCCGGAGGGCACAGCTCTGGGTCCTGTGCTGCTATGGCCTCAGAGCCTAGGGTCCAGGCTTCACTCTGCCCTTGCCCCACTGTGTGAAGCTGGGCAAGTCATTTCATCTCTGCAGGCATCATCGTGGCAATCTGTGAAATGGAAACAATGAACATCCCTTGGGAGCTTTCAGAGACCCAAGCAAAGGCATAGAAATGTAAATGCAGTGGGTGTATTTGAGCCCCATGCTGAGCAGCAGGCACTCCGTAGGCACTCTGGAAAGTACCCAATCAGCACCCGTGACCCCAGGACAGTGCCTGGGGAGCTGAGAGGGATTAGGTCTCTTGCTTGGATTCACAAAGCTAGTGAGTAGGTGGGCTGAGATCTAGATCTTGGAGAGCTGGCTCCAGAGCACATGCTATTTCCACTGTGCCAAAAGGCAAACCAGCCTCAAAAAAGCCCGCCACTGCCCAGGGTATCGGGGAGGCCTGGGAAGTGAGGTGGGCAGAAGAGAAGAGGGTGCTAAGACAGACTTGAGGAGAAAAGCAGAGAAAAGGAAAGCATTCCGGATGGGCACATGAGGCTGGGAGGAGCACAGGGTGGGTTCTGGGGTGTGATGGTTTCTCTCTTTTTTTCTTGGTGGTAATGACATGGGTGTCTTCACTCTGTGATAATTTATGGAGAGCTGTATGTTATGATTTGAGCACTTTTCTGTACATATGTTACATCTTTTTGAAAAGGTTAAAAAGATGGTGATTTTGTAGCATGCAGTTTTGAATCCTAATGTATTTTTAAAGTTCATACTCAATTATTTATATAGCTCTCCTCTGCAGCCATTCAAATGACATTAAAAATTATGTTTAAGAATCTGAAAATATCCAGGTAAAATTCCCAAGAGTCTGGGTCAACATACAGATTTCAGAACTGAAATTCTGAGAATTTCTGACCTTTCCTTGTGGCTGGCAAGCCCCTGACATGGAACCCACCACTGCTCATAGGTCCTCCTTCCTTTCCTTCTGACCAGCAAGATGACTGTCTTCTTCAGCCTCCCTGCATCCAGGTTGACCATGTGACTCATGTTAGCCAATGAGATGTGAGCAGAAGAGTTCTATGAGACTTTGGGAAATGTCCTTCTTTATCTCTTCCTCCATCTTGTTAACTAGACTGAAACAGGCATTAAAAGAAATTTTAAAATGTGTAAGCAAAAACTCAGTTGTATGTAAAAAACCTCATTCCCCCTGAGGAAGAGAAAGAGGTGGAGTCCTTTAAAAATTAACTGCCTGTTTTTCTGTCTGTGGCTAGTGAGCCTTATCTCTCCCTTTCTAGGCATTGTGAAGACCCTGTTTCTCTAGCTGTGCAGCTGCAAGGTCACTAGGCACATAAACTCAAGTCATACATGTTTATCCTTGAAAAGTAAGAAATAATGTAATGCATGTCTCAATTGAATAACTGTCTTTGTTTCTCGCTTCTGTAACATACTTCCCCCTGCACAGATCTCCCCCCACCCCACGAAATACTTAAAAGGTAACCTGACTCTTTGTTCGGGACTCTGTCCTTTAGATGTTAATCTGACTGGGCTGGTGCACCTAAATAATAAATAATAAGTATCCTCCTCAACCCCTCAGTCTCTCTGATTCGTAAATTATCCCACTGCAGGACCTTGGATGTGATGGCTAGAGCTTTAGTGTCCACCTTGGAACATGAGCACAGGGATACATCTTTGGGATATTAGAGTAGTGAGCTAAAAAGGCCTGGATCATCAAAGACTTTTTAAATGGAGCCTCTCTCCCAGCCTTGGATTGCTTACCCCTGAACATCTGTCACATGGTAAAGAAGAAACAACAACACATATGTATCTTTATATTAACTCTTATCATTTTGGAGATTTCTGTCCTTCAAAGCTGAACCTGATTCTAGCTCATGCACGCCCCATGAAAGACGTAAAAGCCTTTCCTTGACCTCCTTGGGCCACATGGTCAACCAAGGATCTGATAGGAACCTACTCATGTGCCCAATATTGGGAAACCAGGAGGTCATTCACCACCCTGAAAATGCCATTCACCACCTCAAGCAATTAAGCCCTATATGATCAGTGGATAACCCAAGTGGTATGATTTTAGGAAACCCAGGGAGTCTCCCAACTACCTCTTTGACATACATGGTACCCGAAATTCCATCTTTATATATTAACTAATAAGATTATACAGCTATGAGGATTCCTACTCAATACAAGTGATTCTAGGTAGAGGTACTATATCATCACCTCTCACATTAGCATGAAGCCATTTCTCTTAGAATGAGAGACTAAGTTAGAACATTTCAAGATGAATGAGAACTTGGGGGACCATTTGGCCCAGTTGTTTTCAAACTTTGCTGCAGCAAGCCCTTGCATTCTGTGATGGTACCCCCAGGGCTGCCATTTATGAGAAGGGGAATGAGGGCAAGAGGAAGGTCACAGAATCAGGGTTTGAGGCCAGCATTTTAGTGTTAGAAAGTTTTAGAAACTGTAGCTCTTTTTTATTTTATAGGCTGAAAATCCAAGGTTGCTGATAGGTTAATGAAGCCTGAATTCAGACAGCCAGTTAGTGGCAGAGCCAGACCTAGAATTCAGGTTTCTGACTCTTGGGCTTGTGCTCTTTCCACAATCCCAGGCTTCCTTAGTATTAGTTTCAGACCTGTATTAAGGAGATGAGATGGTGAGACTCCAAACAGGTGAGTCTTGGTGAGCAGAGAGTGTAGGGAGCGGATCCTGGTCTGGGCTTCAGTGGGGAGATTCATGGTCAGCAGACAGTCCTGTGTACTTGGACTAGTCAAGTGTTGAGGTGAGGAAAGGGAGACCACCGAAGATACCTGACCAAATTCACAAATTTGTTGAGACTCAACATTTGTGAAATTTCCTCCCCTATCTAATGTCAGTAAATAATGCTGTTTACCTTAGGACTGTATAGCTTCACTGTTTTCAAAATGCCCCTACATTTTTACTTTGACCCTCGCAAACTCCCACTTTGAGGGATAGGTATTATTTTTCCTGTTTACAGGTGAGAAAACCAGTGCATTAGGGATGGTAAGTGTCTTTCCTGAGCTCACAGAGTTGTGACATAAAGCATGTCTCCTCCTGACACCCCATTCTGAGCTCTTTCTCCCATCCTACAGCACCTCTCACATTCTAGGACATTGCCAGCCACTTTCCTCAGCCTTCTCACCTCCTTGCAGGTGAACACCAAGGTATTTAGGCAACAAACATAATCTGTTTTCACACTTTTAAGCTGGCCAACCTGTTGCCTGGCTTCTTGCTTTTCCTATGAGCTTCATGATTGTAGTCACAGGTGCTAGCACCAGTAAAGAGAGAGAGAGAGAGAGAGTTGGGGGGATGGGCAGGAGACTGCCACAATTCTACATATGGTTCCGAAACAACATTTCTGGGAAGTTGGAGGAGGACATCTCACCATCCTCTTGTTTTTCTGCCATCAACACTACTCTTAATCACAGCAACCGTGTTCCATTGAAAGGAGGAAAGGGGAAAATAAGTAGAAGAAAGTGCTGCTCTGGATCATAGAGGACATGCGGGTTGACTCCAACATCCATTGCCTCTCCATCCAGGTAGCAGCAATGTGGTTCTGGACTTGACCCCAGCTCCTGGGGATGGCTCTTAGCCAACTAAGCCAACTATGAGCTATCATACCCTTGTCAGTGATTGGTTCAGGAACCCAGGCATAAGCCAATCGCTACATGGATCCCTCTGGTGATTATTATTGGTCTCAGGCTGGAGGAGACTCTTCCCTCCCCTCCCCTCCCCCCTCCTCTCCTCTCTCCTCTCTCCTGCTATTGTCCCAGTTACAGCTGGCCTCTATCCCCGACCATGAGGACAGCTCCTCTTAGGCAGAAGCCTGTATTGTAGATGGTAGAGCAAAGGATGGAAAGAAGCTGGGGTCATAGGACACTGATCAGCCAATTGTGGAGCCCACCCCTCCTCTAGATTTCCTGATATGTGAGATAATGAATTTCTCTATGGTTCCTGTTACTTTCGTGAAAAGACCTTAACTGACACACTGACTTTTAGGACACAAGAATTTATTGTCTTCATAAGTGGAGGTGAAATCTCATCAAGCAACCCATATATTTGTTTAGTTGTCCATGGTGACCTGAGACATGTATTTATGAGACCACCGGTCAAAGTTAGAGGAGAGTGTATGCATAGAAAAGTCATCCTGTGATCTCCAGGTTCACTTCAAGGATAAATAAAACTGTGTTAACATGTTGATGGTGGATAATAGATTAACATGTTATTATTTATTAGGCCTTTGTAAATATGATGTCTAAACACGGAATGCCTTTTATGGTGACTCTTCATGGAAATGACGTGGGACTTGTTGCATGGGCTTTGCGTATCACAAAGTGTGGAGCAGGAGTTAGCAAGCCTGTGGAGCAACTCTGGCCATTCACATTCGTTCTCCATTGTCTATGTTTTCACACTACAGTGGCAGAGTTGGGAGTTGCAGCAGAACCTGTCTGGGCCACAAAGTTTATGATATTTATCATCTGGCTCTTTCAGAAAAGGTTGGCTAGTATCTGGCATTCACCACAGTCTACTTGGCCTGTAAGTAATGGCAATCCAGGCAAACTCACAGCACAGCAAGACTAGGCTGTTATATTGGTAACTACACTTGCGGACAATGATCTATTTTCAGGGCGTTCAGGCAGTATACATCAATCTTGTTGTAGCTGTTCTTGTTGTAGTTCATATATAAATATTGCCATATTAATAGAGGGAAAGACATTTTCTATAAAACAAATCATATTTCCATTTATTTCTGTTATAAAATCAGATACATATTCTTTCAGAAAATCATTCTCCACTAGATTGCATTGAAAATGTTTGAGGATGTGGTTAAGGTGATGGCTACTTATACAATTCTTTACAGTGCTCTGAGTGCAGTTCTAACAGGACATCACCTTTATTACAGTCAGAGAGGATGCTTCAGGTTAAATTTCTCCCATCAGGAACACTAGTATTTAAGAGAAAGCTCTCAAAGCCTTTCCCAAGAGCAGAGGTTCCAAAAGGGAGGGGAAGAGAGTGTTATTATACCAGGAACCTATGGAGCAGAGGGGGCTGCAGAGTAACAAAAGGGTATATGTACCAAAAACAAACTCTGCTAACTGCACAGTTTTGCAGTGGACCAGCCTCAATCAAGCTTAACCTATTTCCATGCATCTCAGGTGAATTGAATGATGAAGCACTTAATATGGTGACAGCTTCTGTAAAGCAGTAATCATGTTTCTCTACTCTTTTCCTGCTACCCTGGAAGGAGGCAGATAATTAATTCTCAAATTGGTACAATAATATGAGCTCAGTAGTAGGGCTGCCTGCCAATGAGGTATGTGGGGGGAAGGGGAGGCCAAAGGAAGGGGTGTGCTCTGATCAGGGAAAAGAAAGACAAGCCGGCATCTCCATGCCTTTTCAGTCTTTGAACCCTCAAACTGTGCTCCACTAGCCTGCAGCTTGATTATCTAAAATGCAAATCTGATCATATCATTCCCCTACTTAAAATCTTGCAATGGTTTCATGGATAAAATCCCAACTCTCTGTGCTCTGTCTCCCACTCACCCACCCAGCCTAATCTCTCCAGCCGTGTTGAGCCGACTGTACCCCATCACCCACTGCCAGCCTCCACCTACAGTACCTTGTCCCACCTTCTTTACCTGGCTGAACGTCCTCCCCCATCACAATTCAGGTCAAACACTACCTCCTCTGGAAACCTTCCTTGCCATTCTGCCCCCTGCCCACTGCCCTCTCTGTCACTCCCAATTTGGGTTAGACAGATCTTAATCCTACTATAGGGCGCTGTCTGTCTTCCTCATGGGAATTTAAACTCCTTTCTAGGCACAGACTGTGAATGACTGATTCTTGTTTCCCTAGCATGTCATACAATGTCTAGCACATAGTGTCGGTTCTAGCCATGTCTACTCAATGCATGGAGCTTTTAGAATTTAGGATGGTGGTTAAATGACACATACTTTGCTGTGGCCATGGTGTTAGGATTTGAAACATCCCTTGGTGCTTCAGAAGTAGATGATCACAGTGGAACACTCAACCCTTTTCTCTTCTCAGGTACCCAAGGAACATTAAACATTTTTAAGCAGCTGTATTTATAGGGCGCATTCCTCTGAAAGTCTCAGCATTATACAGACCACCAACAAAACGCGTCTAGGGGCTTGCACTGGCTTGGAAATTAAAAAATACATTATCTTAGCTGAATTCATCAAACGGCAGAACCTGATCCAAGTGTTTCTACCCTACAGCCCAGCCTTTAAGGTAAGAAAAGGAGATTCTAGGTCCATTGTGTCCAGCATGTCATCTTAATGTGATCTGAGTGACCTTATTCCAGTGATGCTGTTTCTGGCAAGTACAGGAACATACTGTAGGAGTGTGACATGCCTGAGGTGCAAGAGAATCTTAAGGTACTATGATGCATCAGGTGGTTTATGGATTACTAATAATAATATCGCTACCCTTTGAAACAAACTGGATAAATTGGAACAAATGCAGGAGAAGAATATCTGGGAGTGATGCTGAGACAGCAGGAGGATGCTTCTCAGCTTGGAGACATGAAGGCTGAAAGGTGGCTTCATCTCCAGGTTCAAGATTATAAATGATTTTTCATAAATTATATTGGATACAATTTATACTTCATAAGGGGACTGAACAAGGGGTTTAAATCATTGTTCTGTTATATAATTTATTAAAAACAAGACTGATGAAGTAGAGTCTTGTGTCTGCAGTTGACCATGTAATGGCAAAACCCTGGCTCTCTGATTACAAGGTTATAACTGGGGCATTTCTGCTCACCTGACAGCAAGATACCCTCATCACAGACAAAGTGTCCCAGAGCCAGGAATCAGCCTCTTGAAGGCCTGGCTTGTTAACATAAATGTAAAGAGGCACAAAAACAGCATGTACTTATCACATACTCCTCGAACACATGGGTGAAATGTCACTTACATAATCTGACAGGTTGCAGTTGTGCTGTATGATATAAAAACTGGCTTTTTAAAACTGGTAGAAACCTCTAAGTTTTTGAAAAGGTCTTTCCATTTTATATTGGAGACAATGCTCACAGCATGAGTAATGCTCATCAGTTATCAGTAATTTAGCAGATGGTGCCAGTGTTGACATTTGTTCTGGCTTAATTGTGCATGAGTGTGTGTTTTAAACAATGATGCAGCTGTCACCATTCCTGGCAATTAGAATATAAAAATGGTGTTCACTGAATCTGGCATAGTGATCATTTATCCATGTGTTTACTCTTTTGTTTGCAAGGCCTTCTGAGTGTTTGCTGCAATTCTACAATCAGAATATAAATTTGGCTTAAAATGGAATCTAGCTCCATACTGATAGGAACAAAAGGGACTTCAGATCTCCATGTTTTGAGATCTTAGGTCTCCAGCTTCACTAGAGATGCCTGTGAGGTGTTTGTGTGTGTGTTAAAGACACCTCTGATATGAAGACGGTCAGATTTAAAATGCCATTAGGATCAGAAGAGCAGTGTCAGCAGAGACCACTGGACTATTGCTGATCATGTGCAGAGGATCAAGTGACCAAAATCTATTCTACATAGAGTCTTGCTGCAAAGTTCTAGCTATTCCTAATGCCAGCATCAATCTCATTCACTGCTAATTCATTCAGGAGACCTGACTGTTGAGTACCTCCTCAAGGGAGAGTGGGTGCCTTTGGAGCTGTTGTTGTCCCTCAACTATCTTGGCTCTTGATTGGGTGGGCTTTTTGCTATTAGGTTAGCCAGTTAGTTTTAGTGTGGGGACGAATTCCTTATTAGGTCATGGCAAATCTGGATAAAATACCTATTAAAAAATAATTCTCCCTTTGGAAAAACTTTGGCAGTAATTGCTAAAGCTGAACATACGTATACTCTCTGACCTAGCAATTTTACTTCTAGAAATAGATACCCAGCAGATATGCATGCATGTTTTCACCCAAAAAACCATGCACTGGAAGGCTGATGGCAGCAACTACCCAGATGTCCATCAGCTGTAGAATGAATAAGTTGTGCCACAGTTGTTTGATGGCATACCGTATAGCAATAAGGTTGAACAAACTATAACTGCACACAGAAGTATTAGTTTTATATTGCAGTGAAACATATTACCACAAACTTAGCAGCTTAAAGCAACACACACTTACAAGCTCACAGATGTGTCGGTCTTAAATCTGGGCACGGCATAGCTGGGTTCTCGGCTGAGGGTCCCAACTGCTGAAATCAATGTGTAGGCGGCTGGAGCTCACAATCCTCTTTGAAGTGTATTCAGGTTGTTAGCAGAAGTCGGTGTCTGCTTCATGATTGAAGGACTGAGGTCCTCATTTCCTTGCTGGCTGTCAGCCAGGAGCCAGTCTCAGCTCCTAGAGGCTGTCTGCATCCTTTGTCTTGTGGACCTCTTCTGTCTTCGAAGGCAACAGCAAAGAATTTCCCTCGTATCAGCCACTCTCGTGATTCAAATCTTTTTCACCAGTAAGAGCCCAGTCCCTTGTAAGGGCTCCATATGGCCATGCCCACTGAGGACAATTTCCTGATATTAAAGCCAACTGATTTAGGCCAATTACATCTGCAAATTCCCTTCACAGCAGCACCTAGATCAATACCTACGGGAATGTGCATACAAGAAGGGGTGAGGAATCTTGGGGGTCGTCTTGTAATTCTGCCCACCACATGCAACAGCATGGATAAATCTCATAGCAACGTTAAGCAAAAGAAGGCAAACACAAAATAATATATAATGTATAATTGCATTTATATAAAACACAAGAACAGGAAGCACTGATCTTTGGGGTTAGGATTCAGAACAGTGGTTACTCTTGAGTACATAGTAACCAGAAAGGAACATGAGGGGACTCCTGGGGGCGGATAATTGATCTGTGTGCTGGTTACATGCGTGTGTTCAGCTTGTGAAAACACAGCGAGCTGAACATTTATGATTTGTGTACTTTTCTGTAAATGCATTATATTGCAATTTAAAAGTTCTTAGGATAATTTGGATTCATTACTTGAAATAGATTTGTTTTGTTTTTCCAAGAAAACAGCACTCAAAGACAGCTATCAGAGTGAGCACCTGATGGGGTGGAGAATAAGCAGGAATACAAAAGAAACAACAGTGCCTTGCCTGGAGTGAAGATGATAGTACCCCTCAATCTCTACACTTGAGCACCAAGTAGAGAAAAATTAGTGAAAAATTAGTACTGTCAACTTGGAGCCTGTGTGTAGGACCTACCTCATAATTTGGCCCAGTGCAAAGTGAAATGCAAACCCCCTTGTTCAAAAATTTGAAGACAGCAAGAGTGGAGCAATCAGTCAAAATCAATGGTGGTGGTGGGGACAAATGAAGAAGTCCCACTCTCAAGAAGCCAGCCTGCCTGTGTGTGTGGGAGAAAGAACCTCATCTCAGAATCCCAAGACTTGTTGCCAGATGAGTTACTTTGGGCAACTGTTGCTTTAGTCCTTTCAGCTGTAAAATGAGTTAGCCAGGGGCTAGGAGGTGAAAATTTGTTAATATATGCAAGTGAAGCACGTTTTTATGTGCCAGACAGCAAACAAATACAGGAATTATTATAATAATGGGCCCTTTAAATGTTGGAGTTTTTCTTTAATTAGTTAAAAAGCCTACCTGTGACCTTGCAGAGAAATACAGAAACTCTTCATGGATAGCACAGGGGCCACTTCTGCCTTATGAATTAACACAAATCCCGAATTCTTGGTGGAACCCTTATCATGAGATTTTACTGTGCATTATTTGATCTTTCCAGTTCAAAGAAGAAACTACTAAATGCCAAGGTCGAGGGTATTGGAGTCTGGGCACTTCCCCCATCAAAGTTCTTGTGCTGAGGTTTGAGTTTCGGTCAGGTTCTCAGTTGAATCCCTGGCCTGACTCTAGAACCTCCCGGAGTGCCTGCTGGAGCCTGGGAAGGGGCACCCTAGAATCTTCCAACCGGCCTCAGTGGCGAGCGCCGCGGGCACGCGACTCCCAGCCCTTGGAGCCTCTGCGGTGTCAGGATGACAGGACTGTCGCCTGGCCGGGTTGGGGGGTGGGGACGGTATTTCAGGCTAAGAATTTCTGAGAGGCACGACATTCGCATTGCGTTTCTGTGATTATTCTCCCTGGCTTGCGTTCTGAAGCACGAATCTTTCCGGATGTAGTAACTGACTTCCTAAAGCTTTGGGGGGACTGTGGTCCCCGAAGGCTGCCGGCTGCCTGACCTAAGATTTACGAGTGGTTCCAAGGATGAGACAAGGTCCCAGTGTCTCGGTGACAACAGGGTCTTTGACGAACGGCTGCCGAGTTGCAGCTGGGGAGGGGGAAGAGGCCTGCGGCGGGGGCGGGCAGCCCCTGAATTTCTTCCTTGCAGGAGTTGGGCGCCGGGGCGCGGGCAGGCAGCCCCGCAGGCCATCAGCATGCAGGAGCGGCGCGCGCCGTCCTTGAAGGGCTGCTCGGCTGACCTTGCTCCGCTTTCTCCGGAGAAGTCGCTAGGAGAGCGCGAGGACGCGGCCACGGTGGTGACTCAGTGCCCTGCGCGCTGCACGCAAATGCTCCCTTCCATCAAGTCCAGCTCCGCAGCTGCTGTTTCCTCTTCCTGCCCTCTTTTTTTTTTTTTTTTTTTCTTTTTGAGACGGAGTCTTGCTCTGTCGCCTAGGCTGGAGTGCAGTGGCGCGATCCCGGCTCACTGCAACCTCCGCCTCCCAGGTTCAAGCGATTGTTCTGCCTCAGTCTCCCGAGTAGCTGGGACTACAGGCGTGTGCCACCACGCCTGGCTAATTTTGTTTTTTGTATTTTTAGTAGATACGGGTTTTCGCCATATTGGCCAGGCTGGTCTTGAACTCCTGACCTTGTGATCCGCCCGCCTCGGCCTCCCAAAGTGCTGGGATTACAGGAGTGAGCCACCGCGCCCAGCCCCTGCCCTCTTTTTAATTCCAAGATTCAAATCTGGGGTTTTGCGCTCCGCGCCTCCCCCTCCCCACGGCTCGCCTATCATTAGCCAGATTGCACGGGTGTTTTGTACCCCCCCTCCCCTCGTCTCTATCGGCAGAACCGGAGGCCAACCTTCGCGATCCCTCGCTGCGGGCCCGGAGATCAAACGTGGCCCGCCCCCGGCAGGGAACAGCGCGCTGGGCAACCGCGATCCGGAGCCGGACTGGAGGGGGCGGTGCGCGGCGCGCTGGGGCGCACAGGGGACGGAGCCCGGGTCTCGCTCCCCATTGGCCGCCACCTCGGCGGGAGGGGCCGCCTCCGGCTCGTGGCACCTGCCGTCTCCCCTCCGCGGGGAAATCGGCGGCTACCCGGCACGGGCGCCTGGAGGTAAAGGTACCCGGGGGTGGGGAAGGCCCCGGGCCGCGGCCGAGCTCCCTGCCACCGGCCCTCTCCTGCTTGCCGCCCCAGCGCCTGCGACGCTTGGATGCCCCCAGCTCCGGCCGCGCCAACCAGAAACTTTGCCCCTCGAAGTCCCCCGCCTGCCTGACCGCACCGTGAGGCGCCAAGTCGGCCGCGCGCCCCCCGGGGCCCCGGAACTCCGCGAGTCATTGCCTGGCCGCCCCGTACCCCGCGCCCGCGGCGCCCGGTCGCCGGGATGCGCTACGCGGACCCCTCGGCCAACCGGGATTTGTTGGGGAACCGAACTTTGCTCTTCATCTTCATCTGCGCCTTTGCCTTGGTGACCTTGCTGCAACAGATCCTGTATGGCAGGAACTACATTAAGAGGTAAGAAAGTCCATGAGAGGGCGGGATGCGCGGAGCCGGCCGGCGAGCCCCCGGGTGGCAGTGGCAGCGGCAGCTTCGGTCGCAGCGCCCAGGGGTGAGTGGCCGTGGGGTCCGCTCCTAGCCCCGAGCATGGCGGCTTAGGCTTGGGTCACCGCGTTTCCGAGAGCATCCTTGCTTGCTCCTGCCCAGCGCTGGCTGGAGGGTCCAGACAACTTTGTTCCGCTGTGAAAAATGAAGGACAGAATAGAATTCCAAGCAACCAGGCTGACGATAAATCCATTTAATACCCGGAGAGACCGCATGGATCAGAGCGGTGTCCTCCCGACCCACAGTTCTATGGCCATTTGTTTAGACTCCGGGGTCGGAGGGCTCAAAATCTTATCGATTGTTTGTTTGCTTATAACCTCGCGAGTCCTGAACTTTCGTAAGGACCCTTGGGAGAAAAAGTATTTTCCCCTCCAGGAGCTTCGGGTTCGGTGGGGGTGGTAGTGGGCTGTGGCGATGCGACAGGGACAGTGATAGTGAAGTCTTATAATCCCACAGTCACTGGATCTGTGAAACTCAACAACCTGATTCCTTCTGAAACAGATGGCTTTTTTTTTTTTTTTCTCATCCTTAGCGCAAAAGGTCAGAGCTGCAGCAGAAGTTAACCCCTCGTTGGGCTCTCCCCCTACTCCACCCAATCCACGGTTAAACTCCAAGAGAAAGAGCAGCAGGAGGTGTCACTCAGAAATTCAATTCGGGCACAGCCTCAGCCTCTCTGCAGAAGATACACTGAAATGCCAGCCACTTCCTTCTGCCGGCTCTGCTGGCTTAAGGAAACACTTGGGGTTTCTCCGCCTGGTTTGAGAGATTAGGGGAGGTTCCTGCTCTAGGATACACCCATATCAGAGCCTCTCTTGGCAAGAGCCCTCTCTCCTAGCTGCTGGGGTGTTTTTTTCTTTGCTGCTAGTGTCTCCCTACTCTCACCGCCCCTCCCCTAGGTTGATAGGAAAATAAATGTCTCTCTAGCTAAGTAAGCATCCCACCTTCTTCTCTAAACTTCCCCATAATGAAACAGCTCTCTTCTCATCCTTTGGCTGAGGTGGATACATCAGGTATGGGTGCTCCCAATCTGGGCTGCCCACGAAGGTGAGAGGGTGAGGATCGCTGCTAGGTGTCGCTGTCCAGTGGAAAAGCCAAGCACTTAGGCTGTTTCCCCTCCTTGTAACTCCCCCGGAGCTGGGGAGTAATGAGGCACCTTGTTCTGAACATTTGTTTACAGCCAGTTGCTGCTCCAGACCTTCCCAGGTAGGGTTCCCTGGTTGGTGGCAGCTCCTGAGTGCTGTCTGACACTGGTGGCTTTAAAGGCCATCTTCGGAGTCTCCTGGCTTCTTGGATCTGATTGGGCCTGCCTCTTCTTTTGGCTACTGCTGCCCCTGAGATGATCCTATGCAAGGACAGCTGGGTCCCCCACAGCTTGCTGCAGCCCTGCAGGCCGATTGCCTGCTGCTATCTTGGCACTTGCTCTTCAGCAGGGCAGCTCTGGGTTCCTGCCCCCTCCCAGCACCTCCCCAAAGTTGCTGGGGCTGCTGGGATTCCTTCTGCCTTGTCAACAGGGGGAAAATATAACCGCCCATGGCAAACGCCAACCAAACTACTACCTGCTTGCTCTGGCAAGTCCTCCCTGGTCTTGGGTGGGTGGGCTAGCTGCCAGGAGTTCAGCAGGCACACAAGGTGCTTCCCTTCCTCCCTCACAGAGACCCTGACCCCCTAAATCGCATAGATGCTATCTTTCAGGCCTCACTCTAGATACTCAACCCAATCAACCAGGCAAAACTTGTATAGGGCTGATCCTGGAAGAGTGCCTGTAGATAAGGGTCTGTAAAGGAGATGATGTGGTCTTGGTGCTCAGAGGACTCGAAGTCTATTTGGGGCAACAAAATAGCCACAAATGAAACAGAAAGTGAATGTTAAACTGTCTGAGAAGAGAAGCACTGATAGGCTGGAGAAGTTGGGCAAGACTGTGCCCAGAGGAAGTTGAACTTGAGTGGGCCTTGAAGGAAGGGTAAGATTTGAGGGTGGGGGCAGGGGGCATGCACATCCAAAAAGTGGGCAGGAGCAAAGGCGCAGAGATGCAAGTGTGTCACAATTTCCTCCCGTCTCTCCCACACCTGACCCTACCTTCACTGCAGCACTTGGCTTAATCATTGGTTAGTCCTGATCTTGAACTGGGTGTGGCTGCCACATCAGTGTCACCCCTAGCACCTGCTTACCTATCTTGTTTCCTCCATATATCATGATTGTAATGAACTGGCCTGATGTGATTATCATCAGTCTGTCTCCTGTCTACAAACACTTGACCAGTGTTCTTCAAGCAGAGGCTCTGGGAGGGCCTGAATCAGAACCAACTGGAGGACCATTGAAATGCAGACTCCTGAGCCCCTGAATCTGACTGTCTTCGGGTGGGATCTGCTAACCTGCCGTTGTAACAAGCTCCCCAGGTGATCTGCAAGCTGCAACAAGCTCCTCCTGCTGCTCTAGACCAGTGGTTCTCAATCCCCTATTCTCCACGGCAATGTTTGGAGACTTCTGTGGCGTTCACACTGGGGAGAGGAGAGTGCTGCTGCATGGAGAGGGAAGAGGCCAAAGATGTTGTAAAGACCTATAATGCATAGTTTGCCCCCAACAACAAAGAATTTTCCAGCCCCAAATGTCAGTAGTGCTGAGGTTGAGAAACTGCTCTAGACCGAAAGCTCCATGCGGTGGGGATTTGCTCTTTTTTCTTTTTTCTTTTTTTTTTTTTTGAGACGGAGTCTCACTGTGTCACCCAGACTGGAATGCAGTGGCACGATCTCAGCTCACTGCAAACTCTGCCTCCCAGGTTCAGGCCATTCTCCTGCCTCAGCCTTGGTGAGTAGCCGGGACTACAGGCGCCCACCACCACACCTGGCTAATTTTTTGTATGTTTAGTAGAGACGGGTTTTCAGCGTGTTAGCCAGGATGGTCTTGATCTCCTGACCTCGTGATCCGCCTGCCTCAGCCTTCCAAAGTGCTGGGATTACAGGCATGAGCCACTGCCCCCGACCAATTTGCTCTGTTTTGTTCCCAGCTGCACTGTGAACACCAAATGTGGTGTCCAGCACATAAGATGTTCTCAATAAATATTGGATAATGAATAAATAATTGAAGGTAGGACTATGTGTGTGTGTGCAGGGATTGTAACTGGAAGAGACACAAGGAAGAAATGGATACAACTGGTGTGAGGTGGAAGGAAGGGACGAAGGGGGCAGATGTAACAGGGGGTCACTAGCCTCAGCAAAGTGTTTTGAAGATTGAGAAGAACAATTTGCATTTGGTTCATTGGGAGCTGTGTTTGGCCCTGGAGTAGGGTAATGGCAGGATAAAAGCCCCTAAGAAGGATGTTAGCTGGGTCTCCTACAGGGAGGGTTAAAGAGGTAGAGAGGCTGGGAGGTACTGTCACAGCCCAGTGAAAGTGAGAAGAACTTGTTGCAGGGAGCAGGTCCACTTCAGAGCCAGGGGATTCCTGAAGGCTGCCATTGTTTGCTTCTGTGCTGAGCTGGTGCGATGCCACCTCACAAAGAGTTCAGGGATACGGCAAAGGCAGGCTCTTCCAGGGAGAATTTAGCGACAGCCCAGAGCAAATGGCAGTGGGGCTGTGAGTCGATGTGTGCTTACTTCTTTGGACCCTGGGCTCTCCCTGTGCTCTGCAACGGGAGCTTTTGGGAGGACCCCACTGAGAGCAGTCAGAACTCTGGGGGTCCATTTGCAGCACCTCCCTTGGTCAGGAGGGGAGAAGGTGGGGCAGTGCAGGTGGCTTAGTGGGCTCAGTGTCTCTAATGGAGAAAGCATGCACTATGTGAATGAGGAGAAAAAGACAAGAAATAAAGTTGTGAACGTACCCCTTGATGCTCTTGGCTTCTCCATGCCTGTTTTGATTGATTGAACAAATACTTCATGCAGATTTACTCTTTAAGTGCTAAGGATACATTGGTGTGCAAGGCAGGCACAGTCCAGGGTCTCCAGGGAGCCCGTGGCTATTGGGAAGACAGAAAGGCACGCAACTGATATATGAGCCATGCCTAGAGGAATGGACGAGGGACTCTAAAAACAAGGAGGAGGTGCCAGAGCAAATCACTGTGTTTGAAGGTACATGGAGGCATTTGAAGGGGTCTTCAAGAAAGGGGAATGATCCACAGGCATAGGCAGAGGTGAAAGGAAGGGGGATGAAATCGAGTTTGAGCAAGGATTGACAAGTGCAGGCAAGAGTTGAGTGAATCTGCATGACTCAGGAGTTAGAGCTATATTGCTGGGGGCAGAGTGAGGCAGGCAGGGCCCAATTCCTGAGAAGAAAGTAGGGACCCTGTGAGGATGACATGTCTGGGAGGGAGCGGGGAGGGTGACAGCTGTGGGTCTGGATCCTCGTGCATGGAGCTACCCAGAACTGCGTTGGGAAGAGCCAGACTAGTAATGTAGATTTGGAGTCACCAACCACTGACATCAGTGTTTTTCAAACTTTTGTGATTGGGAAGCACAGTATGGCATATGTTATAGCCGGAGACCTTGAACACAGTTATGTACACACTCAACTGAAACATTTTGTGAAGCAATACTTGGCCTTATTACGAGAAATGTACTCTAATGTTTTCTATTTTACTTCATTTAAAAAATCCATTTGCCGTGTGCAGTGGCTCTCGCCTGTAATCCCAGCATTTTGGGAGGCCTAGGCCGGTGGATCACGAGGTCAGGAGTTCGAGACCAGCCTGACCAACATGGTGAAACCCTGTCTCTACTAAAAATACAAAAAGTAGCCAGGTGTGGTGGCACACATCTGTAATCCCAGCTACTCAGGAGGCTGAGGCACAAGAATCGCTTGAAACTGGGAGGTGGAGGTTGCAGTGAGCCAAGATCACACCGTTGCACTCCAGCCTGGGTGACAGAGTGAGACTCCGCCTCAAAAAATAAAGAAATAAAATTTAAAAAATAAAGAAAGAAAGAAAGAAAGAAAGCCATTCTACTTCCTTTAAAAATGCAATGGAATATTGGCCTTAAAAAGAAAGGAAGTTCTGAAATGTGCTACAACATGGATGAACCTTGGAGACCTTGTGTTAAGTGAAATCAGCCAGGCACAAGAGGACAAATACTCTATGATTCCAATTATATGAGAGACCTAGAGTTGTCAAATTCATAAAGACAGAAAATAGAGTGGTGGTTCCTGGGGGCTGGGTGTGGGATGGGGAGTCATCTTTTAATGGGTATGGAGTTTCAGTTTGGAAAGATGAGAAAGTGTTGGAGATGGACGGTGGTGATGGTAGCACAGCAATGTGAATGAACTTAATGACATTCAACTGTAGACTTAAAAATGGTTAAAATGGTAAATTTTATGTTATTGTGTATTTTGCCGCAATAAAAAGAGTTTTTATTAAAAAATCTGAGAGCAACCCATTAAATTTTACAATCCATTGGGTTGAAACCCTCAGTTAGAAAACCACTGATGTGAGCAATGGGATTGGATGAGTCACCAAGGACAGAGCAGAGTGGAAAATGATGATGGGTCTGGGCACAAAGGAGAGCCTTGAAGGATGTCTGCACCTATAAGGGGTCGAGAGAGGAGAGCTGGCTCTGGAAGCCGAGGCTGGAGAGAGGTGGAGGGGAATGAGGAGAGGGAGGTGTTAAGGAAACCAAGGGACGAGGGCGTCAGAGTGAGAGTGGCCAGCTGTGGCATGCCGGGAAGAGGGCTCGGGTGGGATAGGATTGAGGTGTCCGCTGGGTTGGCAGTAGAGGCAAAGACAGTTTGGGAGAGAGAAGTGGGGACAGGATCCTATTTCAGTGAGCAGGGAGTGAGTGGGGAAAGACAATGTGGAGACAGGGAGCGCAGGTTACCCTTTCTAGGTGTCAATGCTGAGAAGAAAAAGCGTTAAAAGAAAGATTTTCCACAATGAGGGGCATGGAAATTGTTCCATCTTCTTTTAAGTCCCCCACTGACCCCAATCCCCTTTGTTAGTGCTGAAGTCTTCATATAATCGCACAGCCCTAGAGTATTACAACTTCAGGTGTTTACACTTTAACAGAGGGACAGGGGAAGGGCAATGTTTATTTAAAGGTAGAAAGAAAAGACATGGTAGATTTTAATAATCTGGTCTCAGTCCATCTTTTAAACTTAATCTCAGGAAAACCAGATAACCTTGGGCCTTGAATGTCTTCCCATGTCTTTCAATGGAGTTTTATAATTCTCCATAAAGAGTTTGAATGTTTTCTGTTAGATTTATGTCTTAGTTTGTTTGGGCTGCTATAACAAATTATCATAGATTTGGTAGCTTAAGCAACAAATGTTTGTTTCTCCTGTTCAAGAGGCTGAAAGTTCAAGATCAAGGTGCTAGCATGGTTGGGTTCTGGTGAGGGCCTTCCTGCAGGTTGCAGACTTCTTGTTTCCTCATGTGGGGATGAAAGAGAGGGAGCTAAGTCTCTGGCCTCGTCTTATGTGGGCACCAATCCCATTTATGACTGGTCCACTCTCTGACCTAATCATCCCCCCAAAACTCCACCTCTAAATACCATTGCCTTGGGATTCGATTTCAACATAGGAATTTTGGGGGGACACAAACAATTATTTAGTCCATAACAATTTATGTCTAGCTGCATAGTTTTTAACTATTTAAAAACTATGTAAAATGTTTACTATTGTACAAATTATCTTTTAAAAAGTTATATTTTCTAACAATTTGTAGCTGGTATATAGAAATAAATTTGTTTCTTGTGTATTAATTTTATAATCAGTAACCTTGATTATGCACATACTGATAATAGTTTATCTGAAGATCATCTGGGGATTTCTATGTAGACATTTTTCTTTCTGTCATTACCACCATTATACCTTAATATATGGTTCTTGTTTTACTGTATTGGCTAGGACCTTTGACATAATATTCAATAAAAGTGTCATAGTGAACATCCTCATTTTAGTCCTCACTGTTTTCTTCTTTCTTTTTTTGACAGCTTTATTGAAATAAAATTCACCCACTTAAAGTGTACAGTTAAATGGCTTTTAATATATTCACACAGTTGCACATCTACCACCACAGTCAATTTTAGGACATTTTCATTACTCTACAAAAGAAATCTTGTACCCCTTAGCCATCACTTCCCAGACCCCCATCCCTCCTGGTCCTAGGAATGAACAAACACGCTAACCTGTTTTCTGTCTCCCTAGATTTTCCTGTTTTGAGCATTTCATATAAATGGAATCATATGCTACGTTGTCCTATGTGATTGACATCTTTCACTAAGCAGAATGTTTTCAAGGTTCATCCATGTCATATCATGTATCAGTACTTCATTTATTCTTATTGCAGAATAATATTTCATTGTATGGATAGACTGCATTCTGTTTCTCTGTTCTTCAACTCATAGACATTTGAGTTGTTTTCACTGTTATGTTAAGTTTTTGTGTGGACATAGATTTTCATTTCTCTTAGGTTTATACCTGTGAGTAGAATTGGTTATATGGTAACTCTGTGTTTGCCATTTGATGAACTGCCAGGGTTCTCCAAGGTGGCTGTATCATTTTACATTTTCTCTAGCGTTGTATGAAGGTTCCAATTTCTCTACATCCTTGATAAAACTTTTATTATCTTTTTTTTGGATTATAGCCATCTCAGTGGTTTTGAGGTGTCATCTCACTGTGGCTTTGATTTTGCATTTCTCTGATGACTAATGATGTGGAGCATCTTTTAATGTGCCTGTTAGCTATTTGCATATCTTCTTTGGAGAAATATCTATTTAGATTCTTTGCCTTTTTTTTTTTTTTTTTTTTTGAGAGGGAAGTTTGCCCAGGCTGGAGTGCAATGGTGCGATCTCAGCTCACTGCAACCTCCGCCTCCTGGTTTCAAGTGATTCTCCCACCTCAGCCTCCTGAGTAGCTGGGATTACAGGTATGCACCACCATGCCTGGCTAATTTTTGTATTTTTAGTAGAGACAGGGTTTCACCATGTTGGCCAGGCTAGTCTCAAACTCCTAATCTCAGGTGATCCACCCTTCCCGGCCTCCCAAAGTGCTGGGATTACAGGAATGAGCCACCGCGTCCAGCCAGCCACTGCTCCCAGCCCCTTTGCCTATTTTTATTTATTTATTTATTTATTTTTGAATTATACTTTTAAGTTCTAGGGTACATGTGCACAATGTGCAGGTTTGTTACATATGTATACATGTGCCATGTTGGTTTGCTGCACCCATCAACTCATTATTTACATTAGGTATTTCTCCTAATGCTATCCCTCCCCGAGCCCTCCACCCCGTGACGGCCCCGGTGTGTGTGTGATGTTCCCCACCCTGTGTCCAAGTGTTCTCATTGTTCAATTCCCACCTATAAGTGAGAACATGCAGTGTTTGGTTTTCTGTCCTTGTGAGAGTTTGCTTAGAATGATGGTTTCCAGCTTCATCCATGTCCCTGCAAAGGACATGAACTCATCCTTTTTTATGACTGCATAGTATTCCACGGTATATATGTGCCACAATTTCTTAATCCAGTCTATCATTGATGGACATTTGGGTTGGTTCCAAGTCTTTGCTACTGTGAATAGTGCCACAATAAACATATGTGTGCATGTGTCTTTATAGTAGCATGATTTATAATCCTTTGGGTATATACCCAGTAATCGGATGACTGGGTCAAATGGTATTTCTAGTTCTAGATCCTTGAGGAATCACCACACTGTCTTCCACAATTGTTGAACTAATTTACACTCCCACCAACAGTGTAAAAGAGTTCTTATTTCTCCACATCCTCTCCAGCATCTGTTGTTTCCTGACTTTTTAATGATTGCCGTTCTAACTGGTGTGAGATGGTATCTCATTGTGGTTTTGATCTGAATTTCTCTGATGACCAGTGATGATGACCATTTTTTCATGTTTCTGTTGGCTGCGTAAATGTCTTCTTTTAAGAAGTGTCTGTTCATATCTTTTGCCCACTTTTAGATGGGGTTGTTTGTTTTTTTCTTGTAAATTTGTTTAAGTTCTTTGTAGATTCTGGATATTAACCCTTTGTCAGATGGGTAGATGGCAAAAATTTTCTCCCATTCTGTAGGTTGCTTTTTCACTCTGATGGTAGTTTATTTTGCCGTGCAGAAGCTCTTTAGTTTAATTAGATACCATTTGTCTATTTTGGCTTTTGTTGCCATTGCTTTTGGTGTTTTAGTCATGAAGTCCTTGCCCATGCCTATGTCCTGAATGGCATTGCCTATGTTTTCTTCTAGGGTTTTTATGGTTTTAGGTCTAACATGTAAGTCTTTAATCCATCTTGAATTAACTTTTGTATAATGTGTAAGGAAGGGATCCAGTTTCAGTTTTCTACGTATGGCTAGCCAGTTTTCCCAGCACCATTTATTAAATAGGGAATCCTTTCCCGATTTCTTGTTTTTGTCAGGTTTGTCAAAGATCAGATGGTTGTAGATGTCTGGTGTTATTTCTGAGGCCTCTGTTCTGTTCCATTGGTTTATATATCTGTTTTGGTACCAGTACTATGCTGTTTTGGTTACTGTAGCCTTGTAGTGTAGTTTGGAGTCAGGTAGCATGGTGTCTCCAGCTTTGTTTTTTTTGCTTAGGATTGTCTTGGCAATGTGGGCTCTTTTTTGGTTCCATATGAACTTTAAAGTAGTTTTTTCCAATTCTGTGAAGAAAGTCATTGGTAGCTTGATGGGGATGGCATTGAATCTGTAAATTACCTTGGGCAGTATGGCCATTTTCACAATATTGACTCTTCCTATCCATGAGCATGGAATGTTCTTCCATTTGTTTGTATCCTTTTTTATTTCATTGAACAGTGGTTTGTAGTTCTCCTTGAAGAGGTCCTTCACATCCATTGTAAGTTGGATTCCTAGGTATTTTATTCTCTTTGTAGCAATTGTGGATGGGAGTTCACTCATGATTTGGCTCTCTGTTTGTCTGATATTTGTGTATAGGAATGCTTGTGATTTTTGCAGATTGATTTTGTATCCTGAGACTTTGCTGAAGTTGCTTATCAGCTTAAGGAGATTTTGGGCTGAGACGATGGGGTTTTCTAAATATATAATCATGTCATCTGCAAACCGGGACAATTTGATTTCCTCTTTTCCAATTGAATACCCTTTATTTCTTTCTCTTGCCTGAATGCCCTGGCCAGAACTTCCAACACTATGTTGAATAGAAGTGGTGAGAGAGGGCATCCTTGTCTTGTGTGAGTTTTCAAAGGGAATGCTTCCAGTTATTGCCCATTCAGTATGATATTGGCTGTGGGTTTGTCATAAATAGCTCTTATTATTTTGAGATACGTTCCATCAATACCTAGTTTATTGAGAGTTTGTAGCATGAAGGGCTGTTGAATTTTGTCGAAGGCCTTTTCTGCATCCATTGAGATAATCATGTGGTTTTTGTCATTGGTTCTGTTTATGTGATGGATTACGTGTATTGATTCGCATATGTTGAACCAGCCTTGCATCCCAGGGATGAAGCCCACTTGATCATGGTGGATAAGCTTTTTGATGTGCTGCTGGATTCGGTTTGCCAGTATTTTATTGAGGATTTTTGCATCGATGTTTATCAGGGATATTGGTCTAAAATTCTCTTTTTTTGTTGTGTCTCTGCCACGCTTTGGTATCAGGATGATGCTGGCCTCATAAAATGAGTTAAGGAGGATTCCCCCTTTTTCTATTGATTGGAATAGTTCCAGAAGGCATGGTACCAGCTCCTCTTTGTACCTCTGGTAGAATTCAGCTGTGAATCCATCTGCTCCTGGATATTTTTTTGGTTGATAAGCTATTGATTATTGCCTCAATTTCAGAGCCTGTTATTGGTCTATTCAGAGATTCAACTTCTTCCTTGTTTAGTCTTGGGAGGGTGTATGTGTCCAGGAATTTATTCATTTCTTCTAGGTTTTCTAGTTTATTTGTGTAGAGGTGTTTATAGTATTCTCTGATGATAGTTTGTATTTCTGTAGGATCAGTGGTGATATCCCCTTTATCATTTTTTATTGCATCTATTTGATTCTTCTCTCTTTTTTTCTTTATTAGTTTTGCTAGCAGTCTATCAATTTTGTTGATGTTTTCAAAAAACCAGCTCCTGGATTTGTTGATTTTTTGAAGGGTTTTTTGTGTCTCTATCTCCTTCAGTTCTGCTCTGATCTTAGTTATTTCTTGCCTTCTGCTAGGTTTTGAATGTGTTTGCTCTTGCTTCTCAAGTTCTTTGAATTGTGATGTTAGGGTGTCAATTTTAGATCTTTCCTGCTTCCTCTTGTGGGCATTTAGTGCTATAAATTTCCCTCTGTACACTGCTTTAAATGTGTCCCAGAGATTCTGGTATGTTGTGTGTTTGTTCTCATTGGTTTCAAAGAACATCTTTATTTCTGCCTTCATTTCGTTATTTACCCAGTAGTCATTCAGGAGCAGGTTGTTTAGTTTCCATGTAGTTGTGCAGTTTTGAGTGAGTTTCTTAATCCTGAGTTCTAATTTGATTGCACTGTGGTGTGAGAGACAGTTTGTTGTAATTTCTGTTCTTTTACATTTGCTGAGGAGTGCTTTACTTCCAACTATGTGGTCAATTTTAGAATAAATGTGATGTGGTGCTGAGAAGAATGTATATTCTGTTGATTTAGGGTGGAGAGTTCCGTAAATGTCTGTTAGGTCTTCTTGGTGCAGAGCTGAGTTCAAGTCCTGGATATCCTTGTTAATCTTCTGTCTTGTTGATCTGTCTAATATTGACAGCGGGGTGTTAAAGTCTCCCTTTATTATTGTGTGGGAGTCTGAGTCTCTTTGTAGGTATCTAAGGACTTGCTTTATGAATCTGGATGCTCTTGTATTGGGTGCATATATATTTAGGATAGTTAGCTCTTCTTGTTGAATTGATCCCTTTACCATTATGAAATGGCCTTCTTTGTCTCTTTTGATCTTTGTTGGCTTAAAGTCTGTTTTATCAGAGACTAGAATTGCAACTCCTGCTTTTTTTTGCTTTCCATTTGCTTGGTAGATCTTCCTCTATCCCTTTATTTTGAGCCTATGTATGTCTCTGCACGAGATGGGTCTCCTAAATACAGCACACCGATGGGTCTTGACTGTATCCAATTTGCCAGTCTATGTCTTTTAATTGGAGCGTTTAGTCCATTTACACTTAAGGTTAATATTGTTATGTGTGAATTTGATCCTGTCATTATGATGTTAGGTGGTTATTTTGCCTGTTAATTGATGCAGTTTCTTCATAGCATCGATGGTGTTTACAATTTGGCATGTTTTTGCAGTGGCTGGTACTAGTTGTTCCTTTCCATGTTCAGTGCTTCCTTCAGGAGCTCTTGTAAGGCAGGCCTGCTGGTGACAAAATCTCTCAGCATTTGCTTGTCTGTAAAGGATTTTATTTCTCCTTCATTTATGAAGCTTAGTTTGGCTGGATATGAAATTCTGGGTTGAAAATTCTTTTCTTTAAGAATGTTGAATATTGGCCCCCACTCTCTTCTGGCTTGTAGGGTTTCTGCTGAGAGGTCCGCTGTTAGTCTGATGGGCTTCCCTTTGTGGGTAACCCGACAGACTGGCTGCCCAGTCTCTGGGCTGCCCTTAATCTTTTTTCCTTCATTTCAACCTTGGTGAATCTGACAATTATGTGTCTTGGGGTTGCTCTTCTCAAGGAGTATCTTTTTGGTGTTCTCTGTATTTCCTGAATTTGAAGTTTGGCCTGCCTTGCTAGGTTGGGGAAGTTCTGGATAATATCCTGAAGACTGTTTTCCAACTTGGTTCCATTCTCCCCCTCACTTTCAGGTACACCAATCAAATGTAGATTTGGTCTTTTCACATAGTACCATATTTCTTGGAGGCTTTGTTCACTTCTTTTTACTCTTTTTTCTCTAAACTTGTCTTCTTGCTTTATTTCATTAATTTGATCTTCAATCACTGATACCTTTTCTTCCACTTGATCGAATTGGCTATTGAAGCTTGTGCATGCAACACGAAGTTCTTGTACCATGGTTTTCAGCTCCATCATGTCATTTAAGGTCTTCTCTACACTGTTTATTCTAGTTTAGCCATTCCTCTAACCTTTTTTCAAGGTTTTTAACTTCCTTGTGATGGGTTAGAACATGCTCCTTTAGCTCGGAGAAGTTTGTTATTACCGACCTTCTGAAGCCTACTTCTGTCAACTCATCAAAGTCATTCTCCATCCAGCTTTGTTCCATTGCTGGCGAGAAGCTGTGATCCTTTGGAGGGGAAGAGGCACTCTGGTTTTTAGAATTTTCAGCTTTTCTGCTCTGGCTTCTCCCCATCTTTGTGGTTTTATCTACTTTTGGTTTGTTGGTGACCTGCAGATGGGGTTTTGGTGTAGATGTCCTTTTTGTTGATGTTGATTTTATTCCTTTCTGTTTGTTAGTTTTCCTTCTAACAGGTCCCTCACCTGAGGGTCTATTGGAGTTTCCTGGAGGTCGACTCCAGACCCCATTTGCCTGGGTATCACCAGTGGAGGCTGCAGAACAGCAAATATTGCAGAACAGAAAATATTGCTGCCTGATCCTTTCTCTGAAAGTTTCGTCCCAGAGAGGCACCTGCCTGTATGAGGTTTCTGTCGGTCCCTACTGGGAGGTGTCTCCCAGTTAGGCTATACGGGGGTCAGGGACCTGCTTGAGGAGGCAGACTGTCTGTTCTCAGAGATCAAAGACCATGCTGGGAGAACCACTACTCTCTTCAGAGCTGTCAGACAGGGACGTTTAAGTCTGCAGAAGTTTCTGCTGCCTTTTGTTCAGCTATGCCCTGCCCGCAGAGGTCCCTTTGCCTATTTTTAAAGTGGATTATTTTACTTTTTCTTATTGAGTTGTAAGAGTTCTTTATATATTTCAAGTATAAGTCGCTTATCAGGTATGTGATTTGCAAAACATGTCTTTTCACTTTTTTGGTGGTCCTTGGAAGCACAAAAGTTTTACATTTTTATGAAGTCCAATTCTTCGAATTTTTTTTGTTGTTGATTGCTTGTGCTTTAGGTGTCATATCTAAGGAATCATTGCCTAATCCAACATCACAAAGATTTACACTTAAACTTTTTTCTAAGTGTTATACAGTTTAGCTCTGACATTGAGATCTTTGACCCATTTTGAGTTAATTTTTGTATACGGTATGATTAATCCTAATTGTAAAGGGAATGTTAAAAAAGTGTCATCATTGAATATGTTTGCTTATTTTTTTAAGATATTTTCTAGTAGGTAAAGTCCCACACATTTGTAGAATGTGTTAAAAGTTTTGTTTTTTCTTATTTTGAAAATTATACTTATTTATTTATTTATTTTTGACATGGAGCGTCGCTGTGGCACCCAGGCTGGAGTGCAGTGGCTTGATCTTGGCTCACTGCAACCTCCACCTCCTGGGTTCAAGTGATTCTCATGCCTCAGCCTCCTGAGAAGCTGGGATTACAGGCATGCGCCACCATGCCCAGCTAATTTTTGTATTTTTAGTAGAGAGGGGATTTCACGATGTTGCTCAGGCTGGTCTGGAAGTCCTGACCTCACGTGATCCATCCTCCTTAGCCTCCCAAGGTGCTGGGATTACAGGTGTGAGCCACTGCATCCAGCCAAAAATTGTATTTAGATATTAATTTTATAAGTACTTTTTCTACATCTATTGAATGGTGTGTAGTTTTTCCCTTTTAATCTTTTGATGTGGTAAATTACATTAATAGATGTTCAACTTATAATTTTAGGGGTAAACCCAGCTTGTTTATGGTATATTATTTGTTTTATATGATGTGAGATTTTGTTCTCTATTATTTTTATTCAGGATGATCTGTTCCTTTTCTTGAATGCTATTGGCTGTAATTTTCTCTTATCATGCTGTCTTTGCCTGGTTTTAAAATCAGTCTTGCAAATGAGTTGATAAAGTTAATACTTTATTCTCTGTAATGACTTATGCATGTTTTTCAGATTCATCTATTCTTTAAATGTTTGGTAGACCTCACCTCTACAACCATCTGCACCTAATGTTTTCCATATGGAAAAACTTTACTAATCCATTAAGTCTTACTAATTAAGACTTACTAATCAAGTTACTGATCCATTTCTTTAGTAATTGTAAGAGTATTTAAGTTTTCTATTTCTTCAATCAATTTTGGTAAATCATATTTTTCTAGAAATTAAAAAAAATTAAGTTTATTGGCAAAATTTATAATATGCTGTATTTCATCTCTGTCATATCCATCGTTTTGCCCCTTTTTTATTCTTAACATTATTTACTTGTTTCTTTTTCTGTTTTTTACATTGTCTCTGTAAAATGATCAGATTTTGGCATTGTTGATTTTCTCTTGGATATTTGCTTTCTATTTTATTAATTTTTATGCTTTGATTTTATTCTGTCATTTTTCTAACTTCCTGAGTTGGGTGCTTATCTCTTCTTCAGTTATCAGTCTTTCTATTTTCTAATGTAAACTTTTGAAGTTATAAAATTTCCTCTAAATATTTCTTTAATTAAATCCCTTCAATTTGGGGATGATGATGATAACAAGAACTCAGAACGGCATTGCATTTACTATGTGCCAGATACTAGTCCATGTGCTTTATGTGTTAACATACTGAATCCATATAACACAAGTAATAGATACTGTTACCATGGCTATTTTATAGATGAGGAAACTGAGCCACAGTGAGGTTAAGTAATTTGTTCAAGGTCATACAGCTAGTAAATACCAGAGGTATTTTCAATTATCTTGCATTCCAATTATTTTCTAATTTCTATCATAATTTACTCACTCATGAAGTTAGAAGTGTTTTAAAATGTCCAGAGACTTCAAGTTTTTCCTTATCTTTTTGATTTTTTTAACTCAAAGGTATTGTGGTGACAGAACATGATATTTATGATATTGATTCTTTTTTTAAAATTTGCATGTCTTTCATTCTATGTCTATTGTAACTAGCATGTACTTACAGTTTTTAATACCTAGTCTGACAATCTCTTCTACTTAGAAAGTTTAGTATATTTACATTTATTGTGATTACTGGTGACTAAGGATTTATTTCTGCCATCATATTTTGTGTGTTTCACATACCTTGCCTTTTCTCCCTTCTTTTCTTTTGCATTATTTGTGTTTTCTTGGCTTTAGGAGGAGGTTCCTAGTGTGACCCTCCTTGGGAGGGCCCTTTGGCCATTACAAGGGAAGCGTGAATCACTGAGATTGGCTGACGAATGCATCTACTACTTCTTTTCTTGCCAGACTATTCATCAATTTAATAAGGCATTTAAAAGACATTTTAATTGTTATTTTAGTATTTTTTAGTGGGAGGATGTTGCAGATTGGATTCCCTGGAAAGTAGACTCTGAGTCAGAGATTAGAGTGTAGGATGTTTATTGAGAAGTGCTCTTGGGATCAATATCTGAGAAAGAGAGAAGGAAATATGACTGGTCAGAGGGAGAAATTGAGCTGCAATACAGTTCCAGAGAAAGCCGCAGTGGACCCCATAGGCAGCCCTGGAGCTGGGCTGTCTCTTCATACTTGCCCAGAGTTGGGGTGAGGGGGCCTGACCTTTATACCTGGAAGAGGACATAACCTTGAGTAAGGTGGCTCTGCTCACCTGTGGCAATTCTCAAAGAGGAATGAGAGCTGAGGGCTGTCGGCTCATGGCACCCCCAACAGGTGGGGAGAAGTCCTTCATTCCCGAAGGTGATGTGATGAGGTATGTCACAGCACCTGCCCCAGAGGGCTTCTCAGTCGGCCATTTTGTTGGAAATAGAAGTCTTTGAATGTCTCTGTTCCCCAAACAAAAAGCTCACCCCTAATTGTCAGTCTGTGCTGAAGCCCACTCTGGAATTTGAATGTTTCTCCCCTGTCAGTCAAGGATCTATTTTTTTTGAGATGGAGTCTTGCTCTGTTACACTTGCTGGAGTGCAGTGGCGCCATCTCAGCTCACTGCAACCTCTGCCTCCCGGGTTCAAGCAATTCTCCTGCCTTAGCTTCCTGAGTAGCTGGGATTACAGGCTCATGCCACCACGCCCAGCTAATTTTTGTATTTTTAGTAGAGTCGGGGTTTCACTATGTTGGCCAGGCTGGTCTTGAACTCCTGACCTCAGGTGATCCACCCGCCTCAGCCTCCCAAAGTGCTGGGATTACAGGCATGAGCCACCGCACCCGGCCAGTAAAGGGTCTTTTACGCACGTCACATCTGTCCTAACTCTGGGCCTTCACCCACGCTGCCTCCCCACCCGCTGTCCCCTCCCAGCTGTCTTTCAGTCCAAATCCTGCTTCTCTTTCTGGTCTCAGCCCACGGTGTTCTTTCTCTCCTCTGAATTCACAGCACCATGGTGTCTCTACTTAGCACATCCTGCTCAGCACTGTCCCATTGCTTTTCTATGTGATTGTGCAGTGGACAGGAACTGAGGCCAGGAGTTTTGTCCTGCCTCAAGTACAGAGGACCCTCCTATGCTTTGTCTTCCATGCAGCCTTCCTCTCTCCTGCACCTTCAGGGCAAAAAGCTGGGCTGCCTGCATGTGGCTGGTGCAGGCCTGAGACTTGAGGATACGAAACTGGGTCAAGGAAAAGTACAGCCTGACTTTGTGCTGCCTACATGTGTATATTCGAAGGCCCTCATCACTGAGCCAACTCTGCCCCGACCCAGGGGACAAAGCCTGTTCGACTGCCCTGAGAAACAGGCACAGCCCCAGGAGATTGGGACCATAGGGACTGGAGGATCTATCCAGAGTGTGGTTCTCGAGTGGGAGGGTGCCCTAGAAAGAAGGGATGCTGCTGTGACCGCAGCCTGGGTGTGTGGTGGGTCAGCAGAGTGACTTTACAGTTTTGCTGGTCAGAGGAAGTTTCTCTTGAGCACTTGCTGCAAAACTGAGATGAGGTGAGGCCAGCAAGAGATCAGGGAACAAAATTTAAGGTGGCCTCTACTCTCAGGCGTTAACTTTGTACTTACATGAGCCTGAGAATGAGGACCTCTTTAAATGTTGTGTGCCGGGTGCCTTGCTGGCCTTCCTCTAATCCTGGCTCTGACCTGCCATATGCCCAGCCCTGCACCAGATGTTGGATGTGAGTTTCCTGCACCTTCCTCAGATATCTCTCAGGAGCACAGTGATACCCTCTTACTCCCGGATTCTGTCTCTTCTTCCTTGCCCCACCCACCTTTTTTTTTTTTTTTTTTTTTTGACATTTCTATTTTCCAGGGATTTACCTCTTAGAGAATTTAATTTCTCCTTTTTGATGTATCCAGGTCATTCACTTCTTATCTAATAATTCTCTAATTTAGCTCTTAACCCTACCTATTACCCTAGGGACACCCCTCATCCCCACAGGTGAAGGATTCATGAGGTAATAATATTAACTATTGGCCAGGAGTGTTGTCTCATGCCTGTAATCCCAGGATTTTGAGAGGCCGAGGTGGGCAGATTACCTGAGGTCAGGAGTTTGAGACCAGCCTGGCCAACGTGGTGAAATCCCATCTCTACTAAAAATACAAAAACTAGTCGGGCGTGGTGGTGCATGCCTGTAATTCCAGCTCCTTAGGAGGCTGAGGCAGGAGAATCGCTTGAACCTGGGAGGTGGAGGTTGCAGTGAGCCAAGATTGCACCACTGCACTCCAGCCTGGGCGACAGAGTGAGACTCTGTCTCAAAAAAAAAAAAAAATTAATTATTAACATTCACTAAGGGATCATGAGGCAGGTTCTAACCTAAGAAGCTAATCCTAAATGAGGATTATTTCATTTAATCCTCTCCATAGCCCTATTAAATACATAGTCTTCCTCATTTCATACTCATGCAGAGAGGGGAAGTAACATGTGTAAAGTCACACAGCTGGTAAGACCCTTGTAAGAGATGCTTTATTCATCTCTAAGTTCTCAGGTCCTAGCACAGTGCCTGACACTAATTGTTGAATGGATGGATTCATACAAAGGGAATCCTGAAACTTTATCCTAACAATCAAGAAACATTCATTAAACGCCCCCTCAGCTTTGCACTGGGGGAGAGGGGATGCTACTAAAGAATTATTTGGTATGATTCATGTCCTTAAGAAACTTACAGAACACTTAAAGAGACAAACATGAAAAATTATGTAAGACAGTGTATAAATAAACTCGCAGTTTTGTGGCATAGACTATAAATCTTGTAGGTTTCAGAGGAGACAGCAATGAGGGGGTGGGAGTAGCCCGGTGGGACCTGACAGAGGCTTTGAAGAACTGGTGGGTCTCAGAGACTGAATTTGGGGGTATCTGGGGGACAGGCTGAGGTGTTGAGGCAGGAGGAGCAGGTGATGGAAGCTATCAAAGATTTGAAAGTTTCTTTTTAGACACCATTGCTCTGTGAAGCTGACTGACGGCCTGTCTGGTCTCTCTTTAGCCTCGTGCAGTGTGAGTGGGTGGGCAAGGTGGCTTCCTCTCTTCCAGCTCTGGTGACGTGGGGCACAAGGGACTGGTCCTTCAGGAGAACGGCTCAGGCTGGGCTTTGCTGGCTCCTTCCAGGTGGCCCACAGGTCCTGCAGAGCCCCTGGACTGGCTGGGTGGAGGGAACGAAAATAAGGCAGGTAAACCAGGATATGTGTATGGGATGCCACACTGTGGGGGTTCTGGGAGTTTAATGCCACACTGGGTCCGGGGTGGGGGTGTCCTGGGAGAATAAAATGCATCCACGCTCACTCCAGCCTGAGATCCCATCTGATTTTGTGCTGCATTTGTCAAGTCTCTGGGCAAAGGAAGGCCAAACCTCCCTCCCCTCACTCCTCCAGCCTGCCAACTCCCCATTCTTCCTCAGCAGATCAAAGGATCAATACTTCCTAAGACCACCATTGCCATTTCTTGGAAATAAACCACACCCCACAACCCCCAAAAGAAGGCTTAAAGGAAGCAAGAATTCCCAAATG
Source organism: Pongo abelii (assembly GCF_028885655.2). Taxonomy (NCBI): domain Eukaryota; kingdom Metazoa; phylum Chordata; class Mammalia; order Primates; family Hominidae; genus Pongo; species Pongo abelii. Next base: position 61,189,755 of record NC_072002.2, on the reverse strand, counting down.
CTTTCTCTTTCTTCCATGTTAGGCTGGGTTGTTGTCCTCCTTCTAATCCAAGTTCATTTTGGGGGGTTCTCTTTCCACCCAGCAGTGCCTGCAGAGCCAATGTCCCCACACCTATGTGCCCCTACCCCCACCCGGTGCCCTTCTGCTGGTGAGGTGCTATTCTGCAGGTCCAGTTTCAGGCCCCTCTTAGTTCAGGTTGGTTAATTGGTTCATTCATCATTCATGCAGAAAGCATCCATTGAGTGCCGTTTGTGTACTAGCCCTGCACTGTCCACTAGCCGCTAGCCCCATGTGACTACTGAGCACTGGAAGTGTGGCGTCTGAGTTGAGACATGCTGTCTGTACATATACAATACACGTTGGATTTCGAAGACATAATACAAAAAAGGGATGTGACATATCTCCTTAATTTTTTTATCTTGTTTGCGTGTTGAAATGATAATATTTGAATATTGGTTAGAGTAAGTATATTATTGAAATGAATTTTACCTGTTTCTTTTTACTTTCAAAAAATCTTCTTGAGAATTGTAGATTCATACGCAGGTATAACAACACAGAGAGAACCTGTATCCACTTCCCCTAATTTCCTCCAAAGATAACATCTTTCAAAACAATATAGTACCATATCATGTCCAGACATGGTGGCTCATGTCTGTAATCCTAGCACTTTGGGAGGCCAAAGTGGGAGGATCACTTGACTCCAGGAGTCTGAGACTAGCCTGGGCAACAGAGTGATACCCTGTCTCTACAAAAAAAAAAAAAAAAAATTATCCAGGTGTGGTGGTGCATGCCTGTAGTCCTGGCTACTCAGGAGGCTGAGGTGGGAGGATTGCTTGGACCCAGGAAGTTGATGCTGCAGTCGGCTATGACAGCACTGCTACATTCCAGCCTGGGCAACAGGGCAAGACCCTGTCTCAAAAACTAAAACACCCCAAACAATATAGTACAATATCAGAACCAGGAAATTCACATTGATACAATCCATCAATTCTCATTTCACCAATTTTGCGTGCACTTATTTATAGGTATGTGTATTTAATTCTAAGAAATTTTATTACATGAATTTTTACTTTTTTATAATGTGGCTACCAGAAAATTTAAAATTATATATGTGACTCCTGGTATATTTCTATTGGTGCTGCTATAGACATTGGTTACTGTATTAGTCAGGGTTCTCTAGAGGCACAGAACTAATAGGATAGATGTATACATAAAGCGCAGTTTACTAAGTAGTATTGACTCACATGATCACAAAACGAAGTCCCACAATAGGCCGTCTACAAGCTGAGGAGCAAGGAAGCCAGTCCAAGTCCCCAAACCTCAAAAGTAGGGAAGCCAACAGAGCAGTCCTCAGTCTGTGGCTGAAGGCCTGAGAGCTCGTGGCAATCCACTGGTGTTAAGTCCAAGAGTCCAAAAGTTGAAGAACTTGGAGTCCGATTTTCCAGGGCAGGAGGCATCCAGCATGGAGAAAGATGAAGGCCAGGAGACTCAGTAAGCCTGCTTTATTCTAGCCACATTGGCAGTTGATTAGATGGTGCCTACCCACATTAAGGGTGGGTCTGCCTCTCCCAGTCCACTGACTGAAATGTTAATCTCCTTTGGCAACACCCTCACAGACACACTCAGGAACAATATTTTGCATCCTTCAATCTAATCAAGTTGACACTTAAAATTAACCATCAGACTTACCAAGATGGATGAAACAGGGTGCTCTCTTGGGGTAGGGCAGGGAAGGCTCAAACACACGTGAAGAGTTTACAACTATCTTATATACTGAGTGCCAAGTGGATGGTGCAAACTCTTGTTCATTGCTGCTGGAGTCAGAAGACAGAGAGACCCGTCTGGCCAAGGGCTGTGTAGGAGCCCATGCTTACCTTAGAAGGAAGGATGCTGTGCTTGAAACAGGATGGGGGCTCCAGTCCTGCCTACCTAGTTCCCTTGTCCTCAACCCTACCTCCACCATTTTCCCTCCTCTCCTCTGCAGAGGCTCAAAGGGTGCCCCAGTGTTCCACGGAGTCAATTTGGGAGCCACTGGATAAGATTTAGGCTTTGAGTGGAGCCTGGAAAAGGAAGAGTGAGATTTCTGCCCAAAAGATTAGAGAGACAACCCCAGGTGTACTGCCAGGGTGGAGAGCAGGGGTAGGGGGAGGTGGGGAACGGCCTAGGGGTTGGGGGTCTCTCCATTCCTCTCCTCACTCCAGATACTCCTGCCCTGCAGCATCTTTTCTTTTGCCTCCAACGAAAGGCCCCCCAGGTGGACCCTGGTGAATGAAACCCCTTCCTTTTTCCGATGAGGGAATTGTTATCCTCTGGATCTTCACAGGAAAGTGACGTAAGTCACAGAGTGAGTCAGGAGCGTGGACAGGCAAGGGAGCGCAGGACCTGGTCATTGTGCCCGTTCATCCTGCTGAGAATGCTGCACAACCAGCAGCATCTCCGCTTTGATCTGGGTGGGAAGGTCCTGGCACCTTCTCTGAGGGGCCCATCTCCTTACTTGGACCTGGGGATGGTGGAGGGCTTCGGGAGGTAGGTGGGGGAAGGGCGGTCGGAGCCCCCTAGGGACGGGGAGAGGCCTACATTCTGGGCCCAGCCCACAGAGACTCCTGGCTGAGTTCTTGGCTCCTCCAGAGATGAAATTGGGCTCACCTTCCTCTCACATGGCTTTGAGGGACCCCAGAAAGGCAGTGTTCCTTTCTTCCATGAACTGACGCCCCATCACTGGCCACCCTGCCCCTGGCTCACTCGGCCCTAGTGAAAGCTCATCCTCCCTCACCTCTGCCTCTGCCTCTGCAGGGGACAGGCCTCACCTAGCACATCCACCTGGGCTGGCCCCTCATCACCCACTTCCTGTCCTGCTCATGTGTCCCCTTCCCAGAGAGGCCTCCCTGACTGCCCTGTGTGGAATAACATTCCTCCCCTACCCCAAGCCCCCTTATCCCCCTTTCCTCCCTTTATTTCTTCCATAACACTTTTCGCCCTTTAGCATATGATGCATTTTGTCGCCTGTTAGTTTATTGTCGTCATATCTGTCTCCCTCTGGTAGAAATTAAGAGTCGCTGGGGCAAGGCTTTGGTGGCTTGCTTGCTGTTGAGCCTCAGTATGTGGCCTGGGATGGCTGTTGGACCAATATAGAATAATATCATAAGATAAATATTATGCATATATAACAAGATAAAAATAGAATGAATGGGAAAAGGAAAGGTACCCTCGATACACTGTGAGGTCCAATGCAAGTGATTTGCTGATTAACAATAGAAAAGCAATTATACATTTTATTTCACAAGCTTGGCCTGTGAAAGAAATGGCTCATTTTTAAACTTTCTTTTCATTAAAAACATGACTAAACCTTACCCACCAGTTTGTGGGAAATTGAATCCACCAATGTTGAGGCGCCTTAGGGGTCTTCCCCCTCCCAGGGTTGTGTGAAGACCCTGAGGGTCTTGTGTGGAACAGAAGAGTGCCGTGGCCCCCCCTGGGCTGTGCTTGCCTCGCTGATCTGCTCACTGCTTTCTGGAGGCTTCTGGAGCCCTGGGTCCAGCCTCCCGAGCTGCCCCTTTCTGAGGTCCTGCTATCCCTTGTGAGGGATGTGGAGAGAGTGATCTCAAGCTGCTAGCATGCGCTTCCTGGTTTGGGCCATGGTCTCACCACTTCCACTGCAGCCCTCCCCAGACCCAGAGACACTGGCCCCCCACCTCCCCCAGGACTCTCTCACACAGTTTCTTCACAGCACAATTTCTTGAGCATTGAAGCCTTTCGCCCCCATAACCCAGTTGGCCCTGGGTTGAAGATAAAAAAACTGAGCTACCTTTCTGGAATGGAGGAGGGAAAATACAAATGAATAATTCAATAGATTATCCTCCCACAAAAGTTAAAAAGCAACGTTTGTGAATGATTTTCTTCTTTTATTGTTTTTTTACGAATAGAGCATACTCAACGTTATCCCTGTAATGATAGGGAGTACAGTCATTCTCATTCCTATTGTATGCCTGTCAAGAGGGAGGGGGTGGTGACAGGCAGGGCCCTGGAATGCGCTCACCTGGGCCAGTGTGAGGATGGCAGTAAAGGTGAACAGGTGTGTTGTGCATGAGGCCAGAAGGCTGAGGTCACTGACCCAGCACCCCAATATGGGAAGACCCCAATGTGTGCTGTGTGCAACTGACTCCCGGGACAGGATCCAGACGTTGGGTGCTGAGAGGCCTGAACTGGGAATCAGGACTCCTGGGTTCCAGGCCTCTCTTTGCCCCCAGGTGGCTTGAGCTAACTTTCCACTCTATGCCTGTTTCCTCAGCTGTGATGGCTGAAGGTGCACTCTGCCTCCCTCCCTCACAGGACTGGGGTCAGGATGGAGCAAGATGCCGCAACTCAGGGGCTGTCAATGGGCGGTCTGCAGCCTACAGCGTGTCGTATTTGGTCTGCACAGTGTTTCAAGTTTGGATTCATTGGCAACCTTTAAGAACTGGGAAATGAAAAATAAAAGCCTGGCCTTCCTGCCCCTCTTGGACAAATGAGCAAAGTGGCAACCTGAGGCCTGTCTTCCCACAACTCGGGCAGCGCAGACACCCTCCCCTGTTCTTGTTGCCTTCGCTTCGCTCGTTCTCTGTCTGGCCCCCTCATGCCCAGGTTTGAATTTGCTCCCTGGTAGAAGTGAAGCACTTTGTGGAAATATAAATGATTAATGTGCGGTTGTACTTTTATTGGCTGTTTTACCCAGGGTGTGTGATGCTCTAAAAGGTCCAAGAAGAGCATAGATGAGCTCTCTAAGGAGAGCTTCTTGAGCAAAAGAGTGCATGTTATGGTGCCGTCCCTAACTTTAGAGATGATGGTCATAGGATGAGCAGGTCCCTCCCCTGGCCAGGATGGGATCCGTCAGGAAGGTAAGGGCATCTGTTCTGGGGTGGCTGCTGGCTTGAAACTGAGTTGTCTTAGGGAGGAGAAGTGGATTTGGCTTTGTTCTTGGTTAAGACTTGGGTCAGGAAGGGCTTTCAGATCAGCGGCTGCAGCCACTCTGGCTGCTGAGCCAGGCCCAGGGACCTGGGCTCTCCTGCTGGGGCGAGAGGGAGGTGAAGGGGCCCTGAGCCCAGTGATCAGTGACCTCTAGTTCCCCAAGGGGTATGGGTAGTAGCAGTTACTCAGGAGAAAAGCATGACGTTCTCAGCATGAAACAACTACCCCTGTTTTGTTTTCCTCATTTTTCATTTTTGTGTCAATACCAGCCATCATCGTCACTACCATCCCTCCTGTTTGTGCAACGCCAAAAGAGTTACCAAAAGGCCTTTTTCTTTTTCTTTTGGTAGAGAAAGAAAACATTTTTACTATTGAATAAGCATTAAATCAGTGCTGATCTCAGGCAATCTGCTAAGAGACTGCAAAGACAGAAAGAAATCTCCCCCTTGACATAGCCAGGCAGCTACAGCCCGCTACCTGCATCTTCTCTGGATAAACAACTAGCCCTTGCGTAGTTGACAGAGCCATTTGTCACACATAGTTCATCTTCACTTCACCTGGTAGTTGGGGTGACCATCTGTGTTATTGTTTCTTGTTTCTTTTTTAGACGCAGGGTGTTGTTGCTCTGTCATCCGGGCTGTAGTGCAGTAGCACAATCATAGCTCAGTGCAGCTTTTAACTCTGGGTCTCAAGCAATCCTCCCACTTCAGCCTCCCAAAGCACTGGAATTACAGGCATTAGCTCCTGTGCCCAGCCTACTTTTGCTTATTTACTTTTATTTTTATTTTTTGAGACAGCATCTTTCCCTGTCACCCAGGCTAGAGTGCAGTGGTGTAATCATGACTAATTGCAGCCTCAACCTCCTGTGCTCAAATGATTTTCCTGATGCAGCCTCCTAAGCTCTAATTTTTTGGTTTTTTGATAGAGACAGGTTCTCACTATGTTGCCTAGGCTGGTCTCAAACTCCTGAGCTGAAGCTATCCCCCTGCCTTGGCCTCCCAAAATGCCGGGCCTACTTTTGTTTATTTTTTGAAAAAGTAATGCAAGCATGTATAAAATCAAAAGTTACAAAAGTGTGTACAAATGGAAAGGAAGACTTCTCACCTTCTCCATCAACCACTCCATTATCTTTTCTGTATGCAAACATTGGGTTAAATACATTTTAATTGTGTATATTAGATATAAGAGCCTTTATATGCATGTTAGCATTTATATGTCTGCTTTTGTAGACTGTTTATATCCTTAGGTTGAGGATTATTCATTCCCTTTGATGGATGAGAAAACTGAGACTTCAAGAGGTTCAATGCTGAGAGTCACACTACTAGAGAATGGTGGAATGTGAGCCCCCCTATCCAAGAATCTCTAGAGGCAAGCATTGCCTGGAGGTGAGTCATCTGCTTGGATGGCTATTGAGGCTCTGAAGAAAGTGGCCACCTATGGGGCTGGTGTTAACATCTTTAAAGGAACATGGCAGCTGCAGGTTTGTGAGTGATGGAGAGGCACTGATAACACCTTCTTACCCAGAACCTTCTCCCTCATCAGACTGGCACTTCTGCCTAAAATCCTGCCAAAGGCTGTTTAGCAATTGGAGCTATTTGCCCCTCACTGAGAACTAACAATTTCTGGGATTAGTGCTGCAGTTCTTAGTAGATCCCTGGCCCGGCCTCCTCCAGTTCACTGCATTTTCTGTCCTCTCACCACCCCCCAACCTCTGGACTCCTCCGAGGACCCCACCTGTGCAAGGTGGTCATTTCCCAAATAACAGTTAAAACCAGACTGTCAGTTCTTGAGGGCAGCAGCAGTATCTCCTAACACTGAAGAAGTCCATTTGTAATTGTTGGTCGCAACACTGTCATTCTTTTGGAGTTTTAGTGACAGGTTAATGGGTAAGATACTTTAGGGACAGGGGACAGCCCCTGTGGCCCTTCAAGTCATACCCCTCCCTGCCTGGTGCCCCTTACTAGCTCTGGATTATCCACTGTAAAACTTGTCTCTTGGGTGGGAGTTTGCCTGGCAACACCTCTAACACCTCTATGGCTGCAGCCCTTTTGCCTGCCCCAGGAGGGCTGGACTCAACAAGCAGTCTGGCATGTGTTTCTGGCTGGCCTCCCCTCTCTCTGTTTCTTCCTCTTTCCCAGGACTGGTAAGACCCTCCTGTTCCAATTTTCCTAAGGGGGCCTCTGGGGAGGGTGGAGTTCAGGATCCCATAGTTCTAGAATCTCAAGGCACCCACCCCTGGCCCCCTTTCCCCACTCTGGTTACTTAAGGACTTTGAGAAAGACAATTTGGGGCCCAGTTTTAGATATAAAGTCTAGTTTCTTCCCTAGGAAGGACCATAATTATGTAGGGGTGACAGAACTCACAGATAGACAGGCAGAGGTGACTGCTGAGTCAGGCAGGATGAGAAGGTGTAGGGGGTTGGAGAGTAAGTGCTGACTTGGTTCCAAGGTGGGACGGCCCGGTAGGCTGGGCCAGAGTGGTCAAGAAGGGCCTCAGGGAAGTGGTGGTGCTTGAGCTGGACGTTGGAGGTTGAGGGACATTGAGGCAGGTGGGGTGCAAGATGATTGTGGGAGCACAATAGTGGCTTAAAAAGCTGAGGTTTGCAGAGGGGTGCAAGTGAAACTGCAGGGCCACTGCTGGGGCACTGAGTTGAGGGTCTGATCCTGTCCTTTGGGTCGTAGGCCGTCTTGGAAGGTTCTGGAATAGACAAGTGGTGCTATTGGGATACTCCTTAGGAAGCTCACTCTGATGGCAGTGTTCAGGCCATTGGACAGGGAAGGCATGAAGACCTAGGAGACCATCTAGGAAGCAGCTGCCTTTCTGTCCTCTACTGACCTGAAAAACAGAGCATAGCAATGACAGTGGCTTCAGTCTCACTCTCCAGAGCCTGCGGGGGCCTCAGCCTGAAGCAGGAGGCTCTTGGAGGTGGTTTGCAAGGATAGGTTCAGTTTCTTTTTGTCTTGAGCACATGGGCAGTCTCTTGGTGACCTGGGCTGCACGCTGTGCCCCACTGGGTTGAGCAGTCAGCACATGGGGTCCTGGGCTCTGGCATCAGGGGTGGGGCTTCTGTGGGGAACCCAAGTTCACAGTGCCAAGTGCCCTGTGCCCCATAGATTCAGCCTCTTTTGGTTCAACCACCCTGGAGATTCCAGCATCTGTGTGGGCACTCGCGGACGCTTGGCCCCAGGCCTACCATATGCAAAGGCAGATTGTGCAGGAGCCCACACACTGTGAATGGAGAGCTACGCATGTGCCACTTCCTCCCCTTCCTGTGTCCCCCACAAAATTGCCTCCACTGGCCTCCTCCAGTGCCAGAAATTCTGTGACTTTGGCTCTTCAATCAAAATGGGAAAGGATCTCAGAGATGATTTGGTTCAGCCTCTTCATTTTATAATACTCTATAGTTTTTTTTTGTTTTTTTTGTTTTTTTTTTTTTGAGATGGAGTCTCGCTCTATCACCAGGCTGGAGTGCAGTGGTGTGATCTCAGCTCACTGCAACCTCTGCCACCCGGGTTCAAGCTATTCTCCTGCCTCAGCCTCCCGAGTAGCTGGGACTACAGGCTCATGCCTCCACACCCAGCTAATTTTTGTATTTTTAGTAGAGACGGGGTTTCACCATGTTGGCCAGGATGGTCTCGATCCCTTGACCTTGTGATCCGCCTGCCTCGGCCTCCCAAAATGCTTACAGGCGTGAGCCACCACGCCCATCCATGGTTTATTTTATATAGACTTCATCATTAAACAGTCCACAGCAATGGTAGCAGCTCAAATAATATTAAAAAATTGGACAATGGAAAAGTCTTTTTTTCCCCAAAAAAGAGCATGAGAACATGGGGTTAAAGGAGAGAAGGAAGAAACATGGGCCCTGACGTTGGGCTTGGGCTTGAATACTTTGCTCTTCACAATATCTGGGCAGGTTGTAAATCTAATCTCCCTAGGTTCAGTTTCCTCATGTGTGAAATGGGGATACTAATGCCCACCTATAGGCTTTTGGGAGGATTTGAAATAACATGTAAATCTGTCACAGTGCCTGGAACATATATATATTTTAATCCATTGGCAAAAATTTTAATAAGATAATGCCTTACAATATTTGGAGGGTATTATTAATGGAGGTAGTTCCACCTGTTTTTAAATTGCTTCTCTGAGATGTGATTTTGCCTTCTGTCCTGAAATTCCCCTGGTAGTTGGCTCAGGGAAGCATGGGCAGCTTTCCCCATCCTCTGATGACTGTAGGATTCATTGCCATGAGAGCAAGGGGCTAAGTTACATGGCTGTGGGTTACACAACCAGGGACCTGGCTGAGCCAGATTGTCAGCAATAACCACACAACAGAGAAAAGTTGAGCCGCCATAAACATATCCCAGATTTCATAATCAGAAAATCTAGACAGAGCTATTTTTATTTTAACAGGCACATAACTTTTGAGTAAGTATGGGCGTGAGGTGGCACCACACACTTTTCAGTGCTTGAGGCCTCTAAATATCTGAATCCAGTCTTGAATATATCAGTTTACATAATTCTTATATGTTCTGTTTCCTTAGGTTCAAGGCTGTGTTCAATTCTAGCTTAACCTGCAAGGTGCAAAGATTCTGCAAGGCTGACTGAGTCCAGGAAGCTGCCCTTGGCTACTCCAAGGCCTTGTTAGTGATTATGAGTTTAGCACAGTTAAGCACTTGTTTTTTGTTGTTGTTGTTGTTTGTTTGTTTGTTTTTTGAGATGGAGTCTCGCTCTGTCACCCAGGCTGGAATGCAGTGGTGTGATCTCGACTCACTGCAACCTCTGCCTCCCGGGTTCAAGCAATTTTCTGCCTCAGCCTCCTGAGTAGCTGAGATTACAGGCATGTGCCACCACACTGGGCTAATTTTTTTGTATTTTTAGTAGAGATGGGGTTCCACCATCTTGGCCAGGTTGGTCTTGAACTCCTGACCTCGTGATCCACCCGCCTTGGCCTCCCAAAGTGCTGAGATTACAGGCGCGAGCCTCCGTGCCTGGCCTTAAAAATTATTTTAACGTGTATTTTTATTATGGGATTATAGACTACAAAAGAATGTGGAGAACAATATAAACATTCATGCAGTCATGACTGAGAATTAGCAGTGTTAACAAATGTTAACATCCTGCCGTATTTACTTCAAATCTTTTCTTTTTGAAAAAATAAATTAGACATAAAAAACCAGTCACAGCACTCCGTTTAAGCGCTTGATTTTGCCCTATCTTGTTTGCTAATATTTCCATGTGTGTTAGTGTAATTATCTCAATTTTATGGTGCGCATTTTGGAAACAAGAGTTTGCTCTTTGCTGTTACTTGGCCCAGCAACTACGAGTTCCTAATGCATAGTAGATGCTCAATAAATGTTGTATAAATGAATGAGTGAATAAAATGTTTTATTTTTAAAATTTTTTAAAAAGTTTATTTTACTTAATGATTATTTTTGAGACAGAGTCTCACTCAGTCACCCAGGCTGGAGTGCAGTGGCGCAATCTCGGCTCACTGCAGCCTCTGCCTCCCAGGTTCAAGCAATTCTGCCTCAGCCTCCCAAGTAGCTGGGACTACAGGTGTGCACCACCATGCCCGGATAATTTTTTTTTTTTTTTTTTTTTTTTAAGTAGAGATGGGGTTTCACCATGTTGGTCAGGCTGGTCTCAAACTCCTGACCTCAAGTGATCCTCCCACCATGGCCTACCAAAGTGCTGGGATTACAGGCGTGAGCCACTGTGCCCAGCCATGAATTTTTTTTCCTTTTGTCATCTTCCTTTATACCTCCACACACCTTCCTCATTGGGTTTCTTTGACTAATAATAGATCCTATCCTTAGCTCAGGAATGGAATTTAAATTATATAATACATTGGTTTTGAAAGTTATGCAGTTAGGTTTTTTTGAGATAAATGAGTAAACATTGCTAAACCAAAAGAAAGAATAAACTTTAATTCCACCTACAAAAGTAACCAGCTTTCTGATATAAAACCTTACAGAAATGGAACTACTACTGGGTATCTCCTTTTGTAGCTTGTTTCCCCCCCCTCCATGCCATTTAATAATGAGTGTCTTTCTAAGTCATCATATTTTCTGCTCAGTAGTCCCTCGCTTCTGTAGTCCTGGGAGGGGACTGCCATGTGAAGGGACATAGGGTCTCACCATGGGTAGGAGGATGACAGTGTGGCTGGCTAGCTGATCCTTCATGCATTCTGTGGGAAGAAGTCTAGCTGGTTAGACTATTTTTTAAGGACCCATCAGTTTCATAGCAGACTCCTGGGCTGGACATTGATTTGATATGTTTGTGAACTAGCTAGTTTGCAAAATCTCAGGTGGAAATATTACTGTTTTCTTGGCCTCTAGGCTGTTTGGTAAAGGCTTTTAGGAGTAGAAGCATTTAGAGTTAGCCCTCAGTTTAAATCTTAGCTTAGCTACTTGTTACTTGGGCAAGCTACTAAACCTCTCTAAGCTGCATATTTCATCAGCTGTAAATGGAGATAATGAGATTTTCTTTCTTCCTTCGTTTCTTTCTCTCTCTGTCTCTTCCTTCCTTCCTCTCTCTCTTTCTCTCTTTCTTCCTTTCTTTCATCCTGCTCTGTCACCCAGGCTGGAGTGCAGTGGCATGATCTCTCCTCACTGCAACCTCTGCCTCCCAAGTTCAAGTGATTCTCATGCCTCAGCCTCCCAGAGTAGCTGTGATTACAGGCACGCACCACCATGCCCAGCTAATTTTTGTATATTTAGTAGACACGGGGTTTCACCATGTTGGCTAGGCTGGTCTCGAACTCCTGACCTCAAGTGATCCACCCGCCTTGGTTTCCCAAAGTTCTGGGATTACAGGTGTGAGCCACCATGCTTGGCCCGATCATGAGATTTTCTGCATGAGGCGTTTGTAGGAAATGAGACCATTTATGTAAAGGGCCGGGTTCATAATAGGTGCTCAAAGTGTCTCTCTTCCGAATAAACCAAACCCAAATTTTCTCCAAGAAATACCTTGGTGATCTCTTTGAAAGGAAACAACCACTTCAATAAATAAATAAATGGATAAATGAATAACTATTGAATCAGAACCAGACCGGAGCGCTTCTGTTTTTTGAATGGACTAAGAACTGGACAGGCATTTTGCTTTGGCTTCAGCCTCTGCCCTGCAAGTTGTACCTTTTCCTCTGAGCTCCCCACTGCTGTGGAGCCTGGAGAGTATGAGAACAGAGTCTACTGTCACTCAGCAAAGCATCACTGAGGTCTTCATGTGTGCAGCTCTCTGCTGGCAGGGCACCAAGGGGCCTCCTCAGCCCAGGGTCTGGCTGGGAGACTAAGCTGACACACACGTGGGAGGTGAGCTAGACTTCTGAAGAGGGAGGTGCGTGGGCATCATAGAAGAAGGCTCAGATCTGTGATACTTGCAGTCAAGGACTTTGAAGGCAACTGAGACAGTCCTCTTGAAAGATGGGAACAGAGGCCTTGAGAGGTGCAGAGACTCAGGCACTCAGCCTATTAGTGGAGATATGGATGGATCAGTTCCCAGCTCCAGTGACCATCTGCTGCCCCATTCCCTTAGCTAAGAGGCTATTTATTATTAAAGGTTTTATTGAAAAAAAAATTTCTGCTTTTTTCTTTTTTTAGATGGAGTTTTGCTCTTGTCACCCAGGCTGGAGTGCAATGGCACGATCTCGGCTCACTGCAATCTTCACCTCTCAGGTTCAAGCGATTCTCCTTTCTCCTGCCTCAGCCTCCCAGCTACTATAATCAGTAGCTGGGATTACAGGCACCTGCCACCATGCCCGGCTAATTCTTGTATTTTTAGTAGAGACAGGGTTTCACCATGCTGGCCAGGCTGGTCTCGAATTCCCGACCTCAGGCAGTCTGCCTGCCTCAGCCTTCCAAAGTGCTGGGATTACAGGCATGAGCCACCACGCTCGGCCTTCTGCTTTTTTCATTTGTCTTTTTCCCCCTGCATTCTTTTTTTAAGTGTTTCACTATTTATTCATTCATCCATTCATTCATTTATTCATTCAAGACAGGGTCTCACTCTTTTGCTCAGGCTAGAGTGCAGTAGTGTGATCTCGGCTCACTTCAACCTCCACCTCCCAGGATCAAGGGATTCTCCTGCCTTAGCCTCCCAAGTAGCTGGGACTACAGGCGAGTGCCACCATGCCCAGCTAATTTTTGTATTTTTTGTAGAGATGGGGTTTCACCATGTTGTCTAATCTGGTCTCAAACTCCTGAGCTCAGATGATCCACTCACCTCGGCCTCCCAAAGTGCTGGGATTATAGGCATGAGCCATCAAGCCTGTCCTCACTATTTATTTAGAGAAATATTCCACATCCATGATTCTGTCCAGTCAAAAGTTCTTTCTGTGGAGATGCTGTTGGCTTTGGCCAATCGGAGAATGGAATAATCTGACTCACCCATCCTGCGAATGGCCCTCTGGATAACATAGGTTTTAAACTGGTCGTTAAACCTGCCCGTAACCTTGTCAATCTCGCCCATGTCCTTTTGCATGGACGCATGGTCCTCGGCACCGTTGGTTGCTGGTGGAGCATTTCCATGGGAGGTGCAGGTTTATGAACTCACTGGCATTGTTCTGCATATTGAGACCACACTGGGCATGAGCAGAGAAAGCTGTTTTGTTTTATTTTGTTCTCTGACGGTTAAAGTTTTCTTCACATGCTGATGGTCTTAATAGCTTGTTTATATTTAAGGGCTAGCCAGTCACTAGAAGGTTTCTTGGAAGCTCTGTGGATTGTTATAGACAGCGATTCTCAACTGGGGCAATTTTGCCCCCAGGAGACATTGGCAATGTCTGGAGACATTTTTGATTGCCCCAACAGAAGGGTCCAGGGTACAATGCTGCTGGCATCTAGTGGTAGAGAGCAGGGATGTTGCTCAGCGTCCTATAATGCACAGGACAGTCCCACAACAAAGAAGTAGCCAGCCCCAGATGCCATAGTGCCAGGCTGAGACCTGCCCTGGGGCAATTAATCGGGCACCAACCCTTTCCTCCATATCTGTTTCTTTTGAGCGGATCAGTTTCCCTCCTGATAAACCCATCCCTCAACAAACCTGGAAGGCAGGGTGTGTGACCCAAGCGTTCAGAAGCCAGGTGCACTCAGTAAGCAGACTTTGAGGCACACCCACTGTTTTCAGTGCAGAGTCTCTGATAAGAGAAAACAGCGCAGAACTTCTGTGAGTCAGTTTCCCCAGAAAGCAATCTCCTGACATCTGTGAGGTGGGCAGGTGGAGTGGCCAGGCTGCCTGGGCTTGGGAAGAGGGCCTGGTATGGGAATTCACAGGGCGTTGGGGAGAGGGTTGTCTAACTGCTTTTTGTGCAGACTTCCAACAATGCTGCTCTTAGCTCCATTGTGCACTCCCACCTTTGCTGGCCCTGGGGACCTTCCATTCCTGAGCCTTCCTGAGTTGTTCACTGCGAGTAGATCTGCTTTTTTCAGGAAGTAAGATGTCCACTGGCTGGTGGAGGTCCGTGACCTTGTGCTTTTCATCATCCAGCATGTTATTGCTGGCCCCTTCTATGGCCTTCTCCCGACATGCATGTCTGTATTTATCCCTTTGCTGTCATTTTAGTGAGGGCTGGGGAAGGAGTGGAGATAAATATGTGCTGAGTGCATGTCTTGAACCAAAAGTGGTGTCCTTGTGTGCTGGAATACTGTAGATTTTATTAAAAGCTCTGAAGTGTGTCTGGCTTTTGAGGAGGACAAAATGTGGTGCTGGCGCTCTTTTGGCTTAACTTGAGCCAGGAATTGAGGGATGGCACGGTATAGGAGGTAGAAGAGCTCTGCGACCTTTGTCTAGCGAAGTCTCAATGTCCCTGTGTGTGAAATGCGTGCTCTCAGCCCTGCTGGTACAGATGGAATGAGGGGATGGGTGCAGAACCGCAGACAGCACTGCAGAGGGCTGTGGTTTATGATCGCCATCCTCATGGTTGGAGTCAGTACCATCGCCTCCTTTAATTGCATGACCAAGGCGATGTGTCATTTGGGCACAGCAACAGAATGCGGCTCTCTGGTAGGCAGGCTTAACCCAGCAAATGAGCATGAGTACCGACTGCCTCGTTTTCTTGCCAGAGGCCTCCAGTTTGGTTGGCAGAGTGGTGACCAGCTGACCAATTGGACGGGGCTCTTTAATGTCACAGATGATCCAGCAGTGCAGAGCAGCAGTGACTCCAGCTCCAGGTACAGACCCCGGCAAAAGGCCAGGGAGGGGGGAAGCCCCACCCGGGGTGGCCCTGCAGCCCCTGCCACATTGTCCACTTCCTAGGGTGGAAGAAGCAGGTCTTGTTCCGGTGGCTCAAAACTCCCTGCACTTTGGTATTCCACCTGGTTCCTTTAACTTGAAGGTGAATGAATTTGAAGGATGAGGCATAGGACCCAACCACAACCAAGCAGGGATTCACTGGCCCCTTCTATCGGGGAGTAGGGTGGGGAGTCTTGGTCTCAAACCTCCATTTAGGGGTGGGGGCCAAAGCTCTGTCCCTGCTGCAGGGATTTCGGATATCAGCCAGCAAGTGTGTGTAGGTGTGTGTGGGTGGGTGGCATCAAGAAGCAGGTGTCAGGTGGGTGTTCCCTGCTTCTCTGAAGTCCCCTGCCCAGATCCTCCCTGCCCTGCCCACAGGGAAGGTTGCCCTTGGCTGGAGCAGAACCATTTCCATCAAGATGGTGCTGAGATTTGCTATGCACCCCATCATGTGGCTATTTCCTCTTGATCAGTAATATTTGTTGAATGAATAAAGATGGAATATTCTCAGGCTGAGCACACTCATTGCAGGGAGGGTATTGTGGAGAATTTTTGCAGACTAGGCAGGATACTGTCTCTACTGGGAGCTGGGTATGACTGGAACCTGCCAGCTAAGCATTCCCAGGGGCTGATTAAGCTGTTTGGTTTCTTAATTTTTGTATTTTTAAGGAGGGAGTAACTCTCATGTCCGTTTCCCTGAGAGAGAGGCTTGCATTTTTGTTGCTGGTGATTTTGACACACAAACATTAAATTGACCCTGCAGAAGGTTTTTCAAGGACCCCTGGTACGTATGTTTTTATTCAGTGCTTTGGGAAAGATGAGGCTCTGATGTCAGAAACCAGTCAAGCAAATGTCCACAGACATGCCTGAGGGTGTGGGGATGGTCACATGCTGGAGGGTCTCATGCTGGCCTTTGGGACCACAGTTCTTTCCATGGAAGTGCAGAGGGAGCTCTGGACATCATGGGTAAGGTGGGGGCCCATGCTTGTCCTGGGAAGCTAAGCCTCCCATGCTGGCCTGTCTGCTGAGCTGCCCTGCCTCCCAGGTGGTGAGCAGTCTAGGTAAGTCAGCAAGTGTGTACCTCCCTACTGGACTCCTGGGAGAGTTCTTCAAGAGGTTTGGGGTAGAAAATGCGAGTCAAGGCCAAGCATGGTGGCTCATGCCTGTAATCCCAGCACTTTGGGAGGCCAAGGCGGGCGGATCACTTGAGGTCAGGAGTTCGAGACCAGCCCGGCCAACATGGTGAAACCCCATCTCTACTAAAAATACAAAAATTAGCTGGGTGTGGTGGCACATGCCTGTAATCCCAGCTACTCAGGAGGCTGAGGCGGGAGAATAGCTTGAACCTGGGAGGCAGAGGCTGCAGTGAGCTCAGATTGTGCCACTGCACTCCAGCCTGAGTGACAGAGTGAAACCCTGTCAAAAAAAGAAAGAGAGGGAGAGAGAAAGAAAGAGAAAGGAAGGAAGGAAAGGAGAGAGAGAGAGAGAAAGAAAGAAAGAGAAAGAAAGAAAGAAAGAAAGAAAGAAAGAAAGAAACAAAGAAAGAAAGAAAGAAAGAAAAAGAAAGAAAGAAAGAAAGAAAGAAATGCGAGTCAAGTGAGCAAGGCGGACAGATGGGCCCTGGGAAGCTGTTTCTTAGCAGATGTCTCCAGGCAGTGGTTGAAACCATTGTCATTGCGTGGGCTCCATTCCTAACTTTTCCTGCTGCCAGCATCTTTTGTCTTTCCTTCCTCTTTCCGCAGTTTCACCTGTAACTTCTCTTACCCCTCACTGCACCTGTGTTCTCCTCTGCCTTTCTTCCTGTTACCTGTTTTCGGCCCTCCTTCCTTTCTCCCTCCCCATTGCCTCCCTCTCTCCTCCACATCCTTGCTTCCCTACTCCCTTTCTCACTCCCCTTGTGCTTTATTTTCTCTGCCCCTCTCTGCATGATCTGGGCTAGCTTCCTCTTTCCTATCAGCTGGGAGCCCGCAGGGTCAGAGACACAGCTGACCTCTGTCAAGTTGGTTTTGGAATTCAGGTGCCTTTGATGCAACATTGTTAGCAGCTGAGTTGACTTCCTTCTGGAGTGCTCCCATTTGAGCAAGAATTTCCTTAGTCACAGAATAAATGGCATGACCACACCTCCCACATTTTCCTGGGACAATTCCAATTTCAAATCTCCATTTCTAGTTGACCCCAAAGTACCCCCCTAGTTGAAGGACTGCAGTATGTAGAGTCCCCACATGTGGGAAATAATGGTGAACGTAGTTAGAATGGAACTGGATGTTGAAGAGTTTTTACCCTGGTGTGTGAGCAGCTTCTGCCTTCTTTAAAATGGGCAGGACAGCTCCTGGCAGCAGATGTGCAGAGCTTGGGGGAGGACCTAACGAGGACACCATGTACATTGTCCCAATTAACAACTCTCCAAATCTGGAAGATGGGATGAGCTTCATGTTATTATTCACCTATTGAATAATTCAGTGCATGCCATGTTTTGCTATCTATAGTTGTGTTGTGTTGAAATGTGGTACAACCTGTTATTTATTATTAACAGTTTGGAAAGGAAGTCAGGAAGTACCAAATATAACCAGAGCATGAAGAGGGGCAAAAAAGCAAATGACTCATACGTTGTATATACTCAAGCAGGAGCCACAAGAAGAAGGAGCCAGTCCAAATGATTAGTCCAGAAAACTCCAAACAGCACTACAAAGCAAATTCAAGCCACATAGTGCTCATAAAAGGCTGTGGTCAGATCTTCTTATTGGTCACAGGCTGGGGAAGTCCAGGCTGAATTAGAAAGGTGCAAGCTATAAGATATACATTGACATATAGCTTTATTAATTTCAAGTCTAGGTCTATGAAGTGTTGTCCAATAAGCATCCTTAGGGGAACTGATTTAATGAGCATATATAAATAATTTTTTTTCTTTCTTTTTTTTTTTGAGACAGAGTTTCACTCCATTGCTCAGGCTGAAGTGCAGTGGTGCAGTCTTGATTCACTGCAACATTCGCCTCCCGGGTTCAAGCAATTCTCCTCCCTCAGCCTACTGAGTAGCTGGGACTACAGGCATCTGCCACGAGGGCCGACTAATTTTTGTATTTTTTAGTAGAGACGGGGTTTCACTGTGTTGGCCAGGCTGGTCTTGAACTCCTGACCTCAAGTGATCCACCTGCCTCGGCCTCCCAAAGTGCTGGGATTACAGGCGTGAGCCACGGCGCCCAGCTGGAATAATTTTCAATCAGCAAATGTTTCTATTTAAGTGGGTGTTTTGCACAAGTAGAAAGGCCTGTGAAGACATTTCTCATGTGTTTATGCTTCCGTCTTCTCAGCGAGACAGTGGTTGTGCGTCTTCCGTTTTGAATTCCCAGAACCTAGCGTGGCACCTGTTATGTAGTAGGTGCTCAATAAATGTGAATTGTGTAAAAAAAAAAAAAAAAAAATGAATTAAGCAAGGAAATAGTAAAGCTATTGGTAAGAAAGAAAACTTCGATTTCAGTGTTCCTGAGTCTTCCCTTAGAGATTTATCCCTTTGGATTCAACCTTGTCTCCTGGCACTGTCTTTGAAAAGTTGTCCCCTTTCTGGAAACACATTAGAATCAGAAACTCATTCACAGGCTGGAATTGCCAGAGAATTCGCTCTTGAAAAGAGCTGATAGTAGGGCAGGCTGACATTTGTGGGCTTCTGGGTGGGAAAAGGAAGACTGACAGTTGGTGGGGGTGAGGTATAAAAAGTAGAGAGGGTGGAGAAGCTCCGTCTACTAAAAATACAAAATTAGCCAGGCATGGTGGCGTATGTCTGTAATCCCAGCTACTCGGGAGGCTGAGACAGGAGAATCGCTTGAACTCAGGAGGCGGAGGTTGTGGTGAGCTGAGATCATGCCATTGCACTCCAGCCTGGGCAACAAGAGCAAAACTCCGTCTAAAAAAAAAAAAAAAAAACGGTAGAGAGGGGGCAGTGAAAGCAGATGACATGCTCCTGTGCTAACTGACTAGACCTCCTCCTGAACACCCCTCACCGAGCATGGCCCCTCTGGGAAGGCAGAGGAAGATAGGGGGTACTTGTCCTCCATGGTCAGCTGCAACCCTGATCCCTCTGGACTGGCCTAGCTGCCTGTCTGCCCAGCAACTGCTCAGAGAGCGGGGGGAGGCAGCAGTGCCCTCATGGCCATGGCCTCTTCCTGTAGGGTGGGCAGTGTTGCATGCACTGCCTCAGGAAAACATCCCCCACTTCAGTCACAGGCACAGAGGACAGCTGAGGCAGGAGTCCCCCAGACACTGTCCCAGCAGAGTTGACTGTCAGCCTGGCCCATGGCCACAGCACAAAGGGCTTCACTCAGCTTCTGCCAACTGGGTCTGGCTCCACATCCAAGTCCTTGTCCTCCCTCCAGTATCCACTTCCTCCTTGAAGCCTTCCCTGCTAGCCCCAGCCCAAACGAATCCCCTTTAACTCTGCCTTCTGTAGATACGTCTGCCCCCAGGGCAACTTCTGTCATTGCACATACAGAGGACCCTCTGGCAAGTGCACATAATCCTTCTGTGTTTGCTCAGGTATTCCCCAAATCCCGAGGAGCCTCTGGCTTTGGAGAACTGGGCTAGACCACCTGTGAGAGCATCTCCAGGGCCCTCTGATCCCCCAGATCCAGGCACAGCCGCAGGCTCCTTGGCTGGCCTCACTGGTACCCTTCCCATACTCCACACCAATCTTGGCCCTCCGGGTCTTACCTCTGGAATGGGCTGGCAAAGAGGAGGTGTGGAAGGCAACTCAGGAGACACTTGTCTCTGAGGTCTGGAGCGGGGCTGGCCCAGGCTGCCTGTGGGTGGGACAGCCTTCTCCCTGCACCCTTCTTCCTGGGCTTCTGGGATGGAGTGTGGAAGACCTCCCAAGGCCAGGGTAGCACCAGCTACAGGAAAAAAGAGCAAGCCCCAAATAGATGACACAAGCGGGCCCTCTTGGCCGAATAGCGAGCCAAGTGAGTGTCTGGGGCCAGGCACTATGCTGGGTGCCTTACGTGTATTATCCCATTTAGTCCTTACCCTCAAACCTTTGAGGTGGGTGTATTCATTACCCTCCATTTTACAGATGGGGAAATTGAGTCACCAAAAGGTTAGGTCACTTCCAGGTGGTGGGTGGAGCTGGAGCACTATATCTATCTATCTATCTATCTATCTATCTATCTATCTATCTATCTATCTATCTATCTATCCTGTGTGACTCCAGAGTCCCAGCACTCATGGGAGGGGTTAGAGGGGTTCTTCCTTCTAGGCTGTGGACAGCTCATGCAGGGCTGGGTGAGCCTTCTTGTCTTTTCTTTCCAAGTCCTTTCAGGTCTTCTATTTCTGCCCTCAGCTCCTTGCTGTTAGACCATAATAAAAAGGCCATATTGATTTAAATAGATCACTTCTGGCCAGACACAGTTGCTCATGCCTATAATCCCAGAACTTTTAAGAGGCTGAGGCGGGGGGATCGCTTGAGGCTAGGAGTTCAAGGCCAGCTTGGTCTACATAGCAAGACCCCGTCTCTACCAAAAAAAAAAAAAAAAAAATAGCTAGACATGGTGGTGCATGCTTGTAGTCCTAGCTACTCAGGAGGCTGAGGTCGGAAGATCACTTGAGCCCAGAAGTTCAAGGCTGCAGTGAGCTGAGATCATGCCACTGTGAGCTGAGAGCATGCCACTGTGAGCTGAGAGCATGCCACTGTACTCCAGCCTGGGTAACAGAGTAAGACCGTATCTCAAAAAATTTAAAAAAAAAACAAAACAATAGATCACTTCTGTGCAACTGTTGTCAAAGCTGCAGGGTTGATCTCAGACAAGATGATCTTTAGGGTCTCTCATCTCCTCCTTCCCTGTCTCTTCCGCTTTCTATCTTCTATGTCCTCCTCCCTCCTGCCTTCCCAACTGTGCTTAGTGTTTTTCTGATTGTTGCCTCTGAAAAATGCATCCCTCCACCTGCTCCTGGCAATTATACATTTCAAAGAGGAGCCCTTGGGGGCAGTGTGACCCCTGCAGTCCTGAATGCCATCGTGTCGAGGCTGAAGGCAGGGCAGTGGAGGAAGCACACTCCTGTGTGGCAGGTGCAGCTGGCTCACTTAAGCCTTCTTGGTCTATGTTCTCTTCTGCAGAAAAGGAGGGAAAAAGGGCCGGAGCTCTCAGGCTTCACCCAACTGGGAAGGATTTGGAGATGCAGGTTTGGCGGAATGTTCTGGGCTGGGTGCTGGAAAAATAAAAAGCAAAACAAACATGGCAGCTTCCCCCGTTGGTCCCACGAACCTGATGTGGGCTTCTTGGGGCCTGGCAGAACCCAGGCTGTGGCCGGCTGAGGCTGCTGGTGGAAGTGGAGTTGTTGGCACTGGGAGACTCCTCCTCCTTAAGTCAGGGCTGCTCCAGGAGTGCTCTGAACCCAAAGCTTTATGACTTTTGAGTCTCTGTGGAGTTTCCTGGGCAAATAACCACTTATACAAACGTTTCTGTGCCTCAATTACTTCATCTGCAAAACTGAGGTCATTAACCCAACTCTGGAGGTGATACAAAGGAGGTCACAGGCTCTGTAACTCCCTGAGTGCTCCAAGGTTAAAGCACCTCACAGGTCCCCATAGGGCTCCGTGGAGGTGGAGTGAGGGGGTGTCATCCCCCCCTGCTCAGTCACTCCTGGGGTCCTCTGTGTGGGCCCAGGTTCGCCCCAGACTCACAGCACTTCCGTGGGGGGATAGCACGCCCCCCCGGGCCTTGTCTGCTTCCCTGTAAACTGAGAAGGCCGGATCAGATGGGTGCAGTGCCTGTCAGGGCCTCACCCCTTCTTCACCCCAGGTCAACTCCCCAAACTCCATTCCTCCCTTCAGCTTCCACTACCCATTCTCCCTCTTCTCCTTCTTCACGCTCCTATGCTTCCTCCCTTGTAGACCATCTTTGAGAATTTTATGCCAATCACTTGGCAAAGGCAGGAGGCTAGGGGAAGGCATGAGAATGGGAAAGAAGGAAAGAAAAGGGAGTTGGGGTCAGGCTGGAAGGACCAAGCATCTACCCACTCATTAGATTAGGGGATGCTCACAAGGTTAAGGCAGCTAGAGGCTCTTCCAGTTTTCCACTGCATGTCGCCATTTATAGCCCGGCATCCCCCGACTTGATGGCCACCAAGACCTTGCTAAGCTAGTAAGTGATGGCAGGTCATGAAGCTTGCAAAAAGGCCATCCTTCCCCATGCGAGCCTCCTGGTTCAAAGCGCTTCCTCTGGCTGATTGTAAAACTTTCCTCCCTAAGTCTCAGCTGGGGCTCTTAGGCTTGCCTTTTGGAGGCTCACAGAACACTGAAGTCTCTCTTTTCTTCCTCCAGCCATCCCTTTACACTTTGGGAGACATCCCATCCTCTCCACTTGCCCCAGGACCAGGTCTTCGGACACTCACTGAGCCCTCCTTCACCTGCAGACTTCCATGGCACCGTCTCCAACATCTCCCACTCCTGGCCTTGCTTCCACCTATGGCAGAGGGGCATCTGTTCCCTTCTTCCTTGAATCTGCTCTTGTCAAGGTCATTGATGACTTCCTGGTTGCTAGATCAGTGGTGCCTTCTCTGTCCTCCTCTTCTTTGACCCCCATTTCCAGGACAGATGGGTCAGCACTGGAGTTGACCCATCTGTCCTGGAAATGCTCCCTCCTCTTAGCTTCCATGTCCCTGGGCTCTGTGTCTGGGTTTTCTTCCACCCGCAGACTTTCCTTCTCAGTGTCATTTGCTGCCATCTGAATGTGGGAGCTGACCTCAGGCCTGTCCTTGGCCCTCTTCCTTCTTCTGTCTGCACTCTTTCCCAGTGTTTCCGCAAGTCCCTTGTCCTTTGACTCTGGAATGTGCATCCCCAGCCCTGACCACTGGGCCTCAGCCATGTGCATCTGACCGCCTGTGATCTCCTCTAGATGTCTGAGGGCACAGGAAGCTTCACATGGCCCAACACCCCAAACCTGTTCATTTCTCTAACGTTTAAATGGCTATGTCATCCCGCTAGTTGTTCAAGCTGAAGTCCTAGGAGTTACTGTTGATTTATTCCCTTTCTAAATTATCAGTGCATCCTGCTGGTTCCATTCCTAAACTATTTCATGGGTCTGTCTCCTTCTTCCCACTTCCTTTGCCACCCCTTAGTGCAATCGACTGTCTTTTTATGCTGCAATAGTTCGCCCTCTCTCCCTTTATAGTCCTTTATCTCCACATCAGATCACGTTGTTCCTCTGCCGAGTCCCCATGATACTGGGTGGCCCACAGGCCCAGCTTGACTTGGCTCTGCTCATCTCTCTGACCTCCACAACCCTGCCTAGCCACATTGGCAGCTGCTACTGCAGAGCGAGTGATTGTATTTACTCCCTGTTCCTTCTCTGGGAAGTTCTTCCCACACGTCTGCACAGGGCTCCATACCTCTATTCATGTCCCCTGTCCAGGGTGGCCTTCCTGGGCCACCCACTATCCTTCCAGGCACCCTCCAATTGCTTGTCCTGCTTTTTTTTTGGAAGAGTTATGGCTACTTGGCGTTATATTGAATGAATCATTTATTGTCGCCCCTGTGGAAGTGCCATGAGAGTGGGGACTCTGGCCAGTTCATCAGTGCATTCTGGCCTGAAACAGTTCCTGGCACACAGTAGAGGGTCCATAAATCTTCGATGAGTCAAAGGAGAAAAACCCTTCTCACGCATCAACAGTGCAGACAGGCCATGGAGGAGCTGTGTGTAATTCCACATAATAAGAGCTGGTCTGGAGGGGGCCCAGGGGCTGCGGGCACAGAGGAGGGGTGGCCACGAAGGGAGCCAGTGGAAGCTGACCCCTGGGCTGACTCTGCTGAATGAGTAGGCAGGGACTAGCAAGAAAGCAAAGAGTATTCCAGACAGAGAGACTCCTCCCGGGGGAGAAGACCGAATCCTTTCCCTGGCACTGGGGTGGAGATGGGGGCTACTCAGGAAGGAGAAGTGGTGAGAGTTGGCGGAAGATGAAGGAAGGAGAAGGAGGCAGCTAGGATGTATATCTTGGCTAGGGTGCCTGTGGGCATGGTGGTCAAAGTCCATGAGGAGCAGTAGGGACACTGGCCAGTGCTAGCATTCACACACTGAGGCATTCCTGGCTTTTAAGCTGAATTTTACAAAGGGAAGCCTTTCAGGGCTCCCTAGTCTGGCCTGGAAAATAAGGTCATCACGTATGTACTCTCACAGGGAATATGTTAAACACTGGATCTGGGGCCCTGCAAAACTCCTGGGTGGGGAAGGAGGAATGAATCTAGACACCAGGCTTTGCCCTGCTACCTCCAACCCCCACCCTGTGCCAGAAATGACCCTCAGGCTTGGTGTGAGGTGCACACCTGGGGCAGATTAATCCCAGGACTATTTAGGGTTGCCCTGAGAACATCAGGCTTTTTAGCATCCAGTTCTGATATCTCAAAACAGCTCTGATAATTCCTGGGGACAGATGAGTGAACTGTGGCTCAAAGAGGGCAGGTGAAGTTCAAGGCTGCTGAGCCAGGCCATGGACCAGCCAGGGGTCGGAGCCAGGGCTCTCCACTGCCATGGCAGGTCTCCTGACAGCTGTGACCCGCAGTTGTTAACAGCTGAGCTGTTCTTGCCTCTCTCCTACCTATCTGGGAAGACACTTCAGTCCTTTGAATTGTCAGGCTGCAATTTTCAGACTGATTTCTGTGCGTTTGCTGTGACGGGTCGTGTGCTATCTCGAGACGGCAGCTGTTCTGGCTCTAGAAATAGCGCTGAGCTAACTGAAGGGCTGTTGCCTTTGGAAGGGGGAAGGGCTGCTGACTGAAAAAACCCCCCAGAGAACCATGGCTGTCAGAGTCGGGGAGAGGAAGTGCAGTGACATTGTTAAGAGCAGGGGTTCTGGGCTCTCACAGTCCTCAGGTTTCTTTTCCAGTGCCACCATTTACTAGCTGAATGACCTTGGGCAAGTTACTTTACCTCTTGTAGTTCAAGTCTCAGATATAAAATGGGGGAAATTATGCTTGCCTCATAGGGCTATTGGGAGGATTAAATGAGACGAAGTTAAAGGGTCTGGTATCAGGCTGTCATGGACAGTTGTGCAGGGTGGGCACTGCACAAAGATACTCAGCCAGGGAGTCAAGTGAGGCTGAAGTACAGCTTACTCTCACTTGACCAGCCATGCATCTGGTGCATGTGGCTTAATTTATCTGGGGAAAATGGTGCTTTTTCCTTATTTGCACGGAGGTGCTATATGGGCTAGTGGTGTCTCTAACCAGTGTGGAATAAATAAACAACTCCATGGTTCTCTGAGACTCTACACCAAGCTCGACAGGAGTAGAGGTGTTCAGATTAGCTTCCCTATTCACCTAGGGCTAGTGGAGGTTTAACAGGTGTTTGTGCATGACACAGGGACCCCCCTGGGCTTCTATTCTCTGGAGTACCATCAGTGTCTTGGGGTGGGGATGGGGAAGTGTTAGATAGAAAGCTGAATGCATGGACCTCATCTTGTAGCAGCCAGTGGTTGCTGGGACCCAGAGTACTGTGGCCCCCAAGAAAGGAACCATGGCCATGGAGAAGCTCTGGAGAGGGAATCAGGCCAATAGGGGAGCCTCTGTGGGGCAGGCTTTTGGGGAAAGGCTCATAGGAATTACAGACCCAGGCTCTCAGAGGGCCAGACCCTGGGCATGCTGAAAGGAGGGCTTCTTGGGAGAATCACTTGAACCCGGGAGAAGGAGGTTGCAGTGAGCCGAGATCATGCCACTGCACTCCAGCCTGGGTGACAGAGTGAGACTCCGTCAAAAAAAAAAAAGAGAAAGAAAGAAAGGAAGAAAGGAAGGAAGTAAGGAAGGAGAAGGGAAGGGAAGGGAAGGGGAAGGGGAAGGGAAAGGGGAAGGGGAAGGGGAAGGGAGAAGGAAGGAAGGAAAGAGAGAAAGAAAGAAAAAGAAAAAGAAAGAAAGAAAGAGAAAGAAGGAAGAAAGAAAGAAAGGAAGAAAGAAAGAAAGAAAGAAAGGAAGAAGGAAAGAAAGAAGAAGAAAGGAGGCCTCCTTAGCCCACAAAGCTGGAGCCCAGTCTGGGCAGGGAGAGGAGAATTGATGCCCAGGGCCACCGTGTTCACCTCTTTCTGGCCTTCTGCATTTGTCTTCTCATTTAGTGGAGGGCAGAGAGATGGGGCAGAATGATGCAGCCTGGCGCCAGCATCATATTTGGCTGCTGGAAACTGAGTGGCATTTGAGAGGAGTTGGGCTCCTGATATGACCCGCTGGGACTATTTATACCTGTGAGATGCCCTACATGGTGCCAGGGTCCCCTCCCCTTTGATGTGGGTAAAGATAGTCTTTCTAGCATTGAAAGAAGAGACTGTGACGAACTCACCTTGAGAGGCTAGTAGAGTTTAAGAAGGTTGGAGAAAGTGCTTCCCTCAATCTTCTAACAGGATAAGGGGAAGCTCGAGATAGTTAGAAGAAGGTCTGGGACTTAAAAAAGCATTTATTAGTGATTTCCAATAATAAAAGAATCATAATCCCATTGCAGGAAACTTATAAAAACACAGAAAAGTATTTAAAAAAACCCCATCATCCCATTTATTCTGAGAAACCCCTATTAATATTGTGTTTCAATTCTTTCCTTTGCCCACGCATTCACATACATATATATAATTCTTTTTGGAGATCATAGTTTTGTAACTTGCATTTTTTTACTCAACATTGTCATGTGAGCATCTTCTTATGTCATTAGACAAAAAACTTTAAGCAACATTTTTGATGTCTGTATATCTGTATCCAGACCAAATGGGAATTTCCATGAATTTCCATGACACCCTCCAAAATGCAGTTCTTGAGTGTCCTGTTAGAAGCAGAATATGGGGCAGTGCTTCTCAAAATCTTATTTCCTATCTTAGTCCTTTTGGGCTGCCATAACAAAATAGCTTAGACTGGGTCGTTTATAATTATAACAGGAGAAATTTATTTCTCACAGTTCTGGGGGCTGGGAAGTCCAAGATCAAGGTGGCAGAAGATTTGGTGTCTGGTGAGGGCCCATTCCTCATAGATGGCAGCTTCTTGCTGTATCCTCACATGGTGGAAAGGCAAAAGGCTCTCTGAAGCCTCTTTTATAAGGGCCTAATCCCATCATTGAGGGCAGAGACCTCATAACCTAATTACCTCCCAAAGGCCCTGCCTCTTAATACCATCACATTGTGGATTAAGTTTAAACATGAAACTTAATGTTTGTATCAGGGATACAGACATTTAGACCATAGCAACCTCAAGTCAATCATCTCTAGAGACTGAGCTAGAGCAGTACGGACCAAAAAAGCAAAGCCCAGGTAGGACAGAGAAGGAAGCCAGGGCTATTAGCTCCATTTTCCAGATAGGAAAACTGAGGCTTTAGACTCAGGCATGGAATAGTTTTGATGACTTGGCTAAGGTACTATATGGAGTGTTTTCAGGGTGCCTGGGATTTGTTTTAATCGGATATGGTAAGACACGAAAATATGGAAATGACTGTCATGAAGGAAGAGGTTTTGATACTCACAGATCCCTAGAAACAGGAGGCCCTGCAGGACCATGGGAAGAAGCACCCAGATCAGTAAGGAGGCAGAGGGAGCGAGGGGGAAGTGTGGGCAAGGGCCGTCGTTGGGATTTCCATGGAAAGGAACTGTGAGGCAGGGTTTGCAGGTTTAGGATTGGTTGATCTGAGTAATTTCAGTGGGTTCTGGGGTATAGGAGCTATCCCTAGTTGCCTAGGACCTGGCCCTGGGGTGAGTGGGGAAGAGCTATTCCAGTGTCCAAGAGTATGGGAGCCTGATAGGGGCATGGGCTCTGGATTGGTGTGCAAATGAAAGGTGCACTCACAGGCTAGTCCTTTACTATCTCCAGGAATTGGCTAGCCCTAGAAGAGGCAGTCCCTCCAGGGTCAGCAAGGCCCCAGGTGTCAAAGCATCAGAAGCACATGGTTAATGAGTGGAACCTCCAGTGAGATGAGCTGATCAAGCAGGTCCATGTCCAAACAGGACTTAGTGTGGGCTTTATCCACAGGGTGGCAGGGGGAGAGGTTTACTAATCAGAGCGGAAGGAGGATGTCACCAGTGCACACAGTGAGAAACTTCGAGTTGTTCATCCCTGACTCAGCCCTGCCGTCAACCAGCTTACCGTCAGAGACTGTCTCTGACCCCCTGGGACTCCCTGGGGCATCCACTGGTATCATGTGCTCTTTAGTGGCAGGACAAAGGGGACAGAGGGGAATGAGCATTTTTGGGGTAGTTCCTGTGTGCCAGTGGTTTCCATGAAATGCTCATCAGGGTTTTTTCTCAACCCTGTCGCACAGGCACTGCATTGTTTTTGCTGATTTGCAGACCGGAAAACAAAGGAGCAGAAAAGTGCCAGGCCTAATGTGGCTGTCAGAATACCATAGACTGAGTGACTTAGCTTATAAACAACAGAAATGTATTGCTCACAGTTCTGGAGACTAAGAAGTCCAAGATCAAGGCAGATTAAGTTTCAGGTGAGGACCTACTTCCTGGTTCATAAACAGCATCTCCTTGCTGTATCCTTACATAGTAAAAGGGAAGAGGAGTCTCTCTTGGGCCTCTTTTGTAAGGGCAATGATCCCATTCATGAGGGCTCTGCCTGCAGTACCTCCCAGTGGCCCCACCTCCTAATACCATTACCTTGCCTGTTAGGATCTCAACATATGGATTGTGGAGGAGACACAAACATTCAGACCATACAGAGGCTAATGAGGGGTGGAGGGATGTGAACCCAGTTCTGAAAGCCTCTCTACCTAAGCATCACCAAACCCATGGCACAAGGTCATTTGGAATCATGATGCTTCCTAGTTGGGTATATGAGTGATGTTGAGGATGCAGGAGAAAGAGGAACCAAGGAAGAGGCAAGGCAGGAATGCCTTTGTGGAGGAAATGGAAGGGCTGGCTGATTGAAGAGGTGGTGCTACCCTAGTTCAAACAGATTGTTTTAAAGAGGAGAAAAAAGAGATGCACAGAGGGGAAGTGTTTTACCCAAAGTCACACAGCTGGTTTGTAGCCATATCCGAGATGTATCTGCAAGTCTCCAGTTCCCCAATAACTGTAGGATAAGTCTCAACCTAATGATTTCCTGCATCATTTGAATCTGGACCTTTTCTTAGCAGCAACGTAGGACCATGGCTTTACTTGACTCAGTGGATTCCAAAGGGCTTAGGTGACACCAGCTCATGTTACAAACAGTGATCTTTGTGATAGGACACCAGAGCTCACTGCTGTGTGACTGGAAAATTAGGTGAGTTAGAGCCAAGGTCATGGGCTCGTTTTGTAGCCCTAGGCTGACCCCTTGTTCTTATTTGCAGATAACAGAATCTACATTAGCTAGTTAAAGCAGAAAAGGATTTATTAAGGGCACAGCTAGCTCAGATTCATGGGGAAAGCTGAAGAAATGACTGAACTCCCAAGAATTCCTCCCCAAATTGCAGTGAAATGGGGCCACCGTGAAAGCTGCTGCCTCTGATATAATCATGAAGGTGTTACCACTACTGCAGTTTCCAAGAGCCATGCCACCTCTGCCACGTTCTGCACCAGCAAAACCATGCCTTGAGCCTTGCCATTCTTCCCCTATAACAGGTCTGAATCCATCTCATGCAAATGCTTCTAACTGGCTGAACCTAAATTGCATCCAGAACCCTACCTGCAAAGGAGTCTGGGAAATGTCATTTTTAGCTTCCCTGCCTCTGTAGTACAGAAGATATAGAGATAACAAAGACACTGTCTCTGTGTTTGAGATGTTCGTGGTTTGGAAAGGAACACAATTACATAAACACACAATTGTACTATTACGTAGGTGCAAAAGTAATTGTGGTTTTTGCCATTACTTAAAAAAAAAAAAAAAGGCAAAAACTGCAATTGCTTTTGCACCAACCCAATACCACGTTATTTGCTCTAACTAAGAGACAGTGAGCAGGGGGAGCCCAGGGTCAGGGTCAGAGGAGGCTTCCCAGCAGCGTGGTTACTCAAGCCGGGTACTGAAGAATCCATTTGAGTTTGCCAGATGAGAAAGACAGAAAAGGAGTTGTAAGACACAAAGGTATTTGATATTTTGGGGATCTTCAATACCTAGTTCTTATTAACTTGGTCTAAATTCTTTTATGACATGAGAACAAGGAGCCAATTTATTTTGTAAATAGGGACCAATTTGTTGTGGAAAATATTTTAATATCTTAAAATATTATGTAAAATTATTTAAATATGTAATTATAGTACTTAAAACTATTACATTATATTAAAATTATTAAGGACAAATATTTATAAACATAACTTTTAAAGTATCACAGTATTATTTTAATGACAAAATGACAATACAAATACAATGATAATAATAATAATAATACCAATATTTTTAAAAGAAGCCAATATATTAGGTAAAATATTTCAAGATTTGTAAAGCAGCACATACATAAGTTTGTCCAGTGTGTGAGGGTATGTGGGAAATGACCACTGCTGTGTGCAGTGGTTTCTGGGAGATGCTTGAGCGATGCCTAATTTTCAATCCTTGGCCCTGGGGAGCCCCTCTCAGCTCTGATTCTTGCAGACTACCTGTTGCAAGGCCACTGATCCCATGTTTACAGTGGTTTGGCCCTGCAGGCTTCTGGATTCATTATGTTAAGGCTGTCCTGGGATCCAACCCTCCCAGCTCCATCCACCCCTGCCTCTGAACAACCGCCAGGAAGAGAGGAGCCGTGAGGAGAGGGCTCACCGGGCCTCTGCCACAGGAGGCCAGAGGGCCCTTTCCAGGGGACACCAGCCGTGCTCATAGCCAAATGGCAGAAAGAGCAGCCTTGAGTCAGCATGCAGGTTCCCATCTTGGCTCTGCCACCTTCCAGCTCTGGGGGTCTGGGCACCTTAGTTAATTCCCAGAGTCTGTTCAGGATGCTTGTGTCACTTTCCTCATAGGCTGATTAGAAAGATTAAAAGTAAATGCATCCATTCACATCAAATGCTTGGCCTGGCGCTTAGCCTATGGTAAGGGCTTAGTAAGTGTTGGCTGAAATTGGCATTGATATTCTGCATGAAGCTGGCAGAGGGACCCTGAGGTGGCTGTGACATGCCTGGAGCCAGCTGGTGCTGGAATGGGGCTTGGTCTCTTCTGCAGGTAGACCTAGACCAAGCCCTGGTCCTGCCCTACACGGACAGTATGACCCGGAGCCCTGTCTGATTAGCCTCAGTATTCTCAGCTGCCAAATGGGGAGAAAGGCCCATCAGTCTCAGCTATGTCACAGTGTAGGCACGAGGATCAAGTGGGAAAGGGGCAGGGAATGGAAGGGCAAGTTGGAGGCCAGAAGGCTCACTGTCGGACTCCCAGTGCTGCGCCAGAATGGCTCTGCTCTCTCTGCTTTCTCTGATCACAGTACACACAGCATCCCTCCTCCTCCCCTCTCCTTCCCAGCCACAAACTTGGAACCAAACCTGCTTCTGAATTTCCCTGTGTGCTGAAATCGGTTTACGTTTCTGTAAATGCCTACACTCCCAGGGGAGTGGGGCGCTGAGAGTAACTGACCACCCAGTGATCAAGCCAAAGAGTCCCATGGTCTGCCTGAAGCCCCTAATGGGACATCTGCTGGGATGGGGCTGGTTGGCTTTATTTATTTCACTGAGACAGACACTCCACCCCTGCAACAAGAGCCCCTGCAGGTCCTGGACATCCTGACCTGCTTCTCTGTTTAACCTGCCTCTGTTGCTCCCCAGGTACTTTGAATTTTATGAGGGGCCTTTTGAATATAACTCCACAAGATGCCTGGAGCTGAGGCACGAAATATTGGAAGTGAAGGTGCTGTCCATGTGAGTGTGGCCATTTGTGGTGGGTGCAGGGAGCATGTGGAGGTGGGGCAGGGGTTGGGGGTGGGTGCGGGGGGGCAAGGGTGGAAGGAAACAGGAAACACGTGGTAGGTTCCTATAGAGCGAAAAGTAGGTCTCCTTCCCCAGAGCCACTGGCATTTGGAAAGCCCTGGAGGGCTGGAACACAGTGATGATTGTGCCTGTTTTATGACAAAAGGCCAAGTTTGCAAGGTCACCTCTGGTGACTCGGTGTTAAAGTTCCCACCTCAGTTACTGGTCTCTGATTATCATCACTGGTTCCTCTTGCGTAGAAACTGAAGAGGGCACAGGACTGTTTTGCCTGAAATTCAGTACGTTGCACTGCAGGGTTAAGCGTTGCCCTCTTGCTATCACCTTTGAAGGTTTTAATTTTATTAAAAGTTTTGATTTTTAAATTATTTAAATGATACAAAATTTGTGCAGTATAGATGGTTATTCAATGAAGAGCCACTGAGTTCTCCCCAGAGGTGACGATGTGGCTTTGGGTATCCTTGCAGAGTCAATGCATGAATAAGAATCTGTGTATGGAGATTTAAAACTTTTTTTTTTTACATAACTGGTAAAAGAGCTATGCTCCCCACTCCCCACTTAACAATACATCACCTATAGCTCTTTTCAGCCCACAGGAGGGAAAGCACATTAAA
Source organism: Pongo abelii (assembly GCF_028885655.2). NCBI lineage: Eukaryota > Metazoa > Chordata > Mammalia > Primates > Hominidae > Pongo > Pongo abelii. The sequence continues at coordinate 61,157,146 of NC_072002.2, read as the reverse complement.
TGCTGAACATTTTAGCATGCATGTGCCCACCTGGGTTTCCACCCTTCACAGAACTGCCATGAATTCAGCAAACCCATTTAGAGGAATTGGTACTATATTAGTCATGACAGAATCTGTATTTATTTGGAAACAGTTACATCTGGATGTGGAAAAATATAGTTTTGCCTGAAATTCAGAGGCAGGCAATGTTGGGTGCTCAGATGGACTCATGGGTCCCCTGACATAACCCCAGGGGCATCTGGGGTCCCTGGCCCTCAGGCAGGGGCTGTTGTTCCTTTACCCATCTGACGTGATTCCAGCTAGTCTGCATCAGGGGAAGAACACGGGTTTTGGGTGGGCAGACCTGAGATCTAAAGCTGACTCTGGGCCTTAGCATATCTGAATCTTTCTGCAAATGTCTTAACTTCTCTGAGCCTTTCCTTACCTATGAAAATGGGGACTCTATTACCCTTTAAGGGTTGCTGTAGACTAGCCGAAACAAGGCAGGTGAAAATAGCCCAGGATCATAAGGTCAGGAGATCGAGACCATCCTGGCTAACACGGTGAAACCCCATCTCTACTAAAAAAAATACAAAAAATTAGCCGGGCGTGGTGGCAGGCACCTGTAGTCCCAGCTACTCTGGAGGCTGAGGCAGGAGAATGGCGTGAACCCGGGAGGTGGAGCTTGCAGTGAGCTGAGATCATGTCACTGCACTCTAGCCTGGGCGACAGAGCGAGACTCCGTCTCAAAAAATAAAATAAAATAAAATAAAATAAAAAAGAAAGTAGATAGCCCAGCAGCCTGCATGCTCAGTAGCGCACATCATAGGTGTTCAATAAATGTCAGCCCCCGTCTCTTTCCTTCCTTCCTTCCTTTTTGGAACTAGTAGCAGCAGCTTTTCTGGGCTGTCATGCACAGACTCCATAGCTCAGCGGTTCCTGGAGAGCTCCAAGTGTGAGATCAGCATCCAGCTGGGATTAGCTGCATTGTTTATGGCCCCTGTACTAACCCATGGTCTCTGTACCCTCTCTAGAGAAGGTGGGATACAGACACCACCTATCAGTTTCACTGAGCCTTGGGCTGAACACATACCACTGTGGTGCCCGCCCTTGTGGAACTCACAGCCACTGAGGGGGACAGACATTAATAACTAGTTACCCTAAGGAGCCAGGGTAGTGACAGGGAACTTGACCCAGGCTGGGGCTGGGGGGAGGTTGTCAGGCAACGCTTCCCTGAGGTAGGGACACTGGAGCTCCAGTCTGAAGGGTGACAGGAGTTAACTAGGCCAGGAGGACTCCAGGTGGAGGGAACAGTTTGTACAAAGGCCCTGTGCCAGGAGGGAGCCGGCTGTGTCCCGGGCTCTGAAGGATGGGGCAGCTCGAATGCCGGCGTGAGGGGAAGACACGGAAGCTGCACTGCTAGAGGGTCAGGTAGGGCCAGACCATGTGGGGCTTCATGGTACAGACCCAGGTTTGGGTTTTACCTTTATCCAAGGGCAATGAGAGCCACGGGAACGGTTTTAAGCAGGGCCTGGGGCATGTGAGCTGGTTGGTATTTTAAACATGCCTCCAAGGAGTTTTGATTTAGTGGCAAAAATGGCTGTTGGAGCCAAGTTCAGAAGCTGGTAGCAGAGAGTCTGTCTTCTCAGAATTCAAAGCTTTCAGGCCCTTCCATGTTTTACTGTGCAAATCCAGAGCACTGTGATTGAGAGCACACCTTCAAGATTTCAGAGAATAAATGACTAATTTCTGGGTTTTTTTCCTTTTTATTTTTGAGACGGAGTCTCACTTTGTCACCCAGGCTGGAGTGCAGTGGTGCCATCTCGGCTCACTGGAATCTCTGTCGCCCGGGTTCAGGCAATTCTCCTGCCTCAGCCTCCCAAGTAGCTGGGATTACAGGTGCCTGCCACTGTGCCAGGCTAATTTTTATATTTTTAGTAGAGATGAGGGTTTCACCATCTTGGTCAGGCTGGTCTTGAACTCCTGACCTCATGATCCACCCGCCTTGGCCTCCCAAAGTGCTGGGATTACAGGCGTGAGCCACCGTGCCCAGCTGACTAATTTTTTTAAATTATAAAATGTATAGTTTCTTCATGGTTCCTTCAAGGTCTGGACAGGAAGATTTAAGAAATCCTATGAATGGGTCATCCTTCTGGGGAACTTCCCATCCCTCTACGCATGTATTTTCTGTATGTTGGTGTTAGGTCCTGTATCAGTTTGCTGTAACAAGGTACACAAAACTTAATTCTTCCACAATTCTGGAGGCCAGGGGTCTGAGATGAAGATATTGCAGAGTTGGCTTCTTCTGAGGCCTCTCTCCTTGGCTTGCCAATGGCCTTCTCGCTGTGTCCCTATATGGTTGCCCCGGGTCTGAGTCTTGCCTGTGCTCTAATCTCTCTTTGTAAGGGCATCAGTCATATTGTATCAGAGCTCACTCTGATGGCCTCATTTTAACTTTATTACCTCTTTAAAGGCCCTATCCCTGCAGTAGCTCATGCCTGTAATCTGAGCACTTTGGGAGGCTGAGGCAGGTGGATCACCTGAGGTCAGGAGTTTGAGACCAGCCTGGCCAACATGGTGAAACCCTGTCTCTACTAAAAATACAAAAATTAGCTGGGCATGGTGGCACGCACCTGTAATCCCAGCTACTTGGGAGGCTGAGGCAGGAGAATTGCTTGAACCTGGGAGGTGGAGGTTGCAGTGAGCCCAGATTGTGCCATTGCACTCCAGCCTAGCTGACAGAGCAAGACTCCACCTCAAAAAAAAAAAAAAAAAAAAAAAAAGGCCCTGTCTCCAAATACGGTTTCATTCTATGGTCCTGAGGGTTAGGAACTCAGCATATGAATTTTGGGGAGACACAGTTCAGCCCACAACAGCCCCTGTCACAGCTTCCATTTAGGGCCAGATTAGAAATTACCCAGGGCCATTGTTTTGAGCTCAAAACACAAACACTGTTCAGTGTGATGGACAACCTCATATGTCCCCATGGTCTGACTATACTAGCCCATGGTCTCTGCACTCTCTTTAGAGAGGAACATGAGAGACAGTCACCTTCCATCGATTCCACTTGCCACCCCTTGTCCCTGTTATGGACTCCCATTGGTGGTGTTTGGGCCTGTCCACATTTGGCTTTGGTTCTCATCTCTGCCTCGGGGCACCCTCTCTGTCCCCAGGGGCTGGGCTCCTGGGGTGAGCAGCCATCCTAGCTGGGGCCCCTGGCTGAGCTGGGCTTTGCATGCCCTGCCTCTTCTACAGTAGTTACCTCTCTGTGGCCCCAAGCCCTGGGGGTCTGAGAGGAAACGAGAGGCTGGGCTGTTCATAGGGCATGAGTGTGTGTGCCTCCTTTCCTGAGTCCCCAAGCTGAGGGTCAGCAGGTCCTCCAGGGCTGAAATCAGGGAGCTGCAGATGCCGGCCTCTAGTCCGAGTGGTTCTGACACTATCTGGGGACCCGGGGGCTTCACTGTGCTCCAGCCCAGTGCCATGAGGAGGACTCATAGAGGGTCCGACCCTGAGTCTTCGGGAAAAGGTTAAAGTCCATCTGTGAATGGAGGGGCTGATGGATGCGCTCTGCCCCTTTGCGCCTGCAGAATGTCAGCTGGTGTTTTGTTTGAGGAGACAGGGAGGTATGTGATTCATCTGGGAACGATTCTGATCCACAATTGCTGAAATCAGTGGTAAAGATCAGTCCGCCAGAAAATCCCCACATGGAAAATGCCTCCCTCCCTGACAGTGTCAGATACATGAAGAACAACTCCATGATGATTTGTTATGAAAATGCATTGTCACTAATTCTTATTAAAATTATTTACACCTGTCATCTAGAGCCCCTTTATTTTAAAATAAGTATCTTCAGTTGCTGCCTGTGCTCACACCCAGATGGGGGTCATGCTGGAGAATTCCCCAGGCCAGCATCTCCCGTCACCCTTCCCCATTTTTCTGCCACTGGGAGCTCTGTGCTGAGCCCAGTACTGAGACCAAGAAAGAAGCTGGGAGCAAAGGCCAGCTGGGCAAATGCCCACTCTCTGGACTGGGAGTCCTTTTTGTGCCATTGCAGTGTTCACAAGTCTGTGTCCTCTGCCAGGTGGAGGTTCCTGGAGGGCCAGGACCCAGGCTTAGGCATCTCTGAGTCTGGCCCTGCGCCAGCTCAGCACTCATGTGTTAAATGAATAAGTGGACAGAGGGAGTGGGTGAGACCCGGGTGCAAACAGGAGGCCCATGGAACAAAAGAGGGAGAAAGGCCAGGGGCGTCGGCTCAAGCCTGTAATCACAGCACTTTGGGAGGCTGAGGCGGGTGGATCACAAGGTCAGGAGATCAAGACCATCCTGGCTAACACTGTGAAACCCCGTCTCTACTAAATATACAAAAAATCAGCCGGGCATAGTGGCAGGCACCTGTATTCCCAGCTGCTCGGGAGGCTGAGGCAGGAGAATGGCGTGAACCCAGGAGGCGGAGCTTGCAGTGAGCCAAGATCACGCTACTGCACTCCAGCCTGGGCGACAGAGCAAGACTCTGTCTCCAAAAAAAAAAGAGGGAGAAAGAAGAGTAAAGAGAGAATCACTCTTATTTCATTACAATTAGTGCCCAGCTCCCTCCCACATTTCCCCAGTTGAGGGGTATTACTATTTTTAGTCTGTCTATAGATTACCTAAGTAATCGATTTCTTGTTCTACCAAATATCAACAGTATCTCTTCATCCTGTACTGTGTAAGATAAGGATATTAAAATTATTCCTACTCTGCAGTTCCCCCTCCAGCCTATGGTTTCAGTCATCCATGCATTGACTTTTAAAATGACAAGGCCAATAACATTTGTATTCTATTTGTAACCATACCAAGCCCTTTTTGAAGCTTTTTCTAGAGGTTGACTCTAAAATTCGAAGAATAACAAATAGTGTTTTCCATTATTGGGATGATGTAGATATTGTTCACTGAAGGCCAGGGAGGCACCAGGACTCCATCAACTTTCTTGTACATGTTTCTTTCTTTTTTCTGGAGCTTCTAGCCATCTTTTTCCCCTTGTTTCCTCTATTATAGCTGTATCTATTTCCCTGCCTCTCCATCGGTCAGGCATTCCCTTTAGGGTTTCTCTTCATCATCTTGCTCCAGCCTGGCTGCCCTCTTGCTGGGTCATGTGGCTGCTGTTTTGGGGCTTCCTTTCTCTGCCTTCTGAGGTTGGATTCACCTTTGCTTAGAACCTATAGCTTCTTTTGTGTTTACTTCTTCCTTTTACTTCCACCCATTCTCAAGTAAATACCAAAAAGTGACAGGTGGGAGGTAAGGTTTTGAGTTCTTTTGTGTCTAAATGACTGGATTCTTTCCTTTTACCTGATTGTTGGTGTGGCAGGTTGTTGGATTGTTGTTTGGATTGTTGGCGTGGTGGGTTTTGGTTTGATTGTTGGTGTGGTGGGTTGTTGGGTTGTTGATTTGATTGTTGGTGTGGTGAGTTGTGGGATTGTTGTTTTGATTGTTGTTGTAGTGGGTTGTTGGGTTGTTGGTTTGATTTGTGTTGTGGATTGTTGGGTTGTTTTGATTGTTGGTGTGTTGGGTTGTTGGGTTGTTGTTTTGATTGTTGGTGTGTTGGGTTGTTGGGTTGTTGTTTTGATTGTTGGTGTGATGAGTTATTGGATTATTGTTTTGATTGTTGGTGTGGTGGATTGTTGGGTTGATTTGATTATTGGTGTGTTGGGTTGTTGGGTTGTTTTGATTGTTGGTGTGATGAGTTATTGGATTATTGTTTTGATTGTTGGTGTGGTGGATTGTTGGGTTGATTTGATTGTTGGTGTGTTGAGTTGTTGGGTTGTTTTGATTGTTGGTGTGGTGGGTTGTTGGGTTGTTGTTTTGATTGTTGCTGTGGTGGATTGTTGGGTTGATTTGATTGTTGGTGTGTTGGGTTGTGGGGTTGATTTGATTGTTGGTGTGGTAGGTTGTTGGGTTGTTTTGATTGTTGGTGTGATGAGTTATTGGATTATTGTTTTGATTGTTGGTGTGGTGGATTTTTGGGTTGGTTTGATTGCTGATGTGTTGGGTTGTTGGATTGTTTTGATTGTTGGTGTGGTTGTTGGATTGTTTTGATTGTTGGTGTGGTGGGTTGTTGGGTTGCTGGTTTGATTGTTGGTGTTGTGGGTTGTGGGGTTGTTGGTTTGATTGCTGGTCTGGTGGGTTGGTATTTTAGGTGAAAATCATTTTCCCTTAGGATGTTGAAGACCTTCTCTACCAACTTTTAGCATCCAGGGATACATGAGAAGCATGAGAATGGTTGTTTTGTTTCTTTGGAAGTATCCATTTTTTTTCCTCTGGAATCTTTACAGTCCTGAAATGTGGAACCTTTTCATTTGGAGTTTGTGTCCAGACTCTTCAACTTTCTCTCAAATCTTTTTATATTCCTTCTTCTCCATTTCTCTCTACTTCTCTCTAATCTAAGAATCCTATACTTCTGGATTGTACTGCTAGCACTCATATCTTTTTATTGTTGTTGAGACAAGGTCTTGCTCTGTCAACCAGGCTAGAGTGCAGTGGTGTGATCATAGCTCACTGCAGCCTTGAACTCCTGGCCTCAAGCAATCCTGCCGCCTCAGCCTCCTGAGTAGCTGGAACTATAGGCGCATGCAATCACACCTGGCTGATGTTTTTCAAACATTTTTTTGTAGAGATAGGATCTTGTTACATTGCTCAGGCTGGTCATATCTTTTAATTTTATCTTTTTTCTCTCCTCTTTTTGCTTCCACATACTGGGAAAATCCCTTGACTTCATCTTCTGGTGAACCCCTCCCCGACAAGATTTCTTTCTTTGTACCCTAAGTAGAATATTTTTAAGTTCTGTTTTGTTCCTCCAATAGTTGTCTTTGCGGTCATTTTATCTGATGGATTATCTTGGTCTCACTTCAGGTTGACCAGGTGACCCTTGGCTATCTATCCATATTTAACCTTGAAATAAAAACTGATAGGAGCTCTGTGTCTGAAGTTGTTCACGATGCTCCTGGCCCTTTTGTTGCTAGAATGGCCAGATCTTTTAACTGTAAATGATACTTTTTTTTTTTTTTTAACAGAGGAACTAATAGTCTGATTCTATCTCTCCTTCCCCTCTGCTGGACATTAAGCATTTGGCTGCCATGGTTTTTGGTGGGGTAGGGGGAGTGTAGGCTTGATGGTTCTGCTTACAGACTCACAACTGATTCTCATTTTTAGGGCCATGCTCCCTCCCCATCCTCCACCCACCTCTTAGAATTTTCCATGTGCAGATTGGCTCTAGGTACTTGGGCTGTGTCATCCTGTCCTTGTGCCACTCCCTTGTACTTCCATACACTTGTTGAAATTTCTCTTCCACTGAGATGCCCTTCCCTGTCATTCTATTCGTCTATGGGCTTGTACCTTTTTTATTCCTCTGCTGGAATGTTAGTGGTGTCTTGGGAGAAAGAAGAAAAGTGCCTGGGGTCAACCCTTCATCTTTAAAGTAAAGATGATCTCTGCATTTGTAAAGCAATTTGTAAAATCTTTTTACACATATTATTCCATTTGAGCTCTCTGACAACCTTTAAGATTGGAAGGGCAGCAGCCAGCCATTATATCCATCTTACAGATAAAGCAGCTAAGTCTCAGATTAAATGACTTGCCCGAGGTTACACTGCAAGATTGGGATGGAGCCAGGATTCAAGGCTGGGTGTCCCAGGCCCTGACCTTGGTCCAGGGTGTGATGAGGGCATTGGAGGCAGAGAGAGTAGGGCCCAGACGCTGGTAACAGTAGAGCTTGGAACCCCGCCTAGAGTGTTGCCACGGCTGTGTTTCCAGAAGGGATTTGAAGCAGTGGCCATATAGGGGGCTGCTCTAGGGGCCTGTGGATTGCAGAGAGTGGGGAGGGGCAGGGGGCAGTGGGTGAGCCAGGGTGTCGCTGTATGATGGCCCCTCTCCCTCATACCCTGTGAGCTCCTGAGAGGGGAGGTTTGGGAAAGCTGCGAGGAAGGTTTGCCTTCTGTCAGCCAGTGTGGGAGGAGGAAAGCTGCCAGGCTGGGGCCTTTGCACTCACTCTTCTCTCTGCCTGGAATACACGTTTCCCAGATATTTACACAGCTCACTCCTGTGTCATTTCAGGTCTCTGTGCAATGTTCTCCTCCTCAGGAAACCCTTCCCTGATCACTCAGTCTGAAACAGTCACTTCCCTGTCCCTTTACCCTGCTTCACTTTCCTTCCCGGCACTTGCCACTTCCTGGCAAGGCATTATATATTTGTTTTCCATTTTCCTCCCGAATTGGTAAGTAAGCTCCATGGAAGCAAGGGGTTGTTTTGTTCACTACTGTATTTCTAGTTCCTGCCATATGTAGATACTCAACAAATAGTGAGACTTGATTTGAACTCAGGTGTTTCAATTAATTCATTAACTTATTGGTATACTCAACAAATATTTACCATGCATCTGCTATGTGCCTTAGCACTTGAGTTACAGTGATGAGTGCAGGCTTGATACCCTGCCCCCATGGTATTTACTGTCTAGTGGGGAAGATCAGGAGTCATGATAAGTCATAGGTTTTACAAAAGTGGCAAGTACAGGGGGCTGTGAGTGAGCATAGTCAAGGCAGTTCAGTTTAACAATAATAATAACTTATATGTACTGGATGCTTTCTGTGTGTCAGGTGCCATGCCTAGTCTTTTATCACATCATCCTATTTAATTATTTTAACAAATCTGGGAGGGCAAGAGACTATTATTACACCCATTTTATAAATGAGAAAACTGAGGCTCAGAGAGGTTAAATAACCAGCCTGAGGCCTCATAGTTAGCAGGTATCTGAACTAAGACTTGGGTCTTAGCCCCAAGTCCCACTAGTTCCAAAATCCATGTGTTTAGTTACTATCTTCCATGGCTTTTCCTGCAATCACCCCTCCCCCACCAGCCATGTATTCTTCCTGTAGGGGAGGCTTGCCTTGTTTGAGGACAACTGTTACCACCTCCAATTAAACACAGGACATGCCTCTGCAAAATGAACCCTTTTTTAAAAAGGGTTTTTTTTTTTTTCTTTTGAGATGGAGTCTTGCTCTGTCGCCCAGGCTGGAGTGCAATGGCACAATCTCAGCTTACTGCAAACTCCGCCTCCTGGGTTCAAGCGATTCTCCTGCCTCAGCCTCCCAACTAGCTGGGATTACAGGTGCACACTGCCATGCCCAGCTAATTTTTGTATTTTTAGTGGAGGTGGGATTTCACCATGTTGGCCAGGCTGGTCTCAAACTCCTGACCTCAGGTCATCTGCCCGCCTCGGCCTCCCAAAGTGCTGGGATTAGAGGTGTGAGCCAACGCGCCCGGCCTAAAAAGGGTTTTTAAAGTGGGTATTTGCTTTTTTTTTTTTTTTTTTTGAAATAATGGACCCCTGTAGGAACCTGAAGAAAGCTTCAGATTCTCCCCAAAGGTATGCACATGGGTGGATAGACATGGATTTTGCCTATAACAAAATCAGGGGGTACAGGCACTTCCTTTAGCCCTTCAATAGACCCCAGGTAAGAGCCACAGTGATAATAGTTTCTTGGTAACACTCAGCTCCGGAAGGCTGGGCACTTTCCCATTTATGATCAAACCAGGACAGTTTCCTTTCAAGGGCTCCTCTCTGCACCAGCACCCAAGACTAACAAGCTTCTTAGTGGTCCACAGCCAGGTGACCCCAAACAGCTACAGAATGCCTGGCCCTAAAGTGGAGACTGTGCATGATCAAGAGAGAGAAATCATGGTGTTACCTTTAAGGAGTGTATGATCTGTCTGCATTTCACAGTTTTATTGTAGAATTACAATCTTTCGGACTACTCAATGGAAAAAGGATCCCATGATCCAATACTTTCCTTGGAAATTCACAATATACGAGAACATATTAAGGGATCTGAGAAGACTTGCAGTAAAAAAAAGCATTTAACTTTATTTAGCTCAGCTTTCCCCAACTATATTTGACCATAGGATCCCCCTTAAAAAAAAAAAGATGCATAATTCTTTGCCAAAGATCTAGAGTTCATCAGGAACGGCTCGCCCAATTGTATAACATGTCTTGTGCTCCCTTCCTTAAGAAGGAGGGGGTGCTGACCTGGCTTGAGGAGCCTCCTGGATCTTTCTGGATCTCACGACTCTCACCAGGCCAGGGCCTTGCTGGAACCTTCAACGGCTGGGATCCTAGAGAATTCTGGACATTTCTGTAGAATAGGAGAATCACCCGCAAAACCAAGTGTAAGTGAAAGCAGGAAGGAATTGGGTAGGATGCAAGGAACAATTTCCTAACTGAAATGGGGAAGGAGTAACTAAAGATAGGGATAGGTAACGGAGATGCTAAAGCGGATCTGTGGCAGAGAGAGCTTGGGAATGTGGACTTGGCTCTGAGGTTAGGCACTGCTGAAAGAGGAGAGAAACGGATAAGAAGGGTGAGTGACTATTTGAGGTTAATGTACATGAGGATCTCATATTGGTCAGTTAATGTTTGTGGGAATTTGTATTTTTGATTTGGCTCAGTCATTCACTCAATAAATATTTATCAAGTATCTATATTTTGCTAAGCACTGTTCTAGAAGCTGGGGATACAACACTGAAACGATTATATGTATGCATAATTATAAATAAGTCGATGAAAATGTGTAAATTAAAAATGAGTTCTTTTTGCAGGTTTCGGTCAAAGGGAGAATGCTGTGTGGTTTAGACATTCCCTTTCCTGAGAGTGCTTTAGAATGTCATGATGCTGAGATGTTTAAATGCCAACTAGCATAAAGGCTGGCCGAGGGTTTTTCAGGGAGAAGGGGCAGTCTCAGGTTTCTCATCTCATCCTTTCTGTCATTTGGAAACTGTGATCCACCCTTGAGAAGGGAGAAAGAGAAGGGCATGCCCTGCTCATGAGCCCTACTGTGTGCTGAACTGTGTGGGTGTTTGATGGGTGTTCCACTGGGGTCTGACTCTCTTTATAGACAGATGTTCCCAAGAGAACTATGCAAGCCCTGGGGGGTGGGCACGTGAGGAAGAAGGTTTCAAAGTGTTTCTGGGATTTGTTTTAATCAGGTATGGTAGGACACGCAGACATGAAAATGACCATCATGAAGTAAGATGTTATACTCACAGATCCCTAGAAACAGGAGGCACGCCCTGCAGGGCAGCCCCAGGGCCGGTCAGGAGGCAGCAGTGAGGGGAAAGCGTGGGTGAGACTATTGAGGTTTTTGTGGGAAGGAATGGACAAGGCAGGGTCAGCAGCGTAGCCAGGTTAGGATTGGCTAGTTTGAATAATTCTGGCAGGCTCTGAGACATAGGGACTGCCTCTGTTTGTCCGATACCTGGCCCTGGGATGATTAGGGTGGGGGGCGGGGAGGGGATGGTGGCCTGTCAATGAGGAGGTGGTTGAGGGTGTGGGCTCCGATTGGTTGGTTTGCACATGAAAGGCACGCTTGCAGGACAGTTGTTTGCTAACTAGGAATTAGCAAGGCACCAGGTGCCAGAGCACCAGGAATACAGAAAATAAGAAAATACCAGGTGGGCACGGTGGCTCATACCTGTAATCTCAGCACTTTGGGAGACCGAAGCGGAAGGATCCCTTGAGGTCAGGAGTTCAAAACCAGCCTGGCCAACATGGTGAAACCCCATCGCTACCAAAAAGTGCAAAAATTAGCTAGGCATGGTGGCGCACCTGTAGTCCCAGCTACTCGGTTGGCTGAGGCACGAGAATCACTTGAACCCCAGAGGCGGAGGTTGCAGTGAGCTGAGATCACACCATTGCATTGCATTCCAGCCTGTATGACAGTGTGAGGCCCTGTCTTAAAAAAAAAAAAGAAAGAAAAGAAAACATGGTCAATGCCAAGGGCCAGCCCCAGGACTGGACTTGGCCTATGGGAGATCAGGCGGGAGCATTTCTGGGAATGATCGCGCTGTGTCCCGCCTGCCCTGCTCATATACTCTTCTGTCCTCTACTCCCAAGGGTGAAGCAGTCAGAGCTGTTCGACAGGTGGAAGAGCCTCCAGATGTGCAAATGGGCGATGAACATCTCTGAGGCCAACCAGTTCAAGTATCTATGATTCGTCTGTCCTCCCTTCTCCTTGTATGATTCTACTCACTGCCACCTCTTCTGGTCTCCGTTGTCCTGCAAGGCCCAGCTCTCAGCGGGCATCTTCCCCAGAGCAGGCCCTGACTGGGCTTAGGAATCCGGGCAGTGGGGGGGATCTGATTCAACATGCAGTCTGAGGCGGGCACCTTGCCCAGGTGCTGTCCTCCACCTTGTCTCCCTTAGTCCTTGCAGCAGCCTTGTGAGGTTGGTGGTGCCATCTCCAGTACACAGCTGAGGTTCACTGAGGCTATTAGCAGGGAAGCATGTGCCGGCGGTCTCCAGCAGGCCTGTGTGAAGGTGCATTACGCATCCTCTATGGCCTCCTGGTCCTCACCTCCCCTGTCCTGGGGCAGCCGCTCTGACCCAGTAGCTTCTCTGCTTCTCAGAGCATTTGAGTTCTTCCAGCCTCCATGAGACATTTGAGCCCTGCTGCAGATTATTTTATAAATGCTCTCTAACCAAAATGAGCAGATTATAAAATCCCAGAGAGGTAAGAGCTGCATCTTAAAGTTGTCCTGTGGGAACTCAGCAAACAACAGATGTCCAAAAATTCTTTTTGATGGATGGTGAACTTTAGGGTCTTCTCCATCTCTAAAGTTCTGTGAGCTTATGGGATTATTTTTAGTGCAGGTAGACCTTATTTTATGGAGTTGATGTAATCTGGCAATTTGTGTCTATACTGGATTTCAGCACTCAGGTCCAAGTTTAAATGTACTGAGGAGCTCTAAGCATGAAGGAGTCCTGCACAAGATTGTGAAAAGCAAAGATGACTAAGCTTTTTCTTTATAAATCATTTGTTCCAATTTGCTGCAGCTCCAGACCAAGTCTAGAGGTAGAGTAGTAGTTTTAAGAGGCACATTTTCAGAAATGTGAATGTTTAAAGTGCTAACACTTGAAGATCAGGTGCCAGAGGCCTCTGGGAGACTACGGAAACCCAGCAAAGGCCTGACAGTAGTTTGCAGAGACTCACCTATCATAAAAAACAGAACACGAGCTTGAGCAAAGTGCTGGGAGAATAGAGAATAGAACCATAACCTGTGCTGCCAATTGGCCCCTTAGAAATGTTACTGTGTACACTGCACAGAGGTGCCCCTGGGGGCGAGTGAGACCTGACACACTGAGAGTATGGCTGATAAAACACTCAGCCTGGACCAGGTCAGTGAGAGGCAAAAGCCTATTGTCCAGACTTAGGGCAGAATAGAAGTCTCAGCAGTGGACCAGGCATGGTGGCTCACGCCTATAATCCCAGCACTTTGGGAGGCCAAGGCGGGTGAATCACCTGAGGTCACCTGAGGTCAGATGGAAAGGAGTTCAAGATCAGCCTGGCCAATATGGTGAAACCCTGTCTCTACTAAAAATGCAAAGAAATTAGCTGGGTGTGGTGGTGCACGCCTGTAATCCTAGCTACTTGGGAGGCTGAGGAAGGAGAATTGCTTGAACCCGGGAGGCGGAGGTTGTAGTGAGCGGAGATCATGCCAATGCACTCCAGCCTGGGCTGGAGACTCCATCTCAAAAAAAAAAAAAAAGAAAAAGTCTCAGCAGCAGGACTCACATATCTCAGGAAACATGAAGCAACAGGGAAATGATGTGGCAAGAGAAAAACAGGGATGAGTGTGGGAGCCTTTGGCAGGGACAAGACAGCACAGTGCAGGGGTGGCGCTCCGGGCGTGAGGGGTGTGGAGCAGTTTCAGGTGTGAGAAAAGGCAGTGACATCAGGCCTTGCCATGCTGTAAGTGAGAAAACCTTCCAGGCTGGTCATTGCCTCCCTTTGCTCTCATTTCAAGCTCATGGAACAATGATGAGATGCTTCATTCAGGCTGGCAGGAACGTGGTGCCATGAGGGAGTGGCAGGTGGGTGCTAGAAGGCAGGCATGAGCATTCGAATTACAGGAAAGGAATCCTGTAACAGGCCTTCTCCCACCCTGCTGCCTACAAATAGGCACACTGACATTCTGGTTTGTATATCAGTCACTTATGAGCTTGGTTAGTGTGAGTCAGTATCCCTCAATAGGAGTGATCTCCAGTGGACTGACAAGACTGAGCTTCTGAACTAGCAAAGCTAAAAGGCCCAGATGCTGGTTTGTAATGCCAATCCATGGCCCTGCCTTGCCAGGCCTCTGGCCTCCTCTCTGGGAAGCCTCAGTTACATTCTGAAACCCAGCTCTCCACAGGAAATTCTGCTTTCTGTGACTGGGAGCCAGCTAGGCTTCCCAGTGAAGTACCTGCAAGAGGTGAAATTTAAAAAAAAAAAAAATTATAGGCCGGGCATGGTGGCTCACACCTGTAATCCCAGCACTTTGGGAGTCTGAGAGGCTGAAGCAGGTGGATCACCTGAGGTTAGGAGTTCGAGACCAGCCTGGCCAACATGGATAAACCATGACTCTACTAAAAAAAAAAAAAATAGCCAGGCATGGTGGTGCTTGCCTGTAATCCCAGCTACTTGGAAGGCTGTGGCAGAAGAATTGCTTGAACCCAGGAGGCGAAGATTGCAGTGAGCCGAGATCGCACCATTGAACTCCAACCTGGATGACAGAGTGAGACCCTGTCTCAAAACCAAACCAAACCAAACCAAACCAAACCAAAAAAAAGCATAAAACCTTCCTGGCTTTTGCAAGCTGGAATCACAAATTACAGAGGATTAGAGGTAGAAGAGCCAAGCCTGTATGAAGAAACTAGGGCCCAGAGAGAAAGAGAGAGACCTTCCAGTAGCCTCACAACTGGTGGGGGCAGAGCAGAAGCGAGAATCCAGGCCTCTTGACACCAGGACGGCAGCCCAAGTTTCCATGCCAGGCCTGGCTGGGAGCTCTTTGGAAAGCTCCTCCTCACCCTCTATTAGTGGCCAGGACTCAGGCTCCGTCGAGGAGTTCCATACAGTGCAGACAGGGGCAGCTGGGTGGGGCTTCATGGAAAGAAACCTGGCCTGGGCCCTGAATGAGTGGCAGAAGGCAGGGGCCTTGGGAGAGGCGTTGAAAAGGGAGGGTACAGCATGAGCAGAGGTGCAGGGTCGGGGCAAGCCTGGGAATGAGTGGGCAGGAGAGGCCTCGGCTCCATGCAGGGTGGGGACGTGTGTGGGATGGGTGGGCAGGAGAGGCCTCAGCTCCATGTAGGGTGGGGGCGAGCGTGGGGATGGGTGGGCAGGAGAGGCCTCGGCTCCATGCAGGGTGGGGGCGAGCGTGGGGATGGGTGGGCAGGAGAGGCCTCGGCTCCACCCCTCTGTTCTCCGTGAGGCTGTGCTCTGCCCTCCATCACGTCTTTCCTGCATCACGTCTTTCCTGCATCACATCTTTCCTGCCTGTCTCCCTGCCTGGCAGGTCTACTCTGTCCAGGTGCTGCAATGCCCCTGCCTTTCTCTTCACCACCCAGAAGAACACTCCCCTGGGGACAAAGCTCAAGTATGAGGTGGACACCAGTGGCATCTACCACATCAACCAGGAGATCTTCCGCATGTTTCCCAAGGTGCTGCTTTGGGCGGGGGCGGTCTGGGTGGGGCGAGGGAGCCGACCCAGCAGTAGCCCTCCGTGGCAATGCCCCTGGGGTTTTGCCTGACTTACTCACTGTCCTCCGGACTCAGTTGTCTTGGTCCTGGTTGACCAGTTGTCTGAGGTGCAGAAGCCCACCCCCTGGGTTTCTTTGGGGGTTCTGTCTGAGAACCATGACTGCCAACTGGCTATGATTTGAGTGACTTTTGGCGAGAAAGTGACTAGAAAATTCTGGGTATTGCATTGCTTGCAGAGGATATCCTGCAGATAGGGAGAGAATGACAACGCATTTGTCCCCGACCTAAGGTAGGCACAAGAGCAAACGCACATGCAGAGGTTGTGAGCACAAAAAAGAACAACCCAGTGCAGATCTAGACTCTGATTCAGCCCACTGGATGACCGTGGGCAGATACTTTGTCTTTCAAAGCCTCAATCTCCTTATTTGTAACACTGGGGCTTGGACTATGAATAGATTTGGCTGATTATAACAGAACATCTAAAATATCAGAGACTTAATCAAGATAGATATTTATTTTTTTCCTTTCACATAAAAGAATTCTGGAGATAGGCTGTGCAGGGCTGGCACGGTGGCTCCCTGGTCATGGAGGACCAGAAAATGAATGAGCTGCAGACCTGAATGGTTCAGATCACTGACCTTGGCCATTGAGGACCGCAGTGAGGGAGCCGCAGACGTGAACTGTTCAGATCACTGATGCTGAGCACCTGCAATCACCTGGGCTGACGGTTGGTGCAGACTCACCGCACTACTCTTAGAGAAGGGGCGCTGGAACCTGCGCTTTCAGCCAGTTCTGGCAATTACCCAGGTGGCGTATGGACTCTGAAGAGGAGGAAGGTTGCATGGGTGTGTTCATAACCACATTCGGGAGAGCTCTGGGCCCAGGACAGCACTCAGTGAATGTAGTTTATAGAAATTCTGAGTGGGGTCATGTGGAGGTCTTTTTGGATGAAATCTGAAGGCCTTGGCTGCCTTGCTTCTTGGCTGAGTGCGAAACAAAACCCAGAGTTCCCTGCATTCTGTGACTGGTACCAGAGTGTATAGGTAAGACTCATGCATTCTGGGGATGTGGGGGAGGAGCTGCAGGTGAGTGGTGTCAAACGTGTTCTCACTCACTGTGGCCCTAAGGGAGGATGGTGTTGAGACACCTTTACAAGGTGGGTCTTACAAGGCCTGGAACATGAGGCTGGTGACAGCAGGTGGATTTGCATCTCACGCAGGTAATGCCAGTGGGTGTAACACAACTTAGTATGACATACAGATCCAAGGAGAACTGGCGTATGGACCGCTGAAGGCCAGGGACAGACAACAGGGCTCACCAGACATTCTCCAGAAAGCACCAGGCAGTAACTCTTTTAGGATTTGCAGTTCATAGTCTCGCTGTCACTACTACTCGCCTCTATCATTCTAGCACAAAAGCAGCCACAGACATTAGTAAACAAATGAGAGTGGCTATGTTCCAGTAACACTTTCAATCCTATTAGATGCCAAAATTGGAATTTTACATAGTTTTCATGTATCACAAAATAGTTTCTTCTTTGGGTTGTTTCCAACCATTTAAAAATAAGAAATCCATTCCTGGCTTGCAAGTTACACAAAAACAGACGGTAGGCCAGATGTGGCCCACGGGCTATATGTAGTTCGCTTGTCCCTGAATTAAAACAATGTGACATAGAATCACATTTCCTGAACTTCTCTAAATGTAAGTATCTCTTTGTGTCTGTAAAAGATTCAGCTTCCCAGCCTCCTATCTGTGAGACTCTGATTCTGTGGTGCTGGGATGGAGCCCAGAAATTTATATTTTCAGAAAGTATCCCAGGTAATTCTTAACTTACAGAAGCTTAGGAAACAGCCATATAGAACATAATAAACTTCTGATGATTTTTCTGAAAATGACTTTTTTTTTTCCTTTCTCTGGTACAAGTCTAACAGTGCAGTCTACTCATCCACTGGCTATGAGATGCCCCTGTTTACCCTGTCTTGGCTCACTGGGCCTGTCCATCCAGGGAAAATGGACCACGAATAAGGACAGTCTCCCACAGAAGTCCCCCTTAAATTTAGCCTGATTCCTGATGGTCCCAGGGCAGCGTGATACTCCATGAGACCCCGCCTGGCTGCTGGTCCCACCAGAAGCCCAGGCTGCAGGCCTGGCCCATTTCGTGCAGGGCTGCCAGCCGCTGTGTGCCAGGAGGAAAGCTGCCTAGCAGGCCCTGGGCGTCAGGGATGGGAGTGGCCTTTGGGGCCATCTAATAGTAACAAGACTCTCAACCACTCTTCCCATCTGTAAAGTGGAAAGCCGCTTTCCTCCCACATTCCCCACAAGGCTGCCTCTTGGGGCCAGGAGCTAATAGAGGTGGGTGTGCTTGCAGAGGTGAGAGTCGCAGGTCGAGGCAGGGGGTGGCTTGGCTCTGACACTGTGCCTGTGCCTCCCCCAGGACATGCCCTACTACCGGTCCCAGTTTAAGAAGTGTGCTGTGGTGGGCAACGGAGGCATCTTGAAGAACAGCCGCTGCGGGAGGGAGATCAACAGCGCCGACTTCGTCTTCCGGTAAAAGAAACCCTGGCACTGCCCTTGCTGCTACCCCGTGGCCCTCCTCCTCCATATTCTTCCCCCGGTGCCCTAATGCTACCCTTTAAGCAAGTAATCCCTACTTCCCACCCCTGCAGACCCTCAGGTCTGGGATATCCCTTCTTCTCTCCAGCTCCATCCCTTTGGGGAAGTCGTTGAACTCCCAGGTCCTCAGTTTCCACATCTGCACAATGGGAGATGTGTTAAGAGCAAAGGACATCACAGATTTGAAGGCACTGAGGACTCAGGAGCTTGCAGCTGTGTCGGGAGATCCTCTGGGCACCGTCTCCTTGGGTGGGTGCTACCCTTCCAGAAGCACTGGTTGGAACCAGGGCAGCCTTGTGGCAGACACCAATATTGGCTTCACCCTGGCTTTAACTAAGCCAGAGACTGGTCCTTGCACTTATTCCTTCCGTAAAGCCCCCCTCTTATCTCTTTGTGGATCTTCATTTATATCTTTAGCTTGGGTGAAGAAGGTGGGTTGAAAATAAGAGCTTAAAGCAAAGAGACTTGGGTTGAGTCTGCAGTGGGGTCGCATGAAGCATGGATCCACAATCTTCGGGCCACTCAGTCGATGTCAGGTTGGGGAGGGTAGAGCAGGTTTGGTGTGATTTGAGGTCCTAAAATAAAGGGACTCCTGCATATTTTGGGTTCTTGGCTGTCCAACCCCAGCCCCTGTCTCTAGAAGAAGGAAGCCTTGGACACCCTGCATCACCTCCTGTCACAGGCGGAGCGTGAGAGACACACCTCTCTCTGTGATCTGGAGTCTGCCCACATGCTCCCTGTGGACGCCTAGTTGAGTCCAGCATTGGAGGTTAAGCTTCCTCCAACACCTAAATCTCTGGCCCTCACTGACTCCTTATCCCAGCCACATTCCTGCCAGGGAAGGCAGGGAAAGCCTCTTTCAAGATGGTCTTTTGGGGAGAAGCCCAGGTCTCTGGGGTCTCCCTGAACTTTGATCCAGGCTCCAGCATTGCTAGGCACATGACCTCAGGAATGTCATGTCACCCTTCTGGGCCTTGGTTTCCTCATCTGCAAAATGGGGATAAGGATAGCAGCTCCATCAGTTATGGGATTAAATCACATAATGATTGTATAGCTCTTAGTGCCTCCAGCACTGGACACACCATTAGAGCCCAGTTAATGCCAGCAACTGCCCTTCCAGGTCCTGTTCCCTCTGCCTGGAATGCTGTCTCCTCAGCCCCTACATCCTGCTTTGCCAACTGCCACTTGTCCTTCCAAGCTTAGCTCAAGAATCACCCACTCCTTCCCTGCCTAAACCCACTTGCACCCTTTTCTGGGCTCCCACGGAACCTGGTGTCCACCTATCATGTGGCCTTTAACACCCAACCCTATAACCAGGGACCCGCTGAGTGGTCTCGCTCTTGCAGATTGGAAACACAAAGAGAACTTCTATTTACAGTAACTGATGTAATTGGCACAACATAACTACTCAGAAAAATTAGTCTTAAATGAAGGAATGAAGGCGTGAATGAAAGAATGGACTTGTGTGATTTTCAGGGCTAAGAAGTGGAGCGTATAGTGGTTCTGTCCATAGGCTCTGAAGCTGGGGAGCCTGGTTTGAGTTAGAAAAAGCTGTGTTACTTTGCGTAAGTTACCTAGCCACTCCACCTTTATCTCCTAAAATGAAAGATGAGGATGATAATAGTAACTACCCCTTGGGGTCAGTATGAGGAATAAATGAATTAATATGTTTAAAATCTTCAAACAATGCAGGACACATACTAAGTTTTATTATAAGGAAAATGTTATTTTAAAATATTCCTCTCATTTTACAGATGAAAAACAATTTTTTGGGAGGGGATGATATTCCTTGCTAGGGTCATGGGGCTAGTCATAGTCAGAAATGGGATACAGTTCTGGTCTTGCATTCTTTCTGTGATACCAAGTCATTTCTCTAGCTCGATAATATGACAGTAAACGTCTCCCTCAAAGGGGCTTGTCTGTTGTCCCACCACCTAAGATCTGTTAAGATCTGTAAGAGCACACAGTTGTTTGTGCTACTTTTGGAGATGCTGTGGGCCCTTCCATCCTCATCGTCATCATCGTCATAGCAGTGCAGCAGCAGCAAAGCCTTGCTGGGTGCCTGTATGTGCACGCCAAGATGCCCTGAGACTCCGTCCTGTTCTAGGCATGTCCTAGATGCTATTGCACTAGGAACAAGACCTAGGCTTGGAGTCAGACAGGCCCAAGACCTAGGCTTGGAGTCAGACAGGCCCGTCCTCCACCCTGCCTTGACCACCTAATAGCAGCAAGTCCCTTGACCCTCTGAATGCCTGGTTTCTCATTTGCAACACAGTGAGCCTAATATCTGCCACCCGAGGTTATTGATGTCTCATATAATCCTACGAAAGTTCCTGGCATGCCACAGATGCTCAAAAAATGGTAATTGACTACAGACACCCCTCCCCCTCCCATGCTCAATCTTTAAGGACAATATAAAACCTGCCTTTCATAGTGGTCTGATAGACAGGGGTGTGGTTGGATCATAAAGTAGGTGACAGTCCTGGTCCTGTTATAGAATAGGGTTCTTCTGCACAATTATTCCTTAAACCCATGGCTTCTCCTTGACGAAAGGCCACATTCTTCACATGGCCCACCGTCCCTTATAGTCTGGCCCCTTCTTCCTTCTCTGCCCTCAGCCTGTACCACTCCCACCTTGCCTGTGCTCCAGTCACCTGGCCACAGTCACTCCTGGGTGCTTCCTGTTCTCATCTACCACAGGACCTTTGCACAGGATCTGTGTCTGGAACGCTCATGAGTTCCACATTCACCTGGCTAACACCCGCTTATTTCAAAATTTATTATTCATTCATTCATTCATTATGTAGTATTTGATGCGAAGAATATTTGTACCACATAAGTATGAAGCAAAACAATAAAATGAATATTTGTAGACCAACCACTTGATTTAAGAAGTTGAATGTTTGTATGGAGCCTTTGTATCAACTGGTGTGCTCCTTCCCATTCTACCTCTGTTTCCCCCTGAAGGTATAGCTACCCTGAATTGAGTACTTAATCATTCTCTCATTGTTAAAAACTGTTTTGTCATATGTAGATGTACCCCTGAACAATGTATTGTTAAACTGTGCTTGTTTGGGGTCGTATTCGTTTCCTATTGCTGCTATAAAAAATACCACCAAATTAGTGGTTTAAACAACACAGATTTTATTATCTTACAGTTTTGGAGGTCAGAAGTCTCACTGGACTAAAATCAAGGTGTCTGCAGAACTGCATTCCCTTCTGGAGGCTCTCAGGGAGAATTTGTTTCCTTTTTCAGTTCCTAGAAGCTCCTTGCATTCCTTGGCCCATGGCAAAGCCCACAGTGGAGTATCTTCCAGTCTCTTTCTCTGACTCCAATTCTGTTGCCACATACTTCTGTCTCCCTGGTTGTCACATCACCTCTTATAAAGACCCTTGTGATGACACTGGACTCCCCCAGATAACTCAGGGCAATGGCTCCATCTCAAGATCCTAAACTTAATTGCAGCTGCAGAGTCCCTTCTGCCACGTAAGGCTGCATAGTCACAGGTTCCAGGGATTAGGACATGGACGCCTTTGGGGGCTATTACTCTTCCTACTATGGGGCTTTCTACAAATGGTGGCAACTTGCTTTTGCATGCAATATGTGTTGCATTTCTAAGGTGCATCTTCGAACATATCCCATGTTTATTTAGCCCTTCTCCTGCCACAGGACTTTTGCTCAATTCCTCCTTCAGACCTCAGCTCAAGCATTGCTTCCTCAGAGAAGTCTTGGCTCCCTAGAAAAGGAGATGCTCCCCTGGCACCTGTCCTCTGAGAGCCATAATCCCATCCTCCAGAGGTCCAGGGACTACCCAAGCTTGTAACTGCATTTTACAACCGGTGGTTTCTCTGCCCCATATGTCTGGAACTTCAGCAAGGCCTGTTGGCTGTACCAGTGCCTGATAAGGAGCAGAAGGACCACTGTCTTATCACCTGGCTACAGAGAACCTGCCTAGCTGGTTGCCGTTGCATCCCTCTGCCCACACGATCACCATCCCTCCCCTCCCCCTGCACCCTCCCCAGCCCGACCTATTGAATGACCAACCACCTTGGGCTGCCTTTTCTCTTCTGCAGGTGCAACCTGCCCCCCATCTCAGAGAAGTACACCATGGACGTGGGGGTGAAGACGGATGTGGTCACTGTGAACCCCAGCATCATCACAGAGAGGTTAGTGGCCCTCTTTCTAGAGCTGCACTGTCCAAAATGGTAGCCAATAGTCACATGCGGCTACTGGGCACTGGAAGTGTGGTTAGTCTGGAGATGTGCTGGCTGTGAGTGTAAAACACATACTGGGTTTCAAAGACTTAATACAAAAACAGGATAACATATCTAATTAACTTGTTATATTAATTACTTGTTGAAGTAATAGTATTTTCGAAATAGTGGGTTAAAGAAAATATAAAAACTTCACCCATTTCTATTTTTTCACATGTGCTTACTCAGACATTGTTAAATTCCATATGTGGCCTGCATTAGCTCTTTTGGACGGTGCTGGTCTACACTACCTTCACCTAGAGATGGGTGGGACAGCTTTCCAGGGTGTGACCAGAGCAGGCAGCTCCCTACCTGGCTGTGTCCAGGAGGTACTGGGGAGAAGCTCACACTGAGATCTCAGCTCTCCTCCTGGCTCCCCTCCTGGGGTTCATGTGGAAGGTTTTAGGGGAAGTGTTGAAACCCTAGCCCTGGGCATAGTCACACCAACCAGGTCAGAGGACATGTAAGAGGAGAGGACAGTGGGAGATGAGAGGAGGGGGTCATTGAATTGGATCAGATGCCCAGGGAACAGCTATTTAAGGGGTGGGAAGAGACAGCAAAGTCACCGAGTGAAGGAGTGCTCAGAGACGTGAGAGAGGGCCCAAGAGGGAAGGCTGCTTAATGTAAAGAAATGGGGCCAGGCGTGGTGGCTCATGCCTATAACCACAGCACTTTGGGAGGCTGAGGCGAGTGTGGCTTGTGGCCAGGAGTTCGAGACCAACTTGGGCAACATAGCTAGTCCCTGGTCTCTACAAAAAATTAAAAAAAAAATAGGCAAGTGTTGTGGTGCACACCTGCAGTCTCAGCTACGCAGAAGGCTAAGGTGGGGGGATTGCTTGAGCCCAGGATTTCGAGGCTGCATAGAGCTATGATTGCACCACTGCACTCCAGCCTGGATGACAGAGCAAGACCATGTCTCTAAAAATAACAACACACTAGTGTGTGAGAGAGACACGGAGGCTGCAGGAGAGGAAGCGTCTGAGTCAGGACAGGCAGCTGCATTTGGGGTTTGTCCCTGGGGAGCTTGGGGATGACAGTACAGGTGAATGGCGTGAGGCCTCTAGAGCAAGCCTCCACTCCCGCAGCCACTTCCCTGCTGAGCCTCCCTTGGGCCACCCTCATCCTTTTGGATTCAGCATTGCCCTGCCCTCTGCAGCCACACCCTGGATATCTGTCCCTTTGGATCCCAACTGCCCTTTCCTGCACCCACTTACAAGAACTCAACTGCCCCTGAGAGAGGTCTCACCTTCATCTGCACAGGTGCGTGAGGTGTCAGGAGGCAGGTGGCCTTATTAGTCCCTTCCGTCCTTTGCAAAGCCCCGGGGTGCAAGGGTGGGGAAGCGAGGGGCCTGGGGGCACGGAGGAGTGGGCGCTCACCTCTCACTCGCACCCTGCGTAGGTTCCACAAGCTGGAGAAGTGGCGGCGGCCGTTCTACCGCGTGCTGCAGGTGTACGAGAACGCGTCGGTGCTGCTGCCTGCCTTCTACAACACGCGCAACACCGACGTGTCCATCCGCGTCAAGTATGTGCTGGACGACTTCGAGTCGCCGCAAGCTGTCTACTACTTCCACCCGCAGTACCTGGTCAACGTGTCGCGCTACTGGCTCAGCCTGGGGGTGCGCGCCAAGCGCATCAGCACCGGCCTCATTCTGGTCACTGCGGCGCTGGAGCTCTGTGAGGAGGTGCACCTCTTCGGCTTCTGGGCCTTCCCCATGAACCCCTCGGGCCTCTACATCACTCACCACTACTATGACAACGTCAAGCCGCGTCCCGGCTTCCACGCCATGCCCTCGGAGATCTTCAACTTCCTGCACTTGCACAGCCGAGGCATCCTCCGCGTGCACACGGGCACCTGCAGCTGCTGCTGATGGCTGCCGGCCAGGCTGCCCGGCAAGCGGCGCCTCCTCTCCTGCTGTCCCTCCCGGTGGAACTGGGAGCCCCGAACCGGGCAGCGTGGGGGCCTGGCGTTCAGGCTGTCTCTCCCTCCGTAGTTCAGCCCTGTACTTGGATCCTGGGGTGGGGAGGCAGGGTTAGGAACCGGGGCAGAGTCAGCTCTGTGCTGAGCCTCCTGGCCTGGCCCCCACTGGTGCGTCCGCCCAATGCCTCCACCTGCCCTGGCTAGCATGCTGCTGGGCCACACCCCAAGATCTGGGGCCCTGGGGACGGCAAGTGAATAAAGCACATTTCCACCCAATTTTGTCATCCGAGAGAGAGCACAAACTTCAGGCCCTTGTTGCAGCTGAAGGAAGGCCCTACACAGAATGGAACTGAGAGTGGAGACAGGACACTTCACAGGACACTTGAGCCCAGTCAAGATTTTATTCACACTTTTGGTTCCTGAGTTTTATATCGAGGACTTAGCTATGAATTGCTAGCTAAATCTCAGAGCTTAGAAGCCAAGCCAGTGACTAGACCTTCCAGTGAAGAAAGTGATCTCAAGAGGTCCAGGGACTTAACAGCCAAGCCACACCATCCAACAGGTTCTTCTGTGACACCGAGAGATCTAACGCAAGGCCTGGGTTATGTCTTAGTCGAGACGTCATCATCTGAGAAGCACCACATCCTTTCAGACACATCCTCGGACAAACATGCAGTCTTGGTGCCCCCAGGTTCAATCCTGCGTTAGCTCTTTTGATGAGAAGGAAATAAACCAAACCAGCCACTTGCACTATGGCTTCCAAGCCAATGTTATTGACTCAATAAGTGCTTAGCAATTGGCTTCCTCTTTTGTCTCCCTATTTTCAGCTCCATTTAAACCAGGAGTTATTTATAAAGACCTCTTCCTCTCATGTCTCTGAATCCTGCAGAATCCTGCTGTATCATGTTCCTCAGTCGGAACCATAGGCTCTGGGCTGGAAAGCACTGACATGTCAGGCGGTGAGCTTAGCAGAGAGAAGCGAGTTGTGGCCTCCGACACCAGCATCACTGAGGCTTCTGCTGTGAAGGCGGGACTTCTCACAGCGGACCTCAGGGCCTGGGCTTGGGGCAGTCAGCCCGGCTTAGGCAGAGAGGGGTTCACATGTCATTTCACATCTGAAATTAATTCCCTTTGCTTCTCCCTGTGGTGTTTCCACCATAAATGGGATGGTGTCTAAGAGACAGTGTTGGTGAACTAACTGCCTTAGAACTTAGCTTTGTGGAATCATAGGATGTTAGTGCTGGGAGGAGGACTTCAGCCTACCTGCCTGGCAACCTGTCTCCCTCCCTCCTTCCTTTCTCCCTACCTCCTCCCCTTTCCCCTTCCCTCCCTTCCTCTTTTCTTCCTCCCCTTAAACATTTCTGGAAAGCCTATTCTGCTTTGGTCTGTGGTTGGACTTAGGAAGACATAGGATAACCAAAGGCATTATCTGTGTCTTCTTGGGGTGCAGGGCCCAGAGACTATAGGCCCAGTCCCACATGCTGGGTGCTCTGGGAGGGTTAGGAGCTGTAAGAGTCTATCAGGGAGTGGGATCTGCTATCCAGTCACCTCATTTGACAGGCCCCCTGGCTGAGCCAGTCAGGGACGAGGAGAGCGCAGGCTTTATCCCAGGCCTCCAGGCTCCTGATCCAGGGCTCCGTTCTTGGCCAAACTTTTGTGTCTTGTCTTGTGCTTCCTGTGGGTGGGTTGTTGTGGAACCTGTGCCCTGTGCACAACACTGTTCTCAATGCTGACTCTCACCTGCATTCTGAGCTCTGGTCCTGGTTGGGAAAACCTCAGGTGGCTCTGAGCCTCAGTCTGCTGGTCAGGAATGTAGGGGAGTAGCCAAGGGAGTGAAATGATCCCAAACACCTGCTAAACCGGGAAGAACTGCAAAGGACAGTGGATGGTTATTAGTTTCTTGAGCTCTGCCTATTTCTCCCAGGGAGGGAATTTCTGGGAAAGATTCCAGTTAACTGAGATTTCTAGCCACTGCATGGTTAATTGAACCCAGTTCTTGAAACCATGGAATATAAAAACTAGGTTCTTAAAGACCATTTTGTTCCACTTAAGGAAACAGGCCCAGAGCAAAGATGTGACCTGGGTCAAGTCATGCCTGGGGCTCTACTGAGTGCCTGCTGTGGACAGAGCCCTCTACTGGAAGCCCTCTGGGTACTATTTATGTTCCAGATGGGCAGTGTTTGGGGGAGGCTCCCTGGTGACACAGACATCAGGATTCCCACAGCCGAGGGTGTTGCAGGTTGGAATCTGCCCCAGCCAGGGCCCTCGTAGGAGCTGAGGATTGGAGCATCGGGATCCAGTCCACAGAGGAGTTGGGACACCTGGCTGCTGGCCATATTCCTGCCTGTGGGTCTTAGGGCCACTCCTTCCTCTCCCTCAATGTCTCAGTTTCCTCATCTCTACAACTAGAAGCTTTGTAAAAATCTTCAGGGTCTGTACAATCTCCTTATTTTGGGGGGACATTCATGATGAATGGATCTAAGCCATAATTAATATTTCTTATTATAATAGCTAGCATTTGTCAAGCTACGTTAAGCACTTTCCCTATATTATCTCCTGTAATCATCATGAGACCCCTTTGGGTAAGGAGGCTCCCATTGTACAGATGAGGAGACCGAGGCTTAGAGCAATTCCAGGACTTGCCCTTGGTCAGGCACCCAATGGAGGGAATGGCACCCAATGGAGGGAACTGCACCCAGATCTGTAGAGCCCCAAAGTCTGTGCTCCAAACCTCTGTCTTAGCTTCCCAGACAGTGACACCAGAACACGAGGGATCCCGACCAAGATGCCCCTGCAGGATAGTACAGGGCCCTCCTCCAGGGACAAATGCTCTAGGAGGCTGTCATCGTCCGGGAAGCAGCCTGTGCTTATAGGTGCCTCTCCCTAACCCTGCCCCCTACAGCAGTAGCAACTTACCCAAAGTGGCATTGGAGGGGAACTGAGGTCATCGTCATATTTTTAAGGTGAGGAAAGATGCCCAGAAATAGCACATGTTAAGTGACAACACGAATGACTTGCCCAGGGCTACATGGCCAGCTTGTGGCTCAACTGGGACTCACCAGTCTCCCGACTTTGAGGATATAGTTTTTCTCCTGCAGCCAGTGTTTATAAGAAAAACGTTTTTTCAAAGGCTCAGAGAGACCTGGTGTTGACTCTGGAAGCCTTCTGCCATGTTCCTCCACAGCCCTGTCACCACGCCACCATGCAGTGCAGACTACCCATTGAATTATTATTTAAGGGAAATGATTCCCCGTAAACAAAACAACCATCATGTCTTCCTTTGTGCTAAACCCACTGCTCCAGGCTTGAAAGGCAGCAAAAACAAGTAAATGACTCAGTGCTTAGCCAAGCACAAAGAAAGGTGGCTCAAGGTCAGAGGCAGCCTCTGAGACCATTTCAGCAACGCTGCTGTGGCAGCTCTGCCCACTAATCACCTGGTGCCCAGAGACAGCATGTGCTCATCGCCCTTGACTTTGCTGAGAGCAGGGAGGAAGCAGAGCAGTGCTTAGAAACAATTGAGGCAGAGTAGAGTGCTGGCCAATTTAGTGAGTGAATTGGTGAATAAATTATATTTATTGAGTGCTCATGTTGTGCCAGGCATGTTGCCAGGTGCCGGGGAACTAGCGATGAACAAAACGTCGTCCCTGCCCTCTGGGAGTTTGTGGTCTGGTGTGTGTGTGTGTGTGTACAGATGTTAAATGAAGAATCCCACAAACATACGTGGGAGCTGGTTGTGCTGAACACTGTCAAATCCAGTCTCAGGAACAGTTATCTGGGAGAGGAGGAGGAGGGGATGACCAAAGTCAGTTCCGAATTCTGAAGGTTGGCAGCATAAAAAGTGTAACCAGCAAAGCAGCAGATACTTCTCAGATATCATCCTTGACATCCGTGTAACATTTGACAAGGTTGGCCTCTCTGGTCTTTTTTGTTTGCTTGTTTGAGACAGAGTCTCCCTCTGTCACCCAGGCTAGAGTGTGGTGATGTAAATATGGCTCACTGCAGCCTCGACGCCTGGGTTCAAGTGATCCTCCCACCTCAGCCTCCCAAGTAGCTAGGACCACAGGCACATGCCATTACTCCCAGCTAATTTGAATTTTTTTTTTTTTTTTGTAGAAATGGGGTTTTGCTATGTTGACAAGGCTAGTCTCGAACTCCTGAGCTCAAGCAATCCTCCTGCCTTGGCTTCCCAAAGTGCTGGGATTACAGGTGTGAGCCACTGTGCCCAGTCTCTCTGGTCTTTCTAAAGTCCTCTCCTCTTCTGTTTTCTGACTATTCTTCCCTGACTTTTCTCCTGTCTCTCTGAATGCTCCTTCTCAGGTTCCTTTGTGGATTCATCTTCTGTGAAGCTTCCTCAGGGTTCTCTTCTCTTCCTAGGAGCATTCCTGCAGAAATCTCATCTATTCACAGCCTTAAGTATCTCCTGCCCTGGCATCTTAACCCCTCTACCTGCAGGCCAGTCCTCCCTAGGAGCATTGGAAGCGTGCTCACTGTGGCCTCCTGCATGTCTGTGTCTGCACAGCATCTCAGACCTCAACATGTCCTCAACTGGTATAATTAAAAGAACAATCTGAACTCAGAGTCTCCTCCTACTACTTCGTAGCTGTGTGAACTTGGGGGAGCTCCGGAAGCCCCTGGAGGCTCTGGACTCATCATCTGAAATGAGGACAGGATACCAACCTCAACAGCTGTTGCAGAGCTAAGTGAAATAGTGTTGTACAATGCCTAGCACAGTGCCCAGCACAAACTAGACACTAGCAAGCACAGATTGCCTTGGCCCAAAACTTGGATCACCTTTGCCTCTTCCTTCTCCTTCACTCTTTATGTCTATTTGTTCACTGTATCTTGTCAATTCCAACTCATAAACATCCCTTTAAGTCATTCCCTCCCTGCAAACCCTCTGCTACTGCCCTAACCCAGACCCTTCTGATGGATCTTTCTGCTTTCAGAGAATAACCTTCCAAAAATACCTTTTGTGGGGCCCATTGCTTGCCTGTACCATAAACTTCAGGTTCTTTGCCAAGTCATGCAGGGAATGTCCCAAGCTGGCTTACTCACCTTCCCAGAGATCCTCCTGCCACCTCCCTGCCCTATCCCATACTATTCCAGGCACCTTTTCACACTCTGTTCAAACACCTGGAATGGCCCTCACACTCCTAACTTCCTCTCTCCTTCCTTTTATCTGGCCACTTTTGCGGAAGTCAGGTAATGGTCCCCTGCATCCTCCCCTCTAGAGACCTGGGCTGGGCACTCTTTCCTCTGTGCTTCTGCTGCAACCATCACCGACTCCGTTAGGACATCCTCACAGCACACAGCATAAGGGCCCGTGTGTCCTTGATAGAAGGTTTGCCTTCTCCCCAAGGGAAGACACGATATCTAAGCTCATTTTGTATTGCCAGCACTGGCGGGGAAGCACATGCCATGGCCACTCAACACGTGTTTACTACAGTAATGAGGTCTCTGGTTCCTGGGGGACTCCAGCAGTTCAGCAGACCCCGCTAATAAACCGAGTAACACCTTGGGGAAATTGTCAGCTGAGGAGAGTCCTCTATTGATTTTTTTACCTAGCACATCCCAGGAAGGCAGAGACTCCTCCTGCCTGTCCAGGGGAGCTCGGGGCTCAGGAGGCTGAAATGTCTGTCTAGTGGGGGCTTATGGGCTCGGCTAGCCTCTTTTTGTTTTCTCTCATTATAATCCTGCTCGTCTGCTTTTTGCTGGCTAGCCAATCCTTTTTCCTCCAGTTTAAATGAAAGAAGGGAGAGACATTTTCTATGTTTCTTCTTGTCTACTTCTTCCCTTCCTCAAAGCCACACAAACGTGTCAGGATCTTACATCACTGTGGCTGAGGTGCAGCCTGGGAAGCAATGTAAGAAGGATTTATCAACGGTGTTTCAAAAACTAGAGGAACATGCTGAATGCTTTGGCTGGGAAACAGGTGAGCTGAGCTTTGCAGGATGTCTGCTCCAGATGCGCAGGGGAAGGCCAGGAGCATGGGGTTGTTTCCTGGGGGAGAAAAGGTGCTGCTTCTCTGAGCTCAATACATGCCCTGACCTAGTCTCCTCTCTGTAACCAGAGCACCCTCTGGGAAGAGGCTAACTGTGGCTCAGGGGTCAGGTGAGGCCAGGCGAGGGGTGCACTAGTGGCCAGGGTGTGCCTCATGCTATTGTTTAGAGGTCTAGTCAAACGAGGCCAGTCTGTGGAGGCTGATTCCATCCTACAGGGCATCCTAACAGACCAGTGTGATCTTCAAAGGGTAGACTGGATAGATCTACAGTGTGATCTTCAAAGGGTAGACTGGATAGATCTACAGTGTGATCTTCAAAGGGTAGACTGGATAGATCTACAGTGTGATCTTCAAAGGGTAGACTGGATAGATCTACAGTATAGATCTACAGTCTACCCTTTGAAGATCACATGGGTTTATTAGGATGCCCTGTAGGATGGCCTTCTGATGGCCTGCATCAGAATCACCTGGGTGCTTGTTAAAACTATGGACTGAGAACGTGGGGGAGAGGTGGCACCTGGCAATCAGCATGTGTGAGGCCCTATCTGTTCCCTGAGCATACAACTGCTTGTGGTTCAGAAGTTGCCACCAGTTGAGTGGCCATGTATGGCTTGAAATTCAGACTGGAGCCTTGAGTAGGAAAAGAATGAAAACAGGAATTTGGCACACAACCCAACTTCTGCCTTTTCTGTACATACAAATATAATATATAACCCACTATGTACCTAGCAACAAAAATCAAGTGCTTGGGAATCTAACATTTACAAAATTGGTTTTGCTTTAACATGAACAAAGATTTCTTTTTCATTTGTAATTATGGTAAAATACACATAACATAGAATTTATCATCTTAACCATTTTTAAGTGTACAGTTCAGTAATGGTAAGTACATTCACACTGTTGTACATTCTGTGTCTGGAACTCTTCTCATCTTGCAAAACGAAAACTTTAAACCCATTAAATGACAAGTCTTCACTTCCCCATTCCCCAGGCCCTGGCAATCGCAATTCTACTTTCGTTCTCTATGAATTTTACTGCTCTAGGTCCCTCATATAAGTAGAATCATATAATATTTGTCTCTCTGATGACTGGCTTATGTCACTTAGCATAGTATACCAAAGACTTCTTAGAATCACTTAGGTGCAAGCAGCTCTCAAATGACATTAACTGTTTTGGGTGTCCCTAAAGCAGAAATCTGATTTTTGTTTTCGTTTTTGCCTTGGGCAGTTGTCCTGGGCTGGTCGTTGGCCCCTGACTTCCTGAGACCTTGGCCCCTTTGCTGAGGGAGAGTGCAGACCTGGCCTTGCTCTGCCACCTAGGCTCCACCATCCTGGCCAGCATGTCCTGAGAGACAGTAGCCTTGCTGATCTTTTAGAAGTCTTTAGATATTTTCCCCTGCACAGTCTCTTCTGAGAACCTTTCTTTTTTTTTTATTTCAAAGGAAAAAAACCAAAAACAAAAACATACACTTCCATGACTTAGCTGTTGGCCACAAAAGCCAGAAATCAGTGACTCTCTCTTCAGTCGAAGATGGTTCCCATGGCAACAAATCTCTCATTTCCTTCAACTAAATGATCTGTTCAGCTTTGGGGTAAAAGTTCTGTCTTCTCTAGAATTGCCATTTGCAACCTTGTGTGTACATAGGAATCACCTGGAAGTCTTTATAAAATAATCCCCAAGCCGGGTCCTTAACTTCCCAGAGAATCTGATTCAGCAGGCCTGGGGATAGGGCCTGGTGTCCTTATTTTGAAAGATCTCATTAAGTGGTTCTATCTCACATGGTTGGGAGTCATTACCCTAAGGCAGGCAGTCTGTGCCTCGGTGCGCGTTGTAGTCGTCTGAAGAGCTTTAAGAAATACGCATGCGACCCTACCCCTTGACATTCTGAGTCAGGTGGTCTGAGATGTGACCTGAATATTAGGATTTCACAAATTCTCCAGATGTTTCTAATGTGCAGCCAGCCTTGAGAACCACTATTCCAGGTCAGCAGTTCTCAAATTGGAGCCTGCCTCAGAATCTCTTGGAGAGCTCCTTGATTATGGGCCCCGCCCCAGAGTCTCATTTGGTGAGGCCAGGGTGGAGCCTCTCTAACAAGTTCCCAGATGATACCGATGCCGGTCCAGGGACTGCACTTGGAGGCTCATGGCTCTAGATGATCCTTTAATGAGATTGGCCCTGTTCTGCTGCCCTGTTCTGTTTCCTGGTTGGAGGTTGGTGGACCCTTCCTTCCCTCAGTCTGATTCAGGCATGAGACTTCTTAAAGGTACCAGCTTTTCTTTTTCTGAACATTTTAGCATTCAGATAAATATTATGACATATTTTTAAAGCAAAGTAACATAGATTTCTTCTCCCAGGGCTAGGAGCCTCAGAGTCTGCCTGAATTAAGAATTTATCAGTGCCTAAGATTAGGATGCATTTTGTGATCTTAGCTAAGGGGTTGGTGGGTCTGCAGCAATAGGTTCAGCCTGTGCCTGGGTGAGGGTCACCTTGTGACCGGCGCTGGGTAGGATCTGAGTGCTGCACACTTGGCCCTCTAGCATGGGGAGGACCTGTCTGGTCCACCTGGGGGAAAGCCTGGTTTTCTGATGCAGACCCAGCCCTCTGCCCACCTCCACATCTGTGCACAAACATGGAAGGTAGCAATGAGGAAACACACCACAGCACCAGGACTGCCGTGAGCCCAGGAGCTAGGGTTCGAGCCTCACTTCTTTATGCATTTCCTTTTCTATCATACTTTGGAACAGGCTTGAGCTGAAACCAGAGAGTTAGTACCTGGTTTCTGTCTCAATCTATTCTCCCTCCTCCAAAGATGCCCCCAGCAACGTGGGCAACTTCAACCCCCATGAGAGCTCAGAATTCCACATTCAGCCACAAAGTTGACAAGAACCTCTGGAGATCTCAAAGACTTATTTAAAGTATAAATGGTTACTGTTTTACTGAGGCAGGGTGAAAACACAACTCACTTCCTAGGATCGAACCCAGCAAATTCACTCAGCCCCCAGGTAACCGAGGACTCAGTTGAAGGAAAATAATTTTGAGCTCCTGAAAATAGAAGCTATAAAGCTGTGTATCAAGGGCCAACCATTTCGCTAACATCATATATCTCATGGCATTTGCTTTGATTTTGAATTCAGTTCTAGTGAACTTGGTTCTGGTTTCTAATGACAAAGCAAACTAAGAGAATGATGACACGTGCTAGATAAAGCAAGAAGTGGCAGCAAATAGCCTAAATTGTGATGGCATTAAGAAGACCAAAACTAGTTTACTTGTTCAAAGACAGCTTGTCTTTGGGGGAAAAAAAAAAAAACTAAGGATAAGAAAATATGTCCAGGCATGGTGGCTCACATCTGTAATCCCAGCATTTTGGGAGGCTGAGGCAGGAGATCGCTTGAGCTCAAGAGTTGACGACCAGCCTGGGCAACATGGCGAAACCCTGTCTCAACAAAGAATACAAAAGCACACCTGTAGTCAGTCCCAGCTACTCAAGAAGTTGAGGTGGGAGACTGGCTTGAGCCCAGGAGGCAGAGGTTGCAGTGAGCTGAGATCATACCACTACACTCCAGCCTGGGTGACAGAGCCAGACCCAGTCTCAAAATAATAATTAAAAAAGACCAAAACTAAATACATATCTCAGGAACCATCAAGTAGCCTGAGTTCATTGGTCGTTTAGTGGGAAAGAGAGGGAGAATATGTTATAATAACCCCAGGAGCAACACAGCATTTCAGCTCAGTTCACCCTGTGACATCCAGGACATGCAGAGGTAAAAAAGCGTTCCAACACTGTTCAATACACTGTCTAAGAAGGCAGGGCTACGTTTTATCCACTTTAGAATTATTTCCATCCCCAAACACTTAAAATGCTTTCACAAAAGTCTTGGTGCTTAAAAGATAAATGTTCAGTGACCTGGAAGTTCACATAAATGAAACAGTTGATGATCTGATGATGCAGGATAGGTGAGATGAGTAAACTCACTCTTTTTTTTTTTTTTTTTTTTTTGAGATAGAGTCTCACTCTGTCACCCAGACTGGAGTGCGGTGGCGTGATCTCGGCTCACGGCAACCTCCGCCTCCCAGGTTCAAGTGATTCTCCTGCCTCTGCCTCCCGAGTAGCTGGGATTATAGGCGCCCGCCACTTTGCCCAGCTAATTTTTGGTATTTTTAGTAGAGACTGGGCCATCATTTTGGCCAGCCTGGTTGTGAACTCCTGACCTCATGATTCTCCTGCCTCAGCCTCCCAAAGTGCTGGGATTATAGGTGTGGGCCACTGCGCCCGGCCAAACTCACTCTTTTGAACTTAACATCTTCCCCCTGACATTGGAGACTCTCTTGCTACCTCTCTCCTAAGAAAAAAGGGCGGGTGGCTGGGGGACAAGCCCCCTTCCACCTTCTCACCTCCAAGGGACTTTGCAGTGTGGGTGACGGTGTGGCTGGTCATCCTCTTTCTGCACCTCTGATTCTGCTTGTGTTGTCCTTATTGTGTGGGGCAGGAGGGTCAGGGCTTCAGCTAGGGGTATGCTGGCTCTGCGGTGACTCAGGCCTGGGTGTTTTTTGGTGAATTTAAGAATATGACCATTTTTGGGGGAAAAGTGACACTTTTACTCTCCCCACACCTTCACCATCCATTTTCTTACTGGACTTTGCTGCGTTCCTGCAAGGAGGACAGGGCAGAGAGTATCAACCCTCCTTGCCGAGGCCCAGAAAGATAGCATGGTGTGCCCAGGGCACCCATGGTGGGTGGCGGATGTCTCCTCTTGGGTTCCCAGGCTTCCTCAAGGTGGGAGGGACTGGAGGGCAGGGGATGGTGGCCGGTGTCCCGCTCTAGCCCTCTAAGGCACCTTTTTCTCCCCTCTGAAGTTGTTAGGCTGATCTGGAGTCTGCTCCAGGCCTGGGCTTCACCCTGGCCTCATGCCCTGTCCAGCACCTGTGTGGAGGGACCTGTTCGTATTCATTCCTCTTTGGGGGCCAAGCTCAGGGCACCCAAACCAGCAGCCTTGAGTGGCTGAACCTAGTGGGACAGAAGGGAGGCAGTTGTATCTGGCAGAGTCACCCAAGGCCACAAGCCTGAGCAAAGCAGGAGAGTGGGGCAAGCTGGGGTCAGGGACCATGGTGCTGGCCCCCTGCTGCTCTGGCCATGTGGGAAGCAGCTGGGGGTGTCCCAAGTGGCAGCTCCTGCCAGCCTACCCCGGACTCCTGAGCCTATTGTCCTGTACTCTTCTCCAGTGGGATGTCTGGCCCTCACTGTGGCTGGCTTCTGGGCAAGTCCCTCTGCTCAAGATCACTTTATGGGGCAGCTGGTGCCCCCTGGGGCTCCCACACTCTGCACATACAATTTAGGGGCCTGGTAGGGTTTTGGTGGCCTGCAGCTTCCCTTTCTGGAACTGACTCACCTCCCATCAGAGAGCCACAACTCTTCTTCAATACAGTATTGTTTGAACTTTGAAATATATGCATTTGTCTATGTATTTTCTTAAAAATTAACACTGTATCTCAATAAGCATACAATGGATTGTTCAATGGTACAGTTTGGAACCAATCTCCCGCCACTTCCCTCCCCAAACAAAGCCAGGACAGACGCTGGAGTCAGCACGGGGGCTGTGGAAACCTTTTGCCCTGGAGCCAGGTGCCTGTGGCTGTGCCTGGAGATGGCTTCAGCCCAGGCTTGGTGTCAGTTTCCTGGCAGCCCTGTCCAGGAGCCCGCATGAAGGCAGCCGGATCTCTCTCTGAGTGGCTGGTGCACCAGCTCATTTCTGAGTGGCCTCCTGCGTGTGAAGAAAAAGCGGCCACGTGGCATGCCTCCCTTCCTCAGCCCCTTCCCTCCCTTGCTTTCCTCTCAAAGAGCCGAGTCACACTGCACCGCACTCCGTGGAGACTTTCCTGATGGAGAAGAGAAGGGAGGCCTGAGACATCCTTTGCTAGGATGTGGAGAAACACCATCTGTATGAAAAGCCCCTTGCTTGCTCTGCTGATTTTCTCCCTCCCCAGGGCCTGGAGAGAAAGGCTGTGCCATTCAAAGACAGTTTGGGGACATGGGGGCTGCAGGCCTGATTTTATTTTTATGCAAATTTTGTTCTGGGAGCA
This sequence comes from Pongo abelii, assembly GCF_028885655.2. Lineage (NCBI taxonomy): Eukaryota > Metazoa > Chordata > Mammalia > Primates > Hominidae > Pongo > Pongo abelii. The sequence continues at coordinate 61,120,764 of NC_072002.2, read as the reverse complement.
GTGGTTTATACAAACTCCTGTAGCATAATTCCAGCTTGTGTGTGGCTGTCCTTGAGTAGTGATTCTGAAGTGATGACTGTGATGCTACGCCTAAAAACATCATCAGGGTACTTTGTATCTGTCACTGTGTTTGAACGGCCCTCAGTTTCTATCTAATAAAACCAGTCAAATGGTTCATCTAGCAAAGACTCTTTGGCTGTGGCTGTGTGTGTGTGTGTGTGTGTGTGCGCATGTGTGTTTTTGTGTGTGTTTATGGGGATTGGGCTGCACCGGGCTGACAGCAGCACAGCCCAATGTGCAGAGCTGCCAGGTATCGTGAAGAGCCCATGGCCATCCTGGGCACACCTTTGGGCAGTGTTGGGGGCACATGAGAATCAGGAGACCTGTGGGTGGCTGGCAGGAGTAGCCATCTGACCCAGGGAGTAGGTGGGCTCACAGCAGGGGCTTACAGCCCAGATCAAGATCAAGTTGAGTGGCATGCTGAATTGACAGTGTATGAAGGTGTACAATGACATGGAGAGAGGATTCTGGAGCTTCTGCAGGAGGACAGAGGGCCCCTGAGGGCTGGAGCTACCTGCCTTGAGGGCTGGAGCTGCCTGGGACAGGTGGGTTTGAGACGCACTCATAATGGAAGCAGATCCCATGGCTATGCAGACCTGCCTTTCTCTAAGCAAAGCAGCTCTATCAACGTCCAAAGTCACACTGAGGGCATCTGAGTACTAATTACCCATTTGTAAACAAACACACAAACAAAAAAACTTCGTTCAATGCCAATCTCCTTGAGTGTATTTAAGACAGAATTATGTCAAAAGTTGTTTGCATTTATGTGCAAAATACCTGGCTTGAAACTGTTTGCCCCATGAAATGTAGTTAACATTGCTTGGAGTCCCCACATCTGCATCTTGGAAAAGCCCAAAGCCTTCCCCATGATTTCTGCAAATTCCCAGGGACTGGTGTTTCCATGACCCCACTGCCTTCAGACTCCTGCTTTTGGGCATGTTTCTGTTTTGTATTTGTTGACCATCCAGATATTAGATGCAGCCCTTTCCTTGATATCTGTGATGGTGTAGTGTGTCTCAGAGTGTGGTGGGAAGCAGTGGGAAAGGGATTGAGACCACTTCAGACATCCTGAAAAAGAGACAGCCCAGCCACCAGCCAAGTTTCTGGTGTGGACACACCTCATGACTTTGGCCTTACCCTACCTCTCTGGCCTCTCTCTTCCACCTCTTCCCTCTTGGCCTTCCTTTTCTCATCTCTCCATCTCCCCATTTGTCTCTTTGGAGCTATTGAATCATTCTCTGTTTGCTTGGTCTCCTGCTGAGCCTGGGTCTCTGCTCACCTTCTACCTTCCAAAGATATTTTCTCAAAGAGGACCATTTCGTCTCTAAGGTGAATTTTGGTGACAGCTATAAGATGTTCAAATGTTTCATTATGACAATTGTAAAATGTCAGACACTCAAGCAAACAATGACGGAACCTAAGGTTACTATTGGAGGTTCATCTCTGAGACCTGGGCATTGCCTTTTTTTTTTTTTTTTTTTTTTTTTTTTAAAGATAGGGTCTCACTCTGATACTGAGACTGGAATGCAGTGGGATGATCTTGGCTCACTGCAACCTCTGCCTCCTGGGCTCAGGTGATCCTCCCACCTCAACCTCCTAAGTAGCTGGGACCATAGGTGTGCACCGCCATGCCCAGCTAATTTTTCTATTTTTATTAGAGATGGGATTTTGCCATGTTGTCCAGGCTGGTCTTAAACTCTTGGGCTCAAGCCATCCTCCTGCCTTGGCCTCCCAAAGTGCTGGGATTATAGGCGTGAGCCACTGTGCCTGGCCTGTCTTCTGTATATCATAGTAAGAAAAAGATCTGACGAACAGGGAAGTGGAACTTCAATACATATTTTTGAATGAATGAATGTATGAACGAGCTGAAGATTAAAGGTGATTATAGTCTAATAAATATTTATCAAATGCATATTATTTGTCACTTCATTCATTCAACAAATATGTTCTGAACCCCTGCTTTAGGTCAAGCTACTTGAGTATTTGAGAATACAAGAGTTGCAAATGCACATTCAATCACTATGTTCGTGGAACATAGTGTCTGGCCAGAGAAATACAGGTAATCAAAAAAACCTCACTGCTAAATATTTCGTTATAAACCATACTACAAAGGAACATGCAAGTGCTATGAGAGGCTGAGACAGGTAGCCACGAACTGGGATTAAGCACCAAGGGGGGCTTCCTGGGAGAGACAGGGTTAGCTAGGTGGAGTTGTGGGGGATGCAATTCCAGGCGGGAGAGAGCTTGGGACCCTTATGGAAGGCCAGCACGCTCCTGCCCGGAAAAGGAGGGTGACATGGTGGGAGATAAAGTTGGAGAACTGGACAGAGGTGAGACCCTATGGGGAAATGTGTCCCCATAACTGATATTGATTTTGATTTTAAGAGAATCAGCTAGTCCTTGAAGAGTCATAAGGAGGAAGAGGACATGATCAGATTGACACTGAAAAATTTCACCCTGCTGCAGCGTGAAATGTGAAACTGCTGGGGCCCAGAGTGTTTGGAAGGAGGCCATTTAGGAGGCTGCTGCTGGTGGTGAGGACCAGGGCGATGGGTGATGCGGGATGGAGCAAAGGGGACAGGGCTGAGAGCTCCCCAGGAGCCGGATGGATAAGGAGGCCAGTGACAGATGATGATGGGGGTGGAAGAGGAAAGGGCTGTGTCAAGGATGACGCTTCTCAGCAGGGGCACGGAAGTCTAAGACATCAGTCCCACTTGAGAATGGGATTGCTTGCTGGAGGAGAGAGATCAGCAAGTGTAACCAGATATGAAGTGGGGAGTTTCAACCAAGGCATCAACCTACGATAATGCCGCTCTGTAAAGGAGGCCCTAGACCATGTACAGAGCTTTCAGACAAATCAGTCAAAAACCAGTTAAACTGTTCTTGGGCCCTTCTTGAAGATTAAAGATATAAAAGGGATAACAGAATGCTAATAGAATCACTGATTTTTTTTTTTTTGTTGAGACAGGGTCTTGCTGTGTCACCCAGGCTGAAGTGCCGTGGCACCATCATGGCTTATAGTAGCCTTGAACTCCCAGTCTCAAGAGAGTCTCCCACCTCTGCCTCCTGAGTAACTTGGCTCATTTTTTAATTTTTTGTAAAGATAGGGTCTTACTATGTTTCCCAGGTTGGTCTCAAACTCTTGGGCTCAAGTGATCCTTCCTCTTCAGCCTCCCAAAGTGCTGGGATTATAGGTGTAAGCCACTGCACCTGACCCTCATTGATTTTTTAAAAGGATTTCATGGAGAAAACTGGGCTAGGAATCCCATCCTCAAGGTAAAGGGTTGGGGTCAGTGCTTCCTCCTGACTCCAGGCTTAGCAAGAAGGGCTTCCACAAGGCCACCCAGAGAGTTTGCTGTGGATTCCCCCAGTTGGGTCCCAGAGCACTGGAGCTAGAGCTGCACTCTGGCCTGAGGAAGCTGAAGGGGCCCAGAGCAGCAGAGCTGGGCTGACGGAGGGTCAAAGCGGGATCAGTCCTGGTGGTGGGCATGTATGCTCAAAAGTCAGCCAGAGGTCTTTAGAAAGGATAAGGGGACCTTGGCAGTGGGAGGCTGTGGGGTGTAGTTCTGGAGCAGAAGTGGAGGTGGGATCAGGAGAGGCCCATGTCAGGGGATCCTGGTCAGAGGGGAGCCTGGGAAAACCCACAGGCCTTCCCACAGAAGAATTGGCTTTAAACATCCATGAGGACCACAGGAATACATAGAGTCCTCTCACGAGAGTGACCCAACCCTGCGGTGGGGGTGGCTGGGGCATATGTCAGAATCTGCAACTACCAAGAGCAGGAGGAGGTCAGCAGGACAGGAGGTGACTGGCCCCTTCCCTAGGCAGCAGCTGAGCTGCCAGGCCTGGCTGAGGAAGAGACATGGAAAAGGCTGAGTTTCATGAACATCCAGCGTGGGCTCCTACAGGCTCTATACAGCTCTAATTGTTGACTTGAGACAACATTCATCATTTACAGGGTCTGTAAAACTTTTAAATGATCTGAAAGTGATCCACCAAACAGTCACAGATCTGTTCAAGATTTTATCTAGTGTCAAGGGAAGGACTGTTCTCACTAAGCAAAAATAAATGTGCTTTTTATCATATCTGGGAGTCCTGCTTGTTGGATGTACTGGGTACAGAAGTAATTACAAAATGATGAGATGTGTGCAACAATTGAGGTATGAGCAAAGGAGAGAGGAACTTGAGGAGCAGAGGAAGGTTTTACAGAAGTGACTGCTGACTGGGCCTTGGATTGCATGTTGGAACTTGCCACTGAGGGAAGGCAAGGCATTACAAGCAGATGGATCTGAATCCGAAAAGTTAGCAAGAAATGAGTTTGCACATGGTCACACAGGGTGGGGTGGGATGCAGAGGACAGAGACAGCACCAGACTTTGGGGGAGACTTTGCAAATAGGGCTAAAGAATTGGTCATTTTTTTCCTGAAAGAGAGGGTAACAAGGAAATAATGTGTCCTCACATCAGTTTTCTGGAGAAATGATTCTTGCAGGTGCGCCGTAGGAATTCCAGCTTGAGTGAGGTAAGAGTAATTTGCTGGGTGGCCAGTAGGGGCATGATCCCAGTGAGAGAGGCAGGAGGAGAGGACTAAGGCAGTGGCACTGGGAAGAGAGAGGAGGGTCCGATTACAAAAATGGGGTCTGTTTGCCATTGACAATGAGGGGGCTGGGTGTGCTTTTGATCATAACAGTGAGGCCAGTCAGGAGAGGAGTGGGGTTGGTGGAAATGGGGCAGGTTGAAGCCAGTGTGGTTGGATAACGGGGTGAGGAGGTGAGAGCCTGCAGGCCTTGGAGACAGGTTAGGGTTTTGTCCTAAGGTCAGGGAAAGCCACTGGAGCACATAAGCTGGGGAGAGACATGATCTGATTTATTTTTAATAAAATCTGTTTTGAGCAGAGTGGATTGGAGGGGGGCAGAAGTGGTTGAAGGCTCACTGTTCTAACACTCTGAGTAGCCGAACCCAGGGAGAAGGCTTCCCTAAAGTGGCTGTGGGAACTAACATTTCAGTGAACCAGAAAACCACCAACTTCACAGCACTGCATCACTCTCTTGCTCCCAGAGGAAGAGATGCCTCATTTTGAGATGTCAGACTAGCTAGTTACCTTGAGAAATAAGGGGCACATGGTTGGTGGGGAGCTGTGGTGGGAACCGGAGCTGCCAGGACATGCATGTATGTTATTTGCATTGATGTATGCTCACTATCACCACCTTCCCACCACATATTTGTAATTCGCTCATTCATTTACTTTTAAAGGCCACGTTCCTTTTCTGCTAGGCACTTGAGGTACACAGGACTTGCTTAGAAAAACTGAAGTCTGAGGGAAAAAATAGGCAATTGGGATAGAGTAAATGATTGGTCTCAATACTTCACCCCTCACTGTGTCCACACCCCCTGCCATGTAACTTTATATCCCCCAAAATAGAGAGCACTTCCTTGCCTCTTAACTCTGGGCTTGGCCACATGTGTTGATTTGTTTATCCAAAGGGTGTCAGCAGATGTGATGTAACTAAAAGGCCTCCCAGGTGCTTGCATTTCCAGGGTCACTCCTGTGCACTTCTACCATGGCCATGAGAAGAGCTTGCCCTGGGTGGCTGGTGCTCCTTCAGCCTGGCCCCAGATTGAACCTGTTATAGGACCAATAGGTTCGTATGCCTACTGTGCAGTTACAAACCAATTACACCAAGGCAGCAGGATTTGCAGCACAGAAAGAGTTTTATGATCATAGGGCACCCAGCAAGGAGTTGGGAGGAGACCCTCAAATCCATCCCCCCAAGGAGTTCTGAGCTGGGGCTTTTAAGGGGACCATGGAGGGTGATTCCTTGGTAAGTCAGCTTCTCCTGGGGTCCTTCAGATCAGCTGACATCAGAGTTTCACTGCTATGCAGGACCTGAAAGGAGTATCTCAAAGGGAAATCTTCATGTTTTATAATGTTCAGATTGTTGTCAATAGGGCAGTTAAGGGGAACTATGATCTTGTAACAGGATCTATGTTATTCTGAGGCAACAGGCAAGGAACCATGAGGAGTGGGTAAGAGAGCAAGCTGACTTACTGATGAATGCTGAGTGTGCTGCAAGCTTGGTTTATTTTCATTTCTCCCCCTCCCTTCTTTGCTGATTAATTTTATAAAGTTTATAGGGATGGTTTCAAACTCACATAGAAAAGAGCTGCCCTGGCCATGTTCAGCTGGTCCTATAGATTGAGGCAGCCCTGCCAGCTGAGCCCAGCATATATATGTCATCCCAACCCAGCCCCAGACATGTGAGAGGTAACGCCATGCCACTGAGATTTGTATGCTTGCTTGTCATGTGGCAATAGCTGGCTGACACAGGGATGCACGCAACAGCTCTAACGTCAGCGTAAACTAAAGCCTGAAGAAGGAAAGCACCAGGCACATTTAGAAAACAGGGGTTTCTTCTGTTTATCCACAGTGTGGGTTTCATAAGGAGAAGGTTGGTCAGATTATAGAGGGTCTCCGCTATCAGCTTGAGGAGCTAGAATTCTATTAGTTTCACAGACATTTGTTATCTTGGTAATCCAGCATCTGAATCCCCTTCTAAAGTTTGAGAAGAGCGCAGCTCCCAGCATAGCAGTTGGAAAGGCCAAATACTCACTTTCCCAGCCTCCTTTCCAGCAAGGCTGTGGGCACATGACTTAGGCTCAGCCAATCAGATGCTCCGGCCCCAGCGTGAATGGCAGAAGGCAGCAGAGTCCATTCTGGCCAGGGCGGCACAAACAGGCAGCCGCTGTGGTTCTAGCAGCAACAGCCAGTGCTGAAGCTTGTGGTGCACACTGTACATCCAGGCCCAGCATTAGTGGAAGTCGGGTCCTGTCTGGACCAGCATGATTCTAGGCATCATTTCCAGAGTGTAGATCTCTGGGACATTCTGAGATCCACCTTCCATCAGCTTAAAAAAATAATTTTTCTACTTAAACTAGCCATGTTGGTTTCTGTTGCTTTTAATCCAGAACTCTGGCTGAGAAAATTCAATTGCCATGGGGCGTAGGCAGAGGTTTTTGAAATGGAGAGGAACGTGACCAACGCCATCCAGCAGCAAGAGAATGTACTCCAAGGAGAAGGAGACGGGTTCAACGATATCATTTTGCACATTTGGATATGTCTGTCCACATGCAAATGGTCATTGGATGAACAACCCCTCCCTATTATCATAGGCTTGGGGTCCCACCCAAGTAATCACCCTGTCTGTCCTTTGTGCTTTTATCAGTACACAAGAAACCGATGGGACTCCACGTCTCAGCTTTATCAATTAGGACTCCTCACCACCACTGCACAGTTCAGGGCCTTATGCTATGCCTACTGAGGCCTCCTCCTACCTCTCCGCAAATCTAGACCTTGCCCTGGGATGAGAAGTGGGTCTGCAAAGCATGCCCTGAGCACCCGTTCACAGTCAGCTATGTGCAGGATCCTCACACCAAAGAGCTGGGGTGGGAGTTAGGTCAATAGGCAGGCCTGCCCCATGGGCGTGACCCAGACAGGCCATCACATGGAGATGGAAAGGCAGCAGATAAGGCCACTTCAGAGAGACAGGGTGGAGCCCATGTCCTGCTTCTGAGACCAAGCAATGCCTCTTTATGCTTCCTTACAGACCATTCCCTCCCCCTAGTCCAGCCCCTGGCAACCATAGGCTTTTTTTTTTTCTCAGACAGGGTTTTGCTCTGTTGCCCAGGCTGGAGTGCAATGGCACAATCACAGCTTACTGCAGCTTACTGCAGTCTCCACCTCATGGGCTCAAATGATCCTCCAGCCTCAGCCTCTTGAGTAGCTGGGACTACAGGTCTGTGCCACCAGGTTTTAAATTTTTTGTAGAGACGGGATCTCCCTATGTTGCTGGTAGTCCCAAACTCCTGGGCTCAAGCGATCTTCCTGCCTTGGCCTTCCAAAGTGCTGAGATTACAGGTGTGAGCAACTGCACCCATCAGGCCTGTTTTCTGATCCTATAGTTTTACCTTTTAGAGAATGTTACATCAATGTAATCACACAGCATGTATTTCTTCTGACCGCTTTCCTGCACTTAGTTAGTGTAGTGCTTTCCAGATGCACCCATGTTGAAGCATGTTTCCCGACTCCCTTCCTTTCTATTGTTGAGTATTATTGCCTGTACAGATGTACCTCAGTTTGTTTACCCACTGGCCAGGTGATGAACGCCTGAGTTGTGTCCAGTTTTTGGTTATGAATAAAGCTTCTATGACTATTTACATACAGATCTTGTGTGGATATCCTTTTTCGTTTATCTTAGGTAGATACCAAGGAGTGGAATTTCTGGGTTACATGCGAAGTATTTGCTTTGCTTTATTTTCCAAAGTGGCTGCACCATTTTACACCCCAACTAGCAGTATAAGAGTTCTGGCTGCTCATGTCCCTATCAACTCTTGGTATTTGTGATGGTTAATTTTTGGTGTCAACATGACTGGATGTGCCCTCAATGTGGGTGGGCACCATGCAATCGGCTGGGGGCCCCGACAGAACAAAGAGGCAAAGGAAAGGTGAATGTTTTATCTCTCTCCTGGAGCTGGGACACCCTTCTTCTCCTGTCCTTGGGCATCAGAACTCTAGGTTCTCCGGTCTTTGGACTCTGGGACTTGCCCCATCACCCCCTTGCCACCAGGTTCTCAGGTTTCGGGCCTGGGACTGAGAATTACACCACGGGTTTCCCAGGTTCCCAGGCCTTCAGACTTGGACCCACCACACTACCAGCCTTCCTACATCTCCAGCGTGCAGACTGCCTGTTGTGGGACTTCTCGGCATCCATAATCCCATGAGCCAATGCCCCTAGTAAGCCTCCTGTCATGTATCTGCTGATCTGTATATCCTAGTTGTTCTGTCTCTCTGGAGAACCTTGAAATAATACAGAAATAATATAGAATTATTTCCCTGACCTCCTAGCCAGTGTGTTCCAGTACCATGGGATTCTCTAAAAATATTTTGATTTCAGCTTTTAAAATTCTAGGAAACAGCCGGGCGCGGTGGCTCACACCTATAATCCCAGCACTTTGCGAGACCGAGGTGGGCAGACCACGAGGTCAGGAGTTCGAGACCAGCCTGACTAACATGGTGAAACCCTGTCTCTACTAAAAATACAAAAATTAGCTGGACATGGTGGTGTGTGCCTGTAATCCCAGCTCGGGAGGCTGAGGCAGGAGAATCACTTGAACCCGAGAGGCAGAGGTTGCAGTGAGCCGAGATCACACCACTGCACTCCAGCCTGGGTGACAGAGCGAGACTCCGTCTCAAAAAAAAAATTCTAAGAAACGTTTTATTATCTTTTCCCTGAATGGGTACTCGTGTAAAATGAGTTTTCTTAGTAGATTCCTAGTGATCCTTAAGGAAGGTCTCTTCCTAAAGAATCCAGGTGTGTAAACAGCAGCGGTCAAACCACATATGGCCAGAAGGGGGCGCGCGCCACCCACCATTAAACTTCACTCCTGGTCCTCAGCGGACTTTGAGCTGCTTCAAGGGCGGCCCCTCAGCTGAATAGGGGAAGAGGGGAGGTTGATCTTTCCTGGGTAGGAACGTTCGGGGTTAGAGATGCCTCCCCCTAGTGGAATATTTGGATGGCTCCAAAGAGCAGGGCAGGACCAAAGCTGCCCCAGGCTGCCGGGGAGGCCTGTGAGTGCCGACTGCTCCTCAGGCGTCCGCTCCAAATCCTCTACTCCTCTCCACCTGAAATTCCCCTTTAGAGTCATTACTTTGGCTTAGAGGACAAAATCACACGTGTTGCTTCTAGAGGACTCTTGTTAGCACACCTAAGTTACCGGAGAAGCGATGCAGGGACCCTCAACATGGCTGCACATGAAAGTCACCAGGAGCTTTAAAAACTGGGCCCCAAGGGGCGTCCCAAACCAAGCAAATCAGAATCTTTGGGGGTGGGAACCACGCATTAGCATTCAACACCTCTCTGGGGGATTCTGGTGTGCAGCCAGGGCTGTGCGCCCTGGGGTAGGAGCTTGCTGATGCCCTCCCGTGAGTCCAGGTGGTGAGCTGATCGAGTTAGTGAGTTCACCTGGGACGCATCGGCTACGATGTTGTTTAAACTTTAGTGCGTATAAAGCTCACCTGGCAGGGGGAGCGGGAGAGTTTTCTGGTGCCCTAGCTTTCCTCGTGCCCAGAGGCCACTTCCGGAAGCCCGCAGTCTTGATGAGATGGAAGCAGAGAGAGAGAACGAGAAGGATCCAGCGAGAACCCCGCCTGCTCCGTAAGACGATCAGAGGTCATGAATAATGGAGAGAAACGGAGGCCTTTGGGTCCTGGGAGCCTGGCTGATTCCGGGGCCCCGCCTTCCTCAGGAGGGTCCCGTGTGGGCTGTGAGGCTTGGGAGATCTCCTGGGTGAGGAGCCCTCACCTGTCCCTGGGGTGGTCTGAAGGGATCCCAGGTGACCCCCTGGCTGTGAGGCCAGGTGGGAAGTGGACGTCAAGGGCTCCGTGTCACCTGATTCTCCATAGGGAGGAGACGGGGCTGGTGGGGAGGGGAGAGAGGAAGGAAGCCAGCCTGCCCTCAGCGCCATGAATAAGTGATGAGGCCCAAGGAGAAGCCCCGGGGCAGGTACAGAGGAGGAGGAGGTGGCTCATCAGAGGGTAGTGGGAGGGGACAGGGACAGGAAGTTCAGAGATAAGGCACTGAGGTTCAGCTCAGGAGCCAGAGAGGGCAGAGGGAACAGCACCTTGGGCACGGGGAAGCCAAGAAAAGGGGGCACTCTGGCCCACCCCGGCCTGAGCTACAGGAGAGCCGTGGGCGCCAGAGCTGAGGGAGGAGGTCTCAGGTTCCCGCAGGTGTGAGGAGGCGACACAGTGAGCCTGTGAGCGCTGGGAGAAGGCAGCAGACAGAATGATGCCCCAGAAGAAAAAGCGAAGGAAGAAGGACATCGACTTCCTAGCTCTGTACGAAGCGGAGCTGCTGAACTACGCCTCGGAGGACGACGAGGGGGAGCTGGAACACGAGTACTACAAGGCCAAAGGTGCGGCGTCCCAGCCTGGGAGGGCGGGTGGTGCAGCTGGCTGCGGTGAGCAGGGGTCTGTTCCTGGCTGGGGGGAGTCATTCTAAGATTTCGGAGCAAACCATTTCTCACTGATTATCCCATGTGTCTGTTCCACATCCCCTCGGAGTAAGAAGGCAGGCATTATGCAGGGATGGTGGGGACCCTGTTGTACAGACAGGTGGAGCAACTTGCCTTTAGCCTCCGATTCTCAGTGGAACAGAATAGACTAGAGCCACAGTGCCCCCACGGCCCCATGTTCTCCAGCTCCTGAACATCCCCAAAGCCACGTTCCAGTCTGGTCCCCAAGTACGTGGTCTGCATCAGGCAGAGCGCCCTGAACTGCTGGGGTCATGAAAGGATGTCTTGGGGAGGAAGCCTGAGCCCTCATCCTATACCCACTGTGGTTGATGGAGACAGGGAGCCTGGGGCTTTGCAAAGAGATGTCCGTCCCATAGGTCGAGGGCGGCTGGTGCTCTGAACCCCAGGGCCTTGTCCTTCTAGTCTCATCTTTCCCTGGGCCACACGAGACCTGCTTGAAATTGCTCTAACTCCTTGCCAGGTAAACCAAAGAAGTGAACTGTGACCCTAGAGCTGGTTTTGGCCGGCAGAGTTTAAGTTGTTTTTTTCCTTTCCAGCGTTTTGAAATCCTTTTTTCTGTGAATGCCAATAGGCTGTGGACGTCCAGTTTATCACAGTCTCCACCACTCCCTGTCATCTCATACTAGGTCTGATTTACTCATTGGTGCTGCCTGCTTGGTCTCTGAAGCCATTTAAATTCTCAGTGCTGACTCCAAAGTGGCTCACTAGTCCCCGTAAGCACCATAGTCATCCATGCGTTCACTAATTCATTCATTCAACAAGTATTTATTGAATGTGTGCTCTGTGCCTGCCCATGGCCTTGTTTGTCTTCCCCTTTGTCCCTCTTCCTGTCCTCACTTTGAAAGCCCAGTTCAGATCCCATCTCTTCCACGAAGCCCTGCTTGATTCTAGTCCACCATGATTTCCCTGATTATATCCAATTCATAATTGTTCCATTGTTTCCTGCAAAGCTTGTCCGGCTGTGTCCGGCTTGCAGCCACAGTCACCCTAAACTGTGAGGGTGGGGCCTTGCTGTACTTGTCTTTAGTCCTCATCATTCAGCCCCTGCACAGACCCGGGCTCAGAGGAGGTGGTCTCAGCTGAGGCCAGGAAGGCTGTGGCCCCTTTCCAGGTACAGAATCCTGGGCACCTCCAAGGGTAGAAGTGGGAGCTGTAGTAGAAGGAAGTGGGCCCAGGACAAAGGAAGCATCCGCCACCTTCTAACAGCACATGTGCCTCAAGCTCTGACCCTCTTGTGAGGGGAGGGGCTGGGAAGTGAGATATCAGGGCAGCATCCCCACATGTGTGCTTGGCTCCCCAGGTGATTCTCCCCAGCCACGTAACTGTTGGTGAGATCATTCTAGAACCTCTCACAGCCAGCACACTGTTCACTTTTGTTTATGGGCTCTGCATGCCTCAGTGTGGCTATAATGATCCTTCTCCTTTTTATCCTTTCAGAAGCCTTTTTACTAATGTTCTCATGTTTGATCCTTAAGATCCCTGAGCACAGTCAAGGCAGGCAGATTAGTACCACTTCACAAGTTAAAGACTGAGGCCCTGAGACATTAAGTGACTTGAGCAAGGTCACAAACAGGATGGACAATAAGAACCTCAAATATCTTTTTCGAGGCAAGCGCCCCATTTCATCTCATGATGCTGCCGCATAGGATCATGCAGCATGCACCAAGCGCTGAGTGAAGCACTTTATTCATGTTAACCAATTTCATCTTCATGATGACACATTGAGGCAGATGTGTTAGCCTTTTCTTTCAGATGGGGAATCTGAAGCACAGAGAGGTTAAGTAACTTGCCCAAGATCACACAGCTAGTAAATAGCAGAGTTAGGATTTGAATCCAGCGGGTCTGGCTGGTCCTTGCTCTTGTACTGCCCAATTTTGGCTGTGGTAAAAATAGCTGGAGAAGAGCAAGTGGAGGTGGGTGCCACGCTGACATTTCTAAGGGAACCACGGACTCTCCTGTCTGTTGCAGGGTACTGCCTATAAATGTGGATGATGCTAACGGTGGTCACATGCTGAGCTCCAGCTGTACTGTCATTGTCACCCTCTCAGTGCTAGAACAACGGTTCGCCCACTTCCTTTGAAATCTGGGCTCTGGTATTACATGGAGAGTCTTGATGAGTGTGATGGGGAGGAAGAAGGAGGGAAGAAAAGCCTAGGTGTTCCTTCTGTCTTCTTAAGCTACCTTCTGGCTATCCTGGGGTTCCCCAATAACCAGAGGGAGGATAGCAGCTCCCTCAATGTTTTGAGGGCAGGCTGAACCTGGCACATTGCTCTGTTTCCTAAGACAGGGCCCATGATGGGAAGAATAACTCATTCCAGAACTGGAGAGTAGAAGGGGCCTCAGAGGCCACCCTGCACAGGCTTCCAGCCCCGGAGGCATCTCCTCTCCTATATCCTAGACAGGAGTCCCCCAGCATCTGTTGGGATGCAATTTTCCAAGGCAGCTTCCTTGGGGATGTTGTCAATGGAAATGATAGCAATGATTTCTCTCTTAGTCCATTGGCGCTGCTATGCCAGAATACCTGAGACTGGTGATTTATAAAGAACATATTTTTTTTTTCTTCCTCAAAAGTTCTGGAGGCTGAGAAGTCCAAGATCAAGGTGCCAGTATCTGGCGAGAACTTTCTTCCTGTGTTCCCACATGGCAATAGGCAGAAGGACAAGCCCCTTTATAAGGGCACCTAATCCCTTTCATGAGGGGGAAGCTCTCATGGCCTAATCACCTCTTAAAGGCCCCACCCCTTAATATTATCACAATGGCAACACTTGAATTTTGGAGGGGACACATTCAAACTATAGCAATGGTGATGATGATGATAGTAACCACTTATGAAATGCCTATCTTTTCATGCAACTGTGGAAGAATGCCTATAAGGTAAATTCCCAGAAATGTAAATTCTAGGTCAATGAGTTTAAGTGTTGAAAGCTATTTTACTTAATCCTTATCACAGTCCTTCAAGGAAGAATTTATTCCTACTTCAGAGATGAGGCCTCCCAAAGTGCTAGGATTACAGGTGTGAGCTACCGCTCCTGGCCTGTTCATGAACTTTTAAATGGAATCATACAGTGGGCACATTTGTGTGGGTCTAGCTTTTCTTTCAGCGTTATATCTGATTTATCCATGTGTGACACAATATATAGTTTGTTCTTTTTTATTGCTGATTACTATTGCATTTGATACATACACCACTGTCTACTTAGCCATTCCATTGTCAATGAACAGTTGGGTTATTTCTGGGGTTTTGTTTTTGTTTTTGTTTTTGCTATTACAAGTCAAGCTACTACAAATCTGGTACACATATTCTGAAGAACACGTGTACTTGTTTCTCTTAGATTTATAATTGGAAGTGGAATTGCTGGGTCACAAGTGAGCATATGTTTAGTTACCAGTGCTTGGAGCAATTTACATGTACGAGAGTGACAATGGCTCCACATTCTTGCCCATACTTGGTATTGTCAGTCTTCTTATTTTTAGCCATTCTGGTGGGTACATGGCAGTGTCTCATTGTAGTTTTAATTTGCATTTCTCTGATAAACAGGCAGAGAACTTTTCCATATGTCTATTGGCTATGTGGCTATCCTCTTTTGTGGCATGTCTATTTAAGTCTTTTGTCTATTTTTCAACTTTATTGAGGTATAATTTATTTATAATAAAATGCACCTATTTTAAATGTTCTGTTTGGTGAGTGCTACATTCTTGCATCCACTAGGAAATCAATTAATGGACCATTTAAATTGGCCCTCAAGGGTTCCCTGTGTTCCTTCCCAGTCAATCCCCCTTACTTCTGACCCCAGGCAACCACTTTTCTGCTTCCTGCTACAATAGATTAGATTGGTCTCTTCTAGAGTTTCATATAAATGACATGATAAAGTATGTTGTGTTTTGTGTCTGACTTCTGCATAGAATGCACTTGAGAGTCATCTGTATTGTGCATCAGGAGTTCATTCTGTCTTATTGCTGAGTAGTATTCTGTTGTATGGATATACCACAGTTCATTTATCTATGCCCCTGTTGGTGGATGTTTAGGGTGTTTCCAGTTTGGGTCTATTAGGAATAAAGCTGTTATGAACATTTGTGTGCAGGTCTTTGTGGGGACATACTTTCATTTCTCTTGGATAAAGACTTAAAAGTGGAATTTCTGGGTATTAAGTGTACACTTATCTTCTTAAAAACTTGTTGCCCATTGAAAAAGTGTGTGGTTCCCTTCTTTACTTATTGATTGATGTGAATTTTTGGTATCTTCTGGTTCTGAGTGCTTTGTTGGATATATGCATTCCAAATACCTTCCCTAGTCTGTGGCTTGCCTTTCTCTCAATGGTCTCAATTTTAATGAAGTCCAATTTGTCAGTTTTTTTTAATGGTTTGTTTCTGTTTAAGAAGTAGCTGTGCATCCCAGAATCAACTATTGACTAGTTTTTCATTCCTCTCCTATGCCTCTCCAATGCTCCTCTCCTTTTCTCCAAACCAAGCATCCTCCAGTGTCTATGTCTTCTCTCATGTGGTGTGGCTCTAGAATTTCCACCAGGCTGGAAATCCTGTGGGCATTTTGTTTGGAAATGCCTTTATGTGCAAGCTGTGTGGGCAACACGTCAGGTCCCAGGTCTGTGCTGGGAGGAGTCAGGAGTGGGCTCCAGGGGTTGATCAGGCTCCCTGTGGTATAGACTATTAAGAATTAAGGCTTTGGTTATCACAAGAGACAAGGAGTTGTGCAAATATATGGCTGCTTTTCTCCCCCTAATGGTGCCTCGATGGGGACCTTCATCAGAACCAAGGACATCAAAGGGTCCACCTACCCCAAAACACTCCTGATCCTGGTGCCTCACAGGCCTGTAAGGACCACATGAGAAGGAGAGGTCTCCTGAAGGGCTCCTGGAATATCAGTGGATCGTGTGCATGTTAGTTGAGCTACATCTAATCTGCCGAAAGAACAGACTCTTAGCTCTCAGAGTTGAAGTAGGCTTTTCCGTATGAACAATAGTTTTAAAACCAGGTTACTATTTGTTGAGTTTCTTCTGTGTGCCAGAGGCTTTCCATACATCATCTCTAATCCCCAGAATGCCCTGCAAACCAGGTAAGATCGTTCAGGTGTTACAGAGAGGCTGACACTCGTCCAGGGTCACCTTGCTCAAAGTGGAGGAGCCAATGGCTGCATCCAGGTCTCTGTGGCAGTGGAGTCTAGTACTTTCCACCAGCCCACACTGGCTCTGGGCATGCTGAAGTATGAATGATATCTGTAAAGTACCTGCCAAGGTGCCTAGCACACAACAGAACACTCCATGTTATTTATGTTTTTCCTTCCTCCCCCATTCTCCCTCGCACTTTGCCAATTGTGCCCTCTGTGGAATGGGCTCTGAATTGACAGGTTTGAATAACGAATGTCTAACTTCAAAATATCTGTGGAATGGGCTCTGAATTGACGGGTTTGAATAACGAATGTCTAACTTCAAAATATCCTCCTAATGATCTGGGCGTCTTTGGGGCAGCTCAAATATACTCAGCATCTGGTTGGGGATCTGTTCTGAAAAGACTGGAAGTAGAAATAACTATAGGTTTGCCGTAATAATCAGATGCAATCATATATGTAAGCCCTTAGCTCAGGGCATATAGTAAGTGACCACTCAATGTTGTTTATTACTACAATTATTAAGTACTTGTATTAATACAATCCAGTGATGTGTTGGACATTGATCATTTGCCCCAAATATTTAAAACACCCTCCCCACATTTTGCCGACTCCACATTGTAAATTCCATCTTCCCAAAGTGGAATTATTATTTTCTCAGCCTTCTTTGGTGCAGACATGTACCTTAGATTTCCAGAACTGGCTGTTCTAGTGCAAGATTTTGACTCAGAAGTGAGCATCATAATGGAATGAGCTGGGGACAAGGAATTATTTTGGAGACATGAGTAGCAGAAGGACAGGGAGGTGATGGTGGGCTGTTTTCTGCTCTTGGCAGAGGTGATGTGGCTCTGGGGTGGCTGGTGGCAGCAACCTTCCCCAGGCTAGTTCTGTGCTGTGATTCCAGGAGTTGCTTCTGGAAATGGGAATAGAGCACATGCCTCCAGCCTTTCCAAAACTTCTGCAAGCCTTCTGATATCTCTATTGCATCCTGCTTGCTTCACTTGGCTGGAGTAGATTCCGCTGTCTCTAAGAATCCAGATGCATTCTTGCCTTCTCTCTCCAGGAAGTGGATAGGGCTATAATTGTACTGATGCCCTGAATAAGAAAGGTGTTGACAGTAAACAGAATAAGCTTCAAGGGTCTGAGGAGAAAGAAATCAGAGCCCCTGCCAAAGAAGGACCCCCTGCAAAGCTCTGCACACCCAGCACTGGGACGGCTTCTTCTGAGACTGAAATGTCAGTGCCCAGGGGGTCATGGGAGGTGAGGGTTGGCCACAGTCACCTTGTGTAGAGGGCAGAGAGGAAGCTGGGAGCTGGGTGCGGGCTCTGAAGAAGGCCATGTCTAGGAGGGTATCAGTGTGTTGTGCTGGAAAGATTACAGAATGGGCATCTGGGGGCTTTGGGCCGGGCTCTGGTGTTGATACCGTGCAGGACCTGCCCTCTTGCCCTCAGCCTCCTCGTGTACAAAGTGAGTGCATGGTTTAAATGTGAAGTTTTGGTCTTGCAGCAGGACATATTGTAGGTTTCACCACGGCTCAGAGGCCTACAGGATGCAGCAGGGATTCCAAGGGTCCTTTGTGCTTGGGCCTCCCCAGCAAGGGCTGGCTTCTCCAGGCCCACACAGGATTCCGGTTTTTTTCTGAGCCTGTAATCTGTCTCCTCCTCTCCTCCTCCAGTGTATGAAGTGGTCACAGCCACGGGGGATGTTCGCGGTGCAGGGACGGATGCCAATGTCTTCATCACGCTTTTTGGAGAGAATGGGCTCTCTCCCAAGCTCCAGCTCACCAGCAAGTGAGTACCCACTTGGCCTTCGTGGGATCCTGGGCCATTAGTCCTGTTGATTAGGTTCTGGAACCCAAGGGTGGCCTGCTTCTCTGGGGAGAAGGCACATCTGACCACAGGTTATTAAGTGGTATGAAGCCTCTGCTAATGACAGACCGTGTACCAGCCAGGGATCTCCCGGTGCACCTCCCTCAGCTCCTGTCTTGATTCTTTTGAACAGTAATGCCTCCTATGGATCTCAGAATTCCCAAGAATCCATATTAGCTGTCCCATATTAGCTGTTCTTTGGTTCCATGTGACTTTGACCCAGTCTCTCTGCACCCAGGGCCTTGGTTTCCTCATATATCATCACACAGATATCGGGAAGACCATACATGTGAGGGAGCTCTGAGCATAAAATACAAGGTCTCACCAGGGACCAGTGTTGTGTTAAACCTGCCTGTCAGCCATTGCACACTCAGCTAGCTGCAGGGATTGCTTGTGTGTGTGCTTGTGCGTGTGTATGCCTTGTGTGCTCTGTTTAATTATAACTAGTGAGAGTTGGGACCATTGTCTTCTTCGGATCCTTTCCCCCCACTGCATGCACGCATACACCAACATACATGCAAAACCTGAGAACATGTTAGCAGATGAATGGAATTTCAGAGACATTTAGGGCCTCAGGAGTGGTCTGTTCAGCTGGCTTTCAAACTGTGCTGAATGGAACAGAATTGGTCAGCTGGTCTGGGTCCATGAAACATTTGAAAACTGCTGCTCTATTCTAATCTGCTCATGGGGAAACAGAAGCCTGGAAAGGCATGGGTAGCTGAGAGTCATGGAGCTTTTCAATGGTGAAGCTCGTCCTTAAACCCCACGTTTTTTTTGTTTGTTTTTTGTTTTTGTTTTTGTTTTGTTTTGTTTTGTTTTGAGATGGAGTCTCACTCTGTTGCCCAGGCTGGAGTGCGGTGGTGCAATCTCAACTGACTGCAACCTCCACCTCCCAGGTTCAAGCGATTCTCCTGCCTCAGCCTCCGGAGTAGCTGGGACTACAGGCATGTGCCACCATAACTGGCTAATTTTTCGTATTTTTAGTAGAAATGGGGTTTCACCATGTTGGCAAGGCTGATCTTGAACTCCTGGCTTTAAGTGATCTGCCCATTTCAGCCTCCCAAAGTGCCAGGATTACAGGTGTGAGCCACTGTGCCTGGCCTTCAAACCTCACATTATTGATGTAGACATTTCCCTTGACCACATGGCCCTATGGTCCCAGGAGGTGTGAGGAACATGCTCCTTAAGACATCTTGGGGCTCCAGATTGTGACCCTGGGGTTAATGACCTGGCACTCCCAGGGCTGGCAGAGGAAGCTGTAGAGGCCAGGAGATCCCTGCACCCTGTACCTTGCAAGCTGGCCAGGCCCCATGTGACATGGGCTATAGCGTCCATGCTGCTGCATCGAGGCAGGTGTAACGTCCCATTTTATCCATTTCTGCAGAACAGGGTACCTGCCTTCTTGTACCGCTTACATGGCAGCTTGACTCGCTTGCGGAAGTCTTTCCGTCCGATGATGTGGGCACGGTAAAGAGAATACATGAAACCTCCATCCTCTTTGCCATGTGTTCCCAGAGTACACTGCTGTAGGGAGAAGCCGCAGACACTAGGAAGTTGCCCGGTTGGTTTCTGAAGTTCCCAGCTTTTCCTTTTAAAATAAAATGAATCCTTTTCTCCTTTGATGGTGGTCCTCATGGCCTTCCCTCCTTTCACACATTCAGCATCCTCAGATTCTTCCCCTTTTTCATTTGTCAAAATGTCTTCTCAGGAAGGGCCCCTGAGCCACCCTTTATAACATGGCATGGATTTCCACTGAGCTTCCATTCCCAGGAGTTCGGGTTCCAGCCTTCCCTCTCATGGGGTCTGAAGGGGGTCTAGGGCATGAATGAGCTGGCAGGGCTGGGACCTCCTGGCTTTGCTGAGATCCCATGGGGCAGCCAGCTTCTCCTGGGCAGCCCTGAGGATGGGACTCAACCCTCCCCAATTACCCCAGGGGTTGGCCCCAGAGACTGGTGGTAGTCTCTGCCTATATCTGGACCATGTTGCAGGTCGGGCAGCAAGAGCATAGGTCTGGCCAGGGCCCCAGTCCAGCTGGTCAGGAGTGCTCTAGAGCAGAGTGGGTGGTCTCAGTGATAGGGACACAGTTTGGAGTTGCAGCTGTGGGGCTGGAGAGGCTGGAGAGGGGCTTCAAGGAGGGGTGGAGGGAGCTGGAGGATGGGCTGGGGGAAGGTCTGCTCTGCGCTGCCAGCATCTCTCCCAGTTCCGTGCATATAGTCAGAGCTCAGCAAAGGCCAGTGGTATCAGTGTGGCTAGAGCGAGACTTTAAAGGGACAGACACTTAATCTGGGTCTTAAGTGGTGAAAATAACTCAGATGAGAGAGAGGAAGAAAGAGTGTCCTTTAGACTGAGGGGAACAGATTGCCAAAGTCTGGAGGCAGCAATGAGCGCTGCGGGCTGACGGGGGCAGAGGAGGCCTGTGGCTGGGAATGTGGGGCCATGTTGATGGGCAGGGAGGCGGAAAGTCAGAAAGCTCTGGAAGGCCAGGCTGAAGAAGGCCTTGCTGGAAAGCTGACCGGTGGAGTTTCAACTTACTGTATCAACAGAGATCATCTGAGCATAGTGAGCAGGACCAGTGGGGAAGGAGGAGGCCAGAGTCTGGCTGCAACAAGAACTGAGAAAAGGACTTCAAAGAGCATTGAAGACATGGTCCTTGCTATCTAAGACCTTTCCATTCAAGATGGAAACTGCAGGTCTGGGAGCGGCATTGCTTTCTGAGGAATTCCAGGCTGCCCATGCAACCCAGAACATATGGCAGCTGAGGTCCTCTTGCTCCATGAGGTCTAGATGCAGTTATCTCAGGCCATCGGCTGCCCCACCCCATCCTGGGATCTGGTTGAGAATGTCCACTGGTCCCACAGTCTCCTCGCACCTCACCGTCTCCTGCCCTCCCATCCTCTCCACACTGCATTATCCAAACCCATACCTCCAGGGGCAGCTAGAACCAACTGCCTTTTCCTTGCACACCCATAATATACACACACATGCATATTTGTGTGTAACACACTTCATTGATAGCCCCTGGCACCAGAGAGAGTTCACACTGCAGCAATGCAAATAACTTAAAAAGGAATATTAGAGCCTCAGTCTTACAACTCGGCCATCCTATTTCATGGAGTTTCTCCTGACCTGTCCTCTGTGATCTCTCGCCATGTCTCATCCCACCTCTCCCTCCTGCTTCTCCCACATTCTCTTTCTTCTTTCTTACCCCTCAATTCTTGTCATTCTTGTGCCTTTCCTTCTGTGCCCCAGGACTTCACTTTCACTCCCAAATGCTGTATTAGGATTTTTTTTTCCTAGTACAAAATAATTCCTTCTCCAAGAAGAACTTCAGTACCAGCGCTGATTGTCTTTGCCTTTGTGGTCTGGTGCCTACATTCCTTGGTACTCAGTAGACTTGGATTCCCCCGTTAGTGAACCTCTACCGCGACCCCACCCCAGTTAAGCACCCACAGCAGTGGCTGCCAGAAGAAGGCCCCATCTTCTGGGTTTCCTCGCACCCTTCCCCATTAACCAGGGCCACCTCCAGCTCTGAGTCATGTGTTCAGAATATGGCAAAAGGATGGGATCTCATGTATCGTCTGGAACGTGGTTATTTGGTTGAAAATTCACCATCTGAGTGTGTCAGAGAATTCCTGGCATTTTAGCCCGATGGCTCTGCCTGGCTGATGGCTAAAATGCCCCGTGCAGCCTGTAAAGGATCTCTGTGTGGGGGTTCCTGCTGAATGGCAGGGGCTGTGCACTGCCTTAGCCTTTATCTGAGAATCGACAAGTGGCCTTGGTGAGGCTCCAGCCTTCCACAAGGAAACATGAAGATTTCCTTTGACCCGAAACTCTCTCTCCTTTCTATTTCTTTCCTACCCCCAGTTTTCTGAAACCCACAGGCATTTGTAATCCAGAAGTGAGGATTTCAGAAGCTGATCCTGAGTTGGGGGCTTATTTGGGATGATCCCAGCCCTGACCCTGAGTAAAGGGAATCAGTAGAGCCCTGCCTCTGCCACTCTTTCCTCCTCTTCTTGTGATGTGGAAAGCCTTCCCCTTGTCTTCCAAAAAGAGATTGGTGTCCATCTCATAAACACTGCGGAACCCAGAAATATTCCAGTGTAGCCCTGAGACAGCGTGGAGCACTCCCTCTGCTCTTGCTCTGTCCATCCTGGTGGATCTTCTCCCTGGTGTCCCTGCTTCCACATACGCTCCTCCCCACCCCCCGGCAAGTGACTATAAAGCACCGCGCCATGGTGGATTGTTTCACAAATGCTCTGAAACGTATGTATTCACATTCAGCCCGGTCGCTGGAGGGTAATGCAGGTAACTCACATTTTTTTTTTTCTTTTTTAGAGACAGGGTCTCACTGTGTCACCCAGGCTGGAGTGCAGTGGCAAGATCATGGCTCACTCACTGCAACCTCAAATTCCTGGGCTCAAGTGATTCTCCTGCCTCAGCCTCCTAAGTAACTGAGACTACAGGTGCATGCCACCAGGCCCAGCCAATTTTTAAATTTTTCTGTGGAGATATCTCTTGCTGTGTTGGCCAGGCTGGCCTTCAACTCCCAGCCTCAAATGATCCTCCTGCCTCGGCTTCTCGAGGCACTGTGATTATAGGCATAAGCCATCGCATCTGCCACGTTCTTAAATGATACTGTCATGGGTGCAGGGCCTTTCTGGAGCATTCCTTTACTGAATGCAACTGTTGGAGCTTCTTTTCTGGAACTTTCATCAGAAGCACCCCAGAAAGCCAGCTGCTTTCCTTCCAAGTCACACCTTGTCTTTGGCTAAAAATGGGGATATTTCCCCTCCTTTTTCCCTACTTGCTGGCAATGGCTGTTTCTAAAATTTCAGGCACCATCAGAAGAGGAAGCCCAGTAATTCCCAAACGCTTCCAAAGAATTCGATCCAGGCAGCCTGCAGGCTGGGCTGGGGATGGGGGAGTTGCTGAAACATGGGATTGTGCTTTTTTCATAATTACAGAAACAATATGTGTTCCTTTTGGAAAGTTAAAAATGTATATAGACAAGAATAAGGAGCCAACACTTCATAATGGCCTCACCATCTAGACATGATTTTTTAAAAATAAATCTTCTCACTCCATTGTTTTTAAATGAAGATGGTATTCTGTTTGTATTGATTATACTGTTTGTACATTCTGGTCTTAACCTACATTTTCTTTTAAGCCTATATTATAAATCTGTTTCTGTTTCATTAAGTATTTTTTTTACAATAGGATTTTTAATGGTTGCAAAGTATTTCATTATACAACTTCCTAGGGTGACTGTTTCTTAGGGTGTTTATTTGATGGAGAGACTCTTGTCTATTCTAAAGATCACTTGCCTTGTCTTATATATTGGAAGAGAAAATGCCTCTTGTTCCTTTTTTTTGTTTCCCATTTATATAATCCTGATGTGCAGAAACAATGTCCACACATTCTTCAAGTTATTGACAGCTGCTGTGACTCTGAACCAAAGCATGGGGTGTGTTGTTATTCTCCTTTGAAAGTGAAATTCCCACATCAGTCAGACCCTCACAATTGCTAGTTTGATTTAGTTCCCTTTAAATGCTTGGTCTGGTAAGTTATTTTCCTGGGTGGGAGGATTTACTGGTGCTTCATGGAGAAAACTTTGTATTTTCCTTGCTCTTTGTCAAGAGCTAACAGTCAACATTCTCTGTCTTTATTTTGCCAATGGTGGAGCAGAGACTCTGGGCACCTTGCCCTGACTCCTCCCTCCCTTCCTAAGGTACCCGCAGCAAGCCTGGGTGTCATCCCTTTCACTCCAGCAAACTCAGAAGGTTCTGTGCCTCTCTCCTCCTCATGCTTTGCACCCAGGCTGCATCCTGTGGGGGTCTCTTTTCCCTAACAAGTCTGCCTCCATGTACATTTTTGTCTGGAGTTAAGGAAACTTCTTCCTAGGGTAGATTGTTCGACACCATGAGTCCGTTCACAGAATCACAGCTCCTGGGTTCTGTAGAACCTTAAAAGCCTTCTATTACCAAGAGAGTCTGAGCCTGATGCCTTGGGGAGAAGGCCCTTCCCCTCCCGCTTTATTTTAAAAGACGTCGATGATGGATAAATCTTCTGTGATGGCACACATCTTCTGTGATTTTCCTTTCCATGAGCTGTGTGCTGTTCCCGAGAGTCCTGGCTGAGAGCGCTGAGTGAGGCCTGCATCTCTCAGCCCAGTGGGCTAAACTGGGGACAGCAAGAGCTGCTGGCAGGCCTGGGCTCGAATGGCAGGAGCCCTGGCCCTGCACAGAGGATGGAACAACTGTTGACATGAGCTTCGGGTTTCTGCTCCCAGAGGATTCTGTGGTGATGCTGCTGCAGCTCTCCTGTGTCTACACTCACTGTACTTAGGATGCTCCTGAATCTGGACTTGCCTGGCTGCCTCATGGCTGATGTCTCAGGTGTACTTTCTTCTATTCACACCATTTGCAGGATGCCAGATATGCACTTCCCTCACTGCCCTACTTCCCTGGCTGTTGGTTTGGGGTTGAGTGTTTTCTTTCTTGTTGGAATGGCAGGACCATGGACTGCCACCTAAGGTCTGCATCTACTTGGGGCTGCCATTGCAACTTTTCCCAGCAAGAGCAAGGTCAGTGAGGGGGAGCGGCAAGAAGGCCCAAGAGCCCTAAGGCATTTATTCCTTCCTTCCTCCTCCATCCTCCCAACCCAGAGCAGCCAAAGGGCGTGGGGTCATGACTGGGAGAGCCAAGTTCTGGTCCCATCTCTGCTACCAACTAGCGGTTTGTAAAATGGGGCTGGTATTGCCTGTGTGCTTGTTTTAGTGACTCACAGCAAGGATCAAATGAGAACCTGGGTGTGAGGGCATGGAATGATACTAGCAGTCCCTGCCCTCCCCCAGGAACCATGTCAGAAGGGAATCTTGGAATGGGATCTGGTTGCTCATAGCTCTCCCCAGGAGTGGGATGATGGAGGAAGAAGTGGAATGCCAGCCCTTGGCTCTCCTCCCAGGCCTGTGAGCCAACAGCTGATCTGCACTAACTGCACGTGTTCATTGCAGGAGCGAGTCTGCCTTTGAGAAGGGCAACGTTGATGTGTTCCGGGTGAGAACCAACAATGTGGGCCTCATCTACAAAGTCAGGTGAGAAGCTGGCGCCTGACTAGGGTTGAGGGTGGATATGAAAGTGAGGGATTGACATCAATATTGACAATTTCTGGGTATGAATTACTTCCCAGCTGTTATTTGAGGGGCTACCAAAGGCCCAAATCTTTCCCTCCCATCCTGAATCACAGTGCCCTAAACTTCCCCACTGGAGATTCATTTTTTGTGGGTTAAGACAATTCAAGACAAATTTTTACAAACTTGAGAATATGCTATGAGAGACATTATAGCACAGTGGTCAGGGGCAGAGACTTTGAGTCCAGAGTGCCTGGGTTCAAGTGTCCGTTCTGTTATTTACTAGCTGTGCCACTTTGGACAGGTTATCTCTCCAAACCTCAGTTTCCTCCTCCGTAATAATGGTGCCTCATCTGTGATAACCCTAGGACTCAATGAGTTAGTGCTTGGAACAGTAACTGGCACACAGTAAACACTCAGCAAGTGGTAGAGATACCAAGTCCTGTTGCAGCATGTCTTTGGACAGAGAGCATCCCCAGTCTTGTTCTCTATGGGGGGTTCTTGTGAAGGTATAAGGAGAGATAACTCTATTAGTCCAGTGGCAGAGGAAGAGCCTTCAATTGCCCCCCTTTTCCCTTCCTTGTCCCTGCCCTCCACCCCTATTCAAGTTCATGCCCATTGTCAGATGTTCATTTGTGGTCTGATTGCACCCAGACTAAGGCTGGACAGGGGTCAAATGCAGCCTCAGTTTAGTCCTGATGTTTTTTCCCTTCCACTAGAAAATACAATATCATGGACTCTCTTTGCTGGGGAAATAAGGGGCACATGAATATCCTGGGTATTGATTAAGTGTAGGGAAGGAGGTTGTGAGCAGGAAAAGGGCTCTTGCAGGGGAGTTGGGAAGGGGTGTCATTGTGTGAGTAAAGGCAACCTCTAGCTGAGGTCCTACTATGTGCCAGACTTTGTGCCAGACAGAGGCATACATCCTTCTAAGGGAAGGGCCTGGTATATCATGGGTTTCATTTATTGGGGTTGTGTGCTGTATTGAGCTGTGGTTGTCCTGTTAACACCTGCAAGGATAAAGCCTCACAGGGGTAAGATGTTTGATGCAAAGTGAGATCCAGGGGTCAGGAAACTGGACCTTGGAGAGGAGATAGAGGGGGCTATGGGAAGTGTGAGAAGATTTTAGGGGACAGATTTTAGGGGCCCAGTGCAGTAGCCCCTGACCATATGTGGCTATTACATTTGAAATGTGGCTAATCCAAATTGAGGCGTGCTACCTATATAAAATACACAGCAGATTTTTGAAGCCTTAGTACAAGAAAAAGAATGAAAAAATAGCTCATTAATACATTTTTACATAATTATATGTTGAGATGGTAAATGGAATTAAATGAAACATATTATTAAAATTGTACCAGTTTCTTTGGATCTTTTTACATGTGGCTATTGGGAAATTTTTAAATTGCATCTGTGGCTCGCATGTGTGACTCTTGTTATGTCTATGGGACCTACAAGTCCTCTGGATTTTAGGACTAAGGGGAGTATCTGCTTGTTGTCCAGGTCCGGGAGTCATGATGAAGAGAGGGACACACTTAATCATCTCACAGCAATGGGAGGGGCAGTTGAGCCCCAGGGTATAAGCTGTGTCCTGTAAATCAGGTGGTCTAGTTGGCTTCTGCTTCCTGGGGATTCCCTTGTCATCTTTTCCCTTTACTGTCCTGTTTGACCTTGACTCAGCTGGATATCAAGAAATGTTGTGTGTATCCATGCTTGAGCCAGAGTAGGAGAGGCTCACTGCTTCCAAAGGCCAGGGTAAGGAAACAGCACTGAATAGCCAGGACCTCAAAGGGGAAGATCAAGATGATCCCACGGCAAGCCTTAGGGATCTTGGATTTTCTGTGAAAGGTGATAGTTAATATTTCCTTGCATGCAATGTAACAATGTAACATTCAGTAATGTGTACATCCAGCTTGCAAGATATCCCCATTTTATAGATGAGCAAACCGAGGTTCAAGAGATAAAGTAACAACAACAACAGAATAATTGGACCTCTCTTTGGAGTAAACATCTGGGTATTCCAATATGGAAGGGGTGCTGTTTCAGTTCTGCCAGTGATGGTGTGGGCCTTGGCTTCTGCCTCAGGATTGAGCATGACAACACGGGCTTGAATGCCAGCTGGTACCTGGACCATGTGATTGTGACCGACATGAAGAGGCCTCATCTCCGTTACTACTTCAACTGCAACAACTGGCTGAGCAAGGTGGAAGGTGACCGCCAGTGGTGCCGTGACCTGCTGGCCAGCTTCAACCCCATGGACATGCCCAGAGGTCAGTGCCTAGGCTGGCCTGTCTGCCATCCCTCCCTAGCTGGGCTGGGCTCACCCAGGAAAGAATCGTGCCTGTCTTGCTCTGGGCAGTCTCACCTACCTCTTCTTGGCATGCCTCCAGGGCCTTCCTGTTGGTTAGGGCCAAGGGGAAGCCCCATATCTTCCTGGGGCGTTCCTATGGGCAACTTTTTATGCTCTAGGGGTTCAAGGAGGTGGGAAATACAAGAGGGATTGGAGGCATGATGGAAGGATAGGCGCAGCCCTGAGCAAATCCTGTGTTCTCAATGATTCTTGTTGATGGGGTGTCTATCGGAAGTCCCCTTTGAGATCAAGGCAGCCTTCCCCATTTTCCTATCCTTTTTCTTTTCTTATGATGCCCAAGGCAAGTGAGTTACAGCCAAGGCATAGTGGGTAGGAATCAGAGCTTGCAGCTGCCAGAGCTCACCATGCTGCCCTCTGACTCCTCCTGATTTTATGAGGAGTAAAACAACTTATTTCAAGTGACATCTCTGGGCAAAGGCCTTAAATTCAATCATTTTAATTTTACAGGAATAATGGGAGGCAGATACCTTTGTCCCCCAAAGTTCTGGCCTCATCTCATCCCATCACGGAACATATTTGCTTTTCCAAAAAGAGGGGCATTACATTGCAGCACCATCACCAGAATACCCTGCTCTCATAGAGTCATGGACCATGAGAGGGGACGGGACTTTGGAGCCAGGAGATGAGAAGTGGCTTCCTACAGTCACTCAGTTGAACAACAGAAGGCTAACACACTTGTTGGAGTCTGCCTTCCAGCGTGTACTCCAAGCTCCACCCTTTATCCATTGTCTTGATGGGTTTTAGCTCTCAATTTCTGTATCTCCAATTTTCTACCTCCCAGCTAAACTTGCCACTTGACTTGTTCCTCTGTGATTCCTGTCATCATAACTTGCAACTTCATTGATTCTTTTATTTTTATTTTATTTGTTTATTTATTTTTGAGACGGAGTTTCACTCTTGTTGCCCAGGCTGAAGTGAAATGGCATAATCTTCGTTCACTGTGATCTCTGCCTCCTGGGTTCAAGTGATTCTCCTGCCTCAGCCTCCTGAGTAGCTGGGATTACAGGTGCCTGCTACCACACCCAGCTAATTTTTTGTATTTACAGTAGAGACAAGGTTTCACCATGTTGGCCAGGCTGGTCTGAAACTCCTGACCTCAGGTGATCCACCCACCTCGGCCTCCCAAAGTGCTGGGATTGCAGGCATGAGCCACCGTGCCCGGCCATCGATTCTTTTTAAAACCCATTATTGATCTTTTCTCTGATTATAGAAACCAAATTTGATCATTGTAGAAAATTTAGAAAATAGATATATGCAAATATGAAGAATACTTGTAATTCCATTACTTGAAAAAACAATACTGGTGACATTTTTATGTCTTCATTTCTAGTCTTTTTTATGCATATATAGTGTAAATGAATGGGCTGGTGCAACACCCCCTGTTTCACAGCATGACTACTTCTGTGCCATTAAATATTGCTCAACACCCCTCCTTGGAATGGCTCTGTGGTGCCCTGGAGCATGGAGATACCATCATTTATTCACTGGATCCCTTATCATTGGACATTTGTACTGTGCTCCCCCTCTAAAAAGTTTTTGCTATTATAACAATACTATTATAAATACTTCACCTAAATCTTTGCACAGGTTTATGATTCTTTCCTCAAGATAAACGCCTAAGTGGAATTTCTAAGTCAAGTGGAATGTACATGCTTAAAGCTTTTGAGGGACATTTCTGAATTGCTCTAGATAGGGTGTATCTGTGCACAGTATTACCAGCTGTGCAAGGGTGCCCATGTCCCTCACCCTTGCCAACATTTGGTAGTGTTGTTTGATTATCCAGTTGGATAATTAAAGGGGATTTTTGATGTCCTTTCTTTGATTACTTGGTGAGGTTGAACTTTTTTCATACATTTATTGGCAATTTGTGTGTGTGTGTGTGTGTGTGTGTGTGTGTGTGTGTATGAGAGAGAGAGAGAGAAAGAATTTTTTGCCTGGGCCCTTCACCTGTTTTTTCAACTGGGGTGAATTTCATAGATTCTTCCATAAACATTAAGCATCTTTAATTCTTTATCCAACCTCTGCTATGATCAATCTTTAACACACTGTCAAACTTGCCACTTTTCAGCTCATCTGACCTGCTTTGGTCACTCAAAAATCCAGGGTTCCACGGTCAGGAGAAGAGCCTCTGAAAAGTCATCATGAGAAACAATTCATGTAACTCAGTGGTTCTTCAGGGTTCCGTAAGAATCCTCAGGGTAGACACCCCCTGACCTAGTCTTTGTATGAGGCTTCCTGGGCCCCCAGCTCCTTCACGGGCTAGAGGGCATTAGGTTCTTAGTATTTCCAGGCTGGATTCCAGAGAATGGAATGAAAAAGGGGTTCAAATATTCCGGTTTTTTTGTTTGTTTGTTTCTGTTTTTGTTTTGAGGCGGAGTTTCCCTCTTGTTGCCCAGGCTGGAGTGCAATGGCACGATCTTGGCTCACTTCACCCTCCACCTCCCGGGTTCAAGTGATTCTCTTGCCTCAGCCTCCTGAGTAGCTGGGACTACAGGTGTGCACCACCACGCCCGGCTAATTTTTGTATTTTCAGTAGAGATGGGGTTTCTTCATGTTGGCCAGCCTAGTCTCGAACTCCCAACCTCAGGTGATCCGCCCGCCTCGGCCTCCCAAAGTGCTGGGATTACAGGTGTGAGCCACTGCACCCGGGCTTCAAATATTCCAATGACTGCATTGGTAAAGAAAAAGTTAAATTTCTTTGCTTTTCACCTGAAATTACATCAACTTGGTATTTGGCTGCTACTTCAATGATAAAAATGGGGTCTATTATTTCATCCATGAAGTTTGGTAGGTAAAATATTTCAAAACATGCAATATGGACAGTAATAGAAGAGAGGAAAGGGGGGCATGTTCAGTGTATTTATACCACCAGCCCCCAAAGTGGGACAGACTGTTAGGGAGCCTGTTTCTCTCTCCCCACCCTCAAGGGCCAGTTCCCAAAGTTCTGGCTGGCAATCACTGGAACCTTCTCTCATTCCTGCTCTTGAGGGAAGGGAGGGGTTCTAGGCTGACCAACTGACCCTTTGACGGAGGTGATTGGCAGATCCTCGTCGAGTGGAGGGAACTGGACCTTGATCAGGTTTCCAGGTGTTGCTCTAATGAGAATCTTGCATTTCATGCGTCAAGACAGGCGTGAGGGAGCCTGCCCTACTTGTAGGCACAGAAGGTGAGCTGGGGGGTACCAGGACTGTTGCACAATACGGTGCCTGACATTTGCTGGAGATGACTGTTTCATCTCTGGGCTCTTCTTTAAATGCACTTCCTGGGGAAGTACCCAACCTCTAACCCCTTAAAGGGAATGGCATCTTTAGGACTGCCCTCTTCCTTAATGGAGTCCATTGGGTAGAAGGTAGAGATGAGGAAAGACAGACAGGAGGTTTCAAAGGAAGGAGGCAGAAGCTGACCAGCCTCACAGTTTTGTGGATAGAAGATCCTAGAACCAAGTTCAATTTCTTAGTCCTTCTCAATTTGTTGGTGAAAATCACTACATTTGGCACCTTAAAGAAACCAAGCAGGACCAACCAAATGGCTGTGGCTTTTGGTTTTCTGGGTCTGATCTCCAGGAGTCGGGGATCTCTTGCTGGGGTCTGAAGAGGCAGGTTGTTTGTGCTCCCTCAATCCATCTAGGGGGCTCTCAAACTTCAGTAACTCACATTTCATCTTCAAGAGTTTTGCCTGATTCAAGTACTGCTTGCATTATTAATTACTACTACTTCTTTAACTCACTTTTTACAACTTACATTAACTTATAAATTTATTTTAATAAGAAAGTTGATATTACTGTCATAAAAAACTGTTATCATTTGCTATAAATGTCAGCCATACACTAGTACATATTAACATAAATTCACAACATTAGATAAATCTCATATAGCATTGCTAGCATCTTATGTCCCACCAGTGGTCTGCAGACTATACCCTGGTAAACAATACCAGCCTTGATCTGAGAGGAAGGGGAGGCAGGGTGTTGATTACAGAGATGGGTGCACAGAGGCCCAGGGACGTGGGGATCCATCCAAGGTCAAATGGCCAATTGCTGATGGAGCTAGGACTAGACTGTGGGTCTCCTTATTTTCAGTTCAATTGCTTTCTGCCTGCCCCTTGAGTAGGGCATGACCAAGGGCAATTAGTCTGGCACCTAAGAGGTCAGAGCCTGTGATTGTGGGGATTGTGGGGGTTAGTTGGGCCAACCTCCTGCTGTCACAAGAACCCCTTCTACATAACCCCCATCAGTTGCTTCTCCAGCTTTGGTCTGAGTCAAGCCTTCCTGGAATTAAACCCCCTAGTCTCCCTGAGGCTTCTGCTTGCCTGTTCCAGTGTTTCCGACACAACACAGTGTCTATCTAGGTGTCAGCCCTTCAGCTGCCAGAAGACAGGGTTCCATCCTCTCAGGAACACAACCCCAGGAGCCTTGACCTCTCTTTTTGTGGTCCCTTCCCAAGAAGGTACCTACTAGTCTAGAACCCTGTGTTCCAGACAGGGGACCATTAGCACAGAGGAAGGGGCCTCCCTGACTCCGTTATCCTGCTTCTTTTAAAAAAAAATTGTGGTAAAATATGCATAACATAAAATTTGCCACCTTCACCATTTTTACATGGACAGTTCAGTGGCATTAAGTACATTCACATTGTTGTGCAACCGTCACCACCATCAATCTCCAAAACTTTCTCATCTTGCCACCCTGAAACTCTGTGCCCATTAAACACTAACTCTCCATTGTTGCCCACCCCTGAGATCCTGGTAAACTCTATTCTACTTTCTGTCTCTGTAAATTTGGCTAATCCAGGAATCTTATACAGGGTGAGTCTAGTCCAGAATGCTTGGGACCAGAAGTGTTTTGGATTTGGGATTTTTTTTTTCCTCCAGATTTTGGAATGCTTGCATAGGCTTACTGAGATATTTTGGGGATAGAAGCCAAGTCTATCCATGAAATTCATTTGTTTCATATGAACCTTATACATGTAGCCCAAAGATAATTTTATACAACATTTCTGAAAATATTGTGCTGGAAGCAAAGTTTTATGACATTTCATCTGTGACCTGTCACATGAGGTCAGGAGGTATAATTTTCCATTCATGGCATTGTGTCAGTATTCAAAAAGTTTTGGATTTTGGAGCATTTCAGATTTTGGATTTCTGTGTTAGGGATACCCAACTGTACAAGTGGAATCATACAATATTTGTCCTTTTGCATCTAGCTCATTTCACTTAGCATAATATCTTCGGATTTCATCCATGCTATGGCACATGTCAGAATTTCCTTCCTTTTTAAGGCTGAATAGCATCCCATTGTATGGGTATACCACAATTTATTGGTCCATTCTGTTGATAGACCTTGGACTGTTTCCACCTTTTAGCTATTGTGATTAATGCTGCTATGAACATGGGTGTACAAATATTTGTTCAAGTCCCTGTTTTCAATTCTTTTGGGTATATACACACAGATTTGCTGGGTATTATATGTAATTTTGAGTAACCACCATACTGTTTTCTACAGTGGTTGTACCATTTTACATTCCTACCAGCAATGCACACGAGTTCTAATTTCTCCAGATCTTGACCAACACTCGCTATTTTCTGTTTTTTAAAAAATAATAGCCATCCTAATGGGTGTGAAATGATCCCTAATGATTATTGATGTTGAGCATCTCTTCATGTGCTTATTGGTAATTTGCATATCTTCTTTGGAGAATAACCATTCAAATCCTTCATCCATTTTTAAATTAAGTTGTTTATCTTTTTATTGTTGAATTGTAGGCCTCTGTTACATATTCTGGGTATTAACCCCTTTTCAGATATATAATTTACAAATATTTTTCTCCCATTCGATGAGTTTTCTTTCTACTCTGTTGATAGTGTCCACTGATGCTAAACTTTTAATTTTTATGAAGCCAATTAATCTATTTTTTCTTTTGTTGCCTATGCTTTTGGTGTCATAGCTAAAAAATTGCCAAGGTCAATGTCATGAAGATTTTTCTCCCACGTTTTCTTCTAAGAATGTTATAGTTTTAGTTGTTACATTTAGGTCTTTGGTCCATTTTGAGTGAAATTTTGCAGATGACATAAATGAAGGTCCAACTTCACTCTTTTGCATGTGGATATTCAGTTTTCCCAGCACTATTTGTTGAAAAGACTGTCCCTCCCTTATTGAATAGTTTTGGCACCCCTGTTGAAAATTATTTGACTATATACATGATAGTTTATTTCTGGGCTCTCTGTTCTATTCCACTGGTCTATATGACTGTCTTTATGCCACTACCACACTGTTTGATTACTGTAGCTTTGCAGTAAGTTTTAAAATCAGGAAGTGTGAGACCTCAAACTTTTGTTCTTTTTCAAGATTATTTTGGCTATGCAGTATCCCTTGATATGTCACTTCTTTTAATGCATTCAAAATGTTCATTAAGTGATTTTAACAGTGACCATAGGCCATATTTCAGTCAAAAAGCTTTTGTTCATCTGGAAGAAAAGAGGAAAATGCCTTCACCTCAACTCCTCAGTTCTTGCCCAAGACTTCAAGGCTCCTGGAGAAACCTCCTGGATTCTCCTGACTCATCCCCATGTGAATCAGTAGGAGTGGGCGTCTCAGTCTTGGCTGGCTGCCCTCAACCTGTCAATGGAATGGTTCAGTCAGACATCACACGTGAATAAGCATTTCAGACATACACAGAGCCGGCACAGGGAGTTAGCAGCCATCTCTAGGCTTGTCTCACTCTAAGTGTGGGCGTCAGGGGTCCTGGCACCTTCTGGGGCCTGTGGAAGGCTGGCAACCACTTTTCCAGCATATCCGCATTTATTATCCCTGGGAACAGAGTCTTGGCTATCAAATTGCTCCAGAAGTGTAGTGAATTTTCCCTCCTGCCATCTGCTTGTTGGCATCCCTTCTATTGTCATGGATGTGTGTGACTCTTTTCCTGGTAGATTTCTTCCATCCTGCCGGGAATGGCTCACCCTCTTGATAACTCAGAACACAAGGGGCAGAGTAACTGCATGGACATCTCCACACTGATAGCAGCCCCTGGCTGGAAGCTAAGCACTGTCTCCCCTGCCTGCAGGTGCAGCATCATCCTTAGCAGCTGCTGTTGGCAATGCCCTCTTGAGCTGCTCTAAGATGCTGAGCCTGTGGATAAGGACACAGTCCCTGCCCTCAAGGTGCTCACAGTCCAGTGGAGGACACAGATTCCCATCATACAAAGTGCCCACAAGGAGACTGTAGAGCATCATGGCTCAGAGTGCCAGGCCTCAAATCATGGAGTCCTGGGTTCAAATCCCACCTCTACCACCTCCTAGCTATATGACTTTGAGACAAAATACTTCCGTAGCCTTGTGTCTTTGTGTGCATACATTTTACAAGTAGTATCTTCTTAAAACTCCGAGAAGTAGCGGCTATTATTATCCCCATGTTGCACATGGGACAAAGGTCAAGGCAAGCAGCACAGAATGCCTCCCCACCGCCTCTTCTGTTTCTTGGTCTAGGGCTAGCAGCTCCCATTTCTCAACCTGTTTGCTCAGATTGTGTTGGCTCCTGTGTCTGGCAGACAGTGGTTCTGAAAGCTGTTCTCTCCAGCATTCATCAACCCTGAGGAGGTTTCAAGGGACCCGTTGGAAGTGGAACTGAGGCCTGAGGGCAGTATTAGACACCCTGTGCTAATCTGTTCAGAGATTGTGGAGTGGAAACCAGACCACCGACAGCCGACAGCTGTTTCTGGGATTCAGGCCCTATCGCATCAAGCCCTGCAAGGACCCAGTGGGGCAACTCTTTTTGGAGCCCCAGGGCCTGCCCTATTTGCTAACTGAGTTGGCTCCTTGTTCCCAGAGTTCTGTCTCAAGTTGGTGATATAGGAAACTGTGGATCTTCTGTTAAAATGTGCCAGGGCCAGAGGAAATGTCAAGGCCCCTAGGCCCTCACTTCCTCTCTTTCATCCTCCTCTTTTTTGCATGCCACCCCGACCCCACTGGATGG
The DNA here is from genome assembly GCF_028885655.2 of Pongo abelii. Taxonomy (NCBI): domain Eukaryota; kingdom Metazoa; phylum Chordata; class Mammalia; order Primates; family Hominidae; genus Pongo; species Pongo abelii. The sequence continues at coordinate 61,085,162 of NC_072002.2, read as the reverse complement.
AAAGCCTCTGCCTCTCTGGACGGCATTACCTACTTCCTCTGCCTCAGGTATCCCCTCCCTTTCTAAACTCTGTGAGGAAAGTCTGTGCCACACACTGCTGTGCAGTGGTTCTTCAATCAGGGATATGTAAGGAATCTCACGGGCAGGGAGGAGGACCTTCTCAACCTACTCACTGTGGTTCACACATGCTCTGGCAGAATCACCACCAAGATGAGCCACTAAGACTGATGGTGGTGGGGGGGTTGTAGCTGTCAGGTGTTTTGAGATGGATACATTGCCAAGAAATACCATATTTCAGGGCTCTAACTTCCTAATGTGTATCTCTTCAGTTTCTCCAGTGAAGCTCAGGTTGCTCTGAGGGTAACACTGCAGTCTCCTCCTACCTACCTTGTGATGGCTTTTACTCACAGCTGCTACCTTGGCCACTGCGACTTAGGGGCTTGTGTGAACGTTGGTAAGGAACAGGTTGTGTGCATATGGTGGTAACAGGAGGTCATGTATAGACACACCTGATTATAAAGACAAGCCACAGAGATGGGTGGAAAGAGCTTTCCCAAGGGGCAGAGACCTGAGTCCTAGCCCCACACTTTGGTAATTATGTGACTCTAGGCAAGTTGCTCATCCTCTCTGGGTCTCTGTTTCCTCATCTTCTTACCAGGTTGCTAGAGATGTTCTCTGAGGTCCCTGTAGCACTGGCTTACTCTGGCACTGTGCTAGCTAAGCACCTTCTTTCTTGCTTGCCTCCAGGTGTCTCCCATCCACTGATTTCACACCCTGCCCCCATACCCACTTTGATGTTGTCCCTTTTGGTGAGACTTTCACAGGACATAGTGTCCAGGTGCAATTCATAAGCCCACTGCAGAGTTGCCCAGGCTGAGAATGCAGGGCTACTCAGTCCTCTTTGACTTCAGGGAAGCCATGGGCACATCCCTGCCTTCCCTATGGGGCAGTATTGAAGGATGAGGTTGGGCGAGACATCTGAGTTAGGCAAGGCCTGATAAGATGGCATGTGCTCTCCAGATAGATTTGGGATGACCTCATGTTGGGTCTTGAAGGAGCTTGGGCTGGTAGGGAAGCATGAGCAAGACCTGTTTAAGGCAGATCCTGCCTGGCCTTCTCACGACCAATATGTCATTTCCTGCCTTCTGGCCAAGTAATTGCCCACAGCCCAGTGCCTACCCACAAACCCTCCTACTTTGAAAAGCTCTGAGATGATCGTGTGGCTTAGATTAATATTGAGCCCACACCATACTGCCTGGGGAAGGCTCCACCAGCTTGGCCATGAGACAGGCCTCTGAAGCCAAGAGCTGCGTTGCAGCTGACCTGGGGGCTGCTCACACCCCAGGGCTGTCAGAACCCAGCACAACAGCTCAGAAATGTTTCAGACTCAGGCCTTGGCAGAAGCAGAGAGGCCCCTTGCATTCAGAGGGCCCAGTCTTGAGATGGGTCCTGATCCCACACCTGCTCTTGTTCTCTAGGTTTTGGGAAGGACAAGCCACCATCTAGGGGGCATGTAATCTTCGTGGGTAGATTAATAACAAATATGGTTGCAGCCAGTTTTGTTGTATACTTCAAAGAGAAGAGAGGCTGATGATTACAGGAAAGGGAATCCATAAGAAGAAGCAACAACTTGGGCAAGTGGGCTGGGTGCATGCAGGTTGTGGGAGGGGTGGATGATGTTTACATCTGGACTCCCAGTCTGGAGCAAATGAATTGCCTTTTTTTCTTCCTTTCTTTTTTTATGCTCAGTGAGAAAGCTGGAGCTGGGGGCTGAAAGCTGCACAGCACTTGGGAACGGGTAGAAATGGAATTGTGTTTGTTTTCAGGATAATCACTGTTTCCATTCCTGGCTGTTTCATCAGGTAACTGGGTTATAGTTTTATTCCAGCCCATGCAGTGCCACACAATGATTATCACACAGCTCCAGATGTGTACCCGGTCTTGACATGACCATGTTGGGCTCAGTGCCCAGGGTGCATTTGAGGGGAAAATGGGATAAGAAAGGGATTGCGATTAACGTATTAGGGGCATGTGCAAATTGAACCTCCCTGCAAAGGATTATGGACCTGCCAGAGGACTGCCTAGTGCAAAAGCAAATGCAAAATGAAAGCACTATGCCTGATTGGAGCATAAAATATCTATCAGAAAGGCTCTGTCAAGAAGCCAGAAGCCCTGACTTATTCCCAGATTCTATAGGATATTATCGTAGAGTAATTAAATCATTAATCTTAAAATAACTCTCTGGGTCAGAAAGCATGTGGGACTATACGTCCTGAGTTCTGGTTCTGGCTTTGCCACCCAATAGCAATGAGACCTGGGGCAGATCTCAGTTCCCCTCCTATCCTCAGTTTCTCCCTTTGTAGAGCGCTTAGACTAGGGGATCTCTTGGAGTCTTTTCAGGATTACTAGAGTGTCCACCTTCATAACCAAAGAGAGATGGAGAGGTCAGGGCCAGCCCTCCTCCATGGGGGCAAAAGAAGATTGGCCTTTGGTGGCTTCCTTTCTACTGTGGATCTTTCTCCCCTATTTCATCCCCTCATACTTCCCATCTTCAAGATATTCCCCCACCATGGACTCGGTCTCTGGACTCCCCTTCTCCGTGGTCAAAAGCTAGCTCTGCCGTTCTGCCACTTATGCTAGCATGAGCAGATGCCTTAAGCTCTGTACCTCTATTTTCTTATTTGTAAAGTGGGGAGAACATTAATTTCTACCTGATAAGATTAGCTGGGGAAATGAGCATACAGGACTTAGTGCAGAGGCACAGAGTCAATGCTCAGTAAATGACACAATAGTGTGGTGCTTGTCCTTGTGGTTAAACTCCTGAGGTTTCCCTTTCTTCTTCCCCCACATCCAGATTTTTGTGATTCTAAGATGCACAGGTTTAAGATTCTAGCCTCTCAGAAAGGATTCCAGAGCTACTCAGTCCCAGGTTCGCCTCTGGAATCCAGGCAGGTTCAAGCAGACAACTGGGAATAGGCTCATGACCTTGACTGCTGTTAAAGCCAGCAGGGAGAGCCTCTTTTCCCGACGCTCTGTCATTTTCCTTCATGGAGCATTCTCCAGGGCTCTCTGAGCCTATTTGCTGTGGGTGCTGCTTGGGAGTCATTGTTCCTTTGAGCTCCATGGAGGAATTCCCAGGTAGGGGCAAGGGCTCCAGGATAGGGAGGGCTGGGCCAGCCCTGCAGAACTTTCCTCCACTGTAGCTCACAGCAGCTCCCCGCCCACCCCATCTGCTCCCACCTAGCACTGCAGAAAATCATCTCCGGAAAGAGTGGGAAGAAGAGAACCACCCTGAGTGAGGCCCCGGTGTGGCACATCAGACAATTTAAGGACCAAAAGGGACTTTATCTACTCTTCCTCCATTTCAGAGAGGAGAAAATGGAAACCCAGGAAAATTAAGCCCCTTGCTCTTGGTCACACAGCATAACTGTAGGGCAGAGCTGCAGTCTTGGGCTTTTGGTGCCAGCTCATGTTCCTCCGTCATTCCTCCTGTTAAGCACATTCATTCAGTGATTCAATGGGCATTTTGCGGGGAGCCTTCTATGCACCAGAGCCTGTGCTCAGGGTGATTACATACCGGCCCTTCTCTCTAGGAGCTTAGAGTCTAGACGGGAGAGAGTCAAGCCAGTAGATAATCACAGTGCAAAGGGATACAATATTCTAAGTGGGGTATGGCCCAGGCCAATGGGAGCATAGAGGAAGAAGGAATCAGGAGGGCTTTATAGAGGAGGTGATGCTCAAACTGAGTCTTCATGGGTGAGGAGTTTTCTAGGATTTGAAATGAAATGAGGGCCCTTGGGGAAATGAGCTCTGATGGCCCAGTGTCACTCACACAGCTGGGAATGGATCCTCCACCTCATATTTTCACTGTGGCCTCCACCCTCCCAGAACCACCACCAGCCACATTCTCCTTCAACCCAGCAGCCTGAATGTTTGGAGAATGCATGGAATTGTGTATTTGCTTCAAACTTGGTTATTTTTATCTTTAAATAGGTGTTTAAAATAGCTTTTTTTTTCTGTTTGTGGAAATAGCACTTTCTCCATGTTGCATTTTGTACACACGCAAATCTGAACTGATGACATAGACACTGTCTTGGCCCTGATCCAGCTGTCAGTGTCCATTCCATTCCAGCACAAATGGCTTCCTACTGGAACCCTCCCTTGAGCTGCAGGTGTTGGCCAGTGTGAGCCCAGCGAGAGTCAGAGAAAGGGTTCCCACCTGCCTGGGGCTGGGTCTCTGCTGGTGTCTATTCTCTCTCATTGGCCATCTGGTTCTCAATCTTCCCTCCAGCCTCACAGCCACTCAGACTGGCTCAAGGCATTTGTGTGACAAAGCCAGCTTGAGGGTATAATAAATTGGCAGGAACTTTCAACAGTTTCTTCTGAAATACAGAAGACATGACCTACTCAAGTATTGACATTAGGTGACTTCAGTTTTCAATCACAGAAAAATATGGCCATTGTAAAAATTCAAAAGTACAAATAAGCAACAGAAGAATAAGAAAATCTTCCATAATCCAATCACTCAAAGATGATAATAGCTGATTTTTATCCAGCACTTACTCAATGGCTGGCATCATTCTCAACAAACTATTAATCTTAATCTAATCTATCCATCCACCTATCTATCTAAACATCCATTTAATTTTCACAATGCAGTGAGGGAGGTTTATTGTTACCCCCATCTAATAGATGAAGGAGACTGAGTAAGGGGGAGGTGAAATCATTTGTCTATAAGGATGAGGCCAGGAGCAAACCCAGAGGCTTGAACTTAAGTACTGAGTACAATTGTGTTGGAGACACCCATGTTAACATTTTGGTGAATTTCCTTCCGATTCTTTAAATTTTTGTTTATGAACATATTAAACCCTACATATTAAAATGGTATTGCATTAAACTCAATTTTATAACCATGTTGTTTCACTTAATACTACATTACAGCCTCAAATCATCTTCTGTTATTTTATTTTATATTTATTTATTTTTTGAGATGGCATCTCACTGTGTTGCCCAGGCTGGAGTGCAGTAGCACGATGTTGGCTCACTGCAACCTCTGCCTCCCAGGTTCAGGTGATTCTCCTGCCTCAGCCTCTCAAGTAGCTGGGATTACAGGCATGTGCCACCACACCTGGCTAATTTTGTGTTTTTATTAGAGACAGGGTTTTACCATGCTGGCTGGGCTGATTTCAAACTCCTGACTTCAAGTGTAATCCCAAAGTGTTGGAATTACAGGCATGAGCCACTGTGCCTGGCCCATCTTCTGTTATTTTAAGTGGCTGCATAGTAGTCCATGAATGGGAGAATATATTTCACCCCCCAAATCTCCTATTTTGGATATTTTTAGGTTGTTTCCAATTTTTTGTCAGTATTAACAATGCTGTGATAGACATCCTTATAGGTGATCAATTAATATAACTACTCCCTTAGTATAAACTAATGCATAGGGCTTGAATAGTTGGTTCAAGGGATTTGCACAATGTTAAGGCTTTTAACATATATCACTCACCTGCCCTCCAGGAAGGCTGGGTGACATTCCAGTAGTATACAAGAAGTGCTGGTGTTCTGGCCCTCTGGGAAGGTAAATACTAGCAGTCTACTAGAGTCTGGGTTGGAAAGGGAAGTAATGGAGCCAAGGTTACCGAAATGTGCAGGTGGATGGGAGGGGTCTTCTGTAGAGAGGCAGGAAAGGAAGCAAAGGAGGACGAGTGACTGCAGGGTAGGTGGAAATAGCTCCTCAGGGCTGGGCAGTGGCTGGAAAAGGAACCAGCAGGATAAGCTGAAGGAGTGGAGGCTGATCTACTCCCTCCTACGTTTCAACACCTGATAGTATCAGACTTACATTGGACAGTTCCCTAGAAAAACGTACCAGCTGCATATTTACTTGAGGGTGATGAATGGTATAGGGCAAGCTTGTCCAACCCACCACCCACAGGCTGCATGTGGCCCAGGACAGCTTTGAATGTGGCCCAACAAAAATTCATAAACTTTCTTAAAGCATAAGGTTTTTTTGCAATTTTTTTTTTTTTTTTTTTTAGCTCATCAGCTATCGTTAGTGTTCATGTATTTTATGTGTGGCCCAAGGGAATTCTTCTCCTTCCAACGTGGCCCAGGGAAGCCAAAAGACTGGATGCCACTGCTGTAGAATGTTATTTCTTGATTTCTGCCCATGAGCAACTTTTAAGGACCAAGTGTTTTCATGTTGGTGCATAACAAGGCTTGGCTGAGGTCAAATGCATGGACTGTGTTTGAGCACGTTAGTTGCTAAAGGAACATCGCACACACTGGGAGCTGTGGAATGGGGCAGTGTGGGTTTGGGAGGTGGGAACTTTTGAGAGGACCTGAGGTTTGAACTAATGCTGGCAGGGTGGGGGCAATGACAGCCAAGAGAGAACCTTCTTGTTCAGATGCCCTGAGTCCAAATCTAGGCTGCACCCTTTCTAATTGTGTGAACACCATCAAGCTTCTTAAGCTCCTGCTTCCATTGCCTCATTACTAAAAATGGTGACACTAGCAGCCATAGGGTCCATCATTGTGAGGATTAAACGACGTGATAGAAGTGAATGGCCCATTGCAATTTCTCGGAGCATCAGAAGTGCTTATGATTTTGATAAGGAGTATGTCTGCAAGGAGAGCAAGGTGGAGGGTATTCTAGGGAGAAAAGTTCCAGTTCTATTTGTAAGACAGTGAGAGGGAGAAAAGACAGATGAAGAAAGGGAGAAGGGAGAAAAGAAAGGAAGGAAGTTACAGGAGGAAAGCAAAGGAAGAGAGCCTGTTATCCATCGTCCCAGTGCCTTGTGTGTGGTCCCAGGAGCAGAGAGCATCTCGCAGAGGCCATGGAAGAGCTCGTACAAAGTGATGATGGGAGGGTAGGTTGGATATACTGGAGGTGGAAGAGTCTGGAGAGTGAGGAAGAGACAGCAGATGAGAGCCTGGCTGAGAGGCAATGGGTCTCCAGGCCTGACGAAGGAAGAGGAAACCTTTTGGGGGTAGCATGGGGGAAAGAACTGGAGTCTACATGACTGGGAGGGAATCCCCTGGTTGGTGGCCATGAGCCAGCTTCCGGCACATGGCATTGTCCCCGCTGCCCGTCCTTGGGTTCTGCGGACCACCCCCTCCCTACATCTGTGTGGGCTTGAGTAGTGAGGGGGCCTTCCCTGGCTGGGAGAGAACATTCCCCCTCATCTCCCACCCCCAGGGCAGCCCCCGCTGAATCTCTCTCCCTTGCCATTTTCATCTCCTCCTACGCAGCGCCTGTGATATCTCACTTCTAGCGTCTTGGCTCTCAGTGAGCGGAAGTGAGGGGTGTCAGGGTGTGAGCCATTGCAGATTCACTTGCGGGTGGGGTAAAATCAGGCCCAATCATTCTCCTTCCAACCCCCTCCTCACCCTCACCTGCTAAAATAGCTAAAGCCACGTTCTATTTAAACAGGATCTGGGGATGGGCGAAAGGCAAGGAAAAGAAACTCCACAAGTTCATTCATGATTCTCTGCTTCCTAAGAAAGCCTGGATCATGTGAGCTTCCCTGAGGCTCAGATCGCACTGGGTCTTGATGAGATGGGGGCTTAGTTACGGGGCATATGCTTGACTTCTGTGGTCGGGAATGTGGCAAGCAGCCTCACCAGGCTCCACTGTGCATGCAGCACTGGATTAGGGGGCCCGGCCCCCTCATGGCTCTGCCTCTCCGCATGGCCTGGGGTGGCTCTCTGGAGATGTGTTCTGTCACTGCTGTGTGCTGACTGTTCCAGACAGAGCGCAGGGGAGGCTGTGGGGGCGGCTGGTGCACCAGGCACAGGCAGGCAGTTTGGGCCTGCCAGTGTCTGCCTTTTCTGGAAGCCCACACAGGCAGCTTCCGGCCAGCCGTCAAGGGACGGATTTCCTGTTTAGAGGGAGCAGCCTTGTGCCCCTGTCACAGGCCTGCAGAGGAAAAACAGGGCATGTCAGGGCATGTGCATCCACTGAGCGGGGCAAGGGGGGCACAGAAAACCCTCTGTTGTAGCCTTGAGTGGGCAATCTATCTTTAGGCTGCAGCTAAGCTCGCCTGCACAGGACCCCAGCTCAATTCTGGTTGGCTTTGGAAGGTACCATGTGTTTAGCTTAATCCCTGGTCTACAACCCTCATTGTATATTCTTCAGATCGATGCTTAAATTGGTTTGACCTCCCTGAGCACATGCTGACCTTTAGTGGAAGGAGGTGACTATGTGAAAGGTAGGGTTGCTGGTCTCAGATGTGCAGGTCACACGCTGCACAAGTGCGACTATGTAAGGAGACGCAATTCACATCAGAGAGCTTGTAGATTTGTGTGTTTATTATGACAGTTATCCAACAGATGGCAGTAAAGTGTCTTGAGAAAGGGATTCTTTTTGCCTAATTTGCACAAAGGTTCCGTATAGGCTAATGGTAGCCCTGCTAAAAGGCCAGAGAGAAATCAACTCTAGGGGTAAATCACAGGCCAGCTCTAGAGCTGGCTTGGGTGATGATTTCCATAATTCATCACTAAGCCCTGTTTCTCCCAAGCTTGATCAGGAAGAGGGGTGCACTCAGTGCTAGCCTGTCTTCCAAATTGACCTTCACCTGTTTCCACTTCTGTTCCTTACTCTCAATCAGGCTATGAACAAAAAGCTTAAGACTAAGATTGCAGAAGTTGTGCTGCCCTCTGTCCCCGCCTTTAGGAAACCCCAGACCAGGCCGCCTGTTCTATCAGTGGACTGCCAGGCTCAGCCCAGCCACACGGCATTGTAGGGGCAGGGAAAGTTGGCCCTGCTCATTCACAATGGGCACAGGACATGCTCTACTGCAACAGAGAGAGGGGACTCTTTCCCCAATCTTCAGAGCCTTGAGATGCTTAGCTAATGGTCCAGATATGTTGCCATTATCCTGAAGCCAGCAGCTGACCACCCTGGTCCAGGCAGCTTTGCTCCCATTCCAGGCCACAGAGAGCAGATCTGCCCACCACCCCCTGCCTAGAGACAGGCAGAACAGTGCCTGAGAGTGCAAGACATATCCTAACTCTCACTGGTGGCCCAGTCCCAGCCTGTCACCTGTTTTTGTGTGGACCCCGAGCTAAGAATGGTTTCTATGTTTTTTAAACAGTTGAAAAGATTTTTTTTAAAAAGTAATATTTTGGGACACATAAAAATTATATGAAATTCACATGGCAATGTCCATAAATAAAGTCTTACTGTAACATAGCCACATACCCATTTGTTTATGTAATATTGTCTATTGTTGCTTTCGTGCCACAACAGCAGAGTTGAACAGTTGATGTGACAGAGACCAAATGGCCTGCAAATCCTAAAATATTTCCTATCTGGTGCTTTACAGAAAAAGTTTGCCCACCCTGGTATAGGGCCTGGAAGGCCTGGGGTATCCTGGGAAAAGCCCTGGATTCAAAGACCAGAGACCTTGCTTTGAGCCCTTCTTGCATCATTTAGCAACTACCTGTCCTGGGGCGAGCCACCTTGCCCTCTGAGCTTCAGTTTTCCTATCTGTAAATGAGAACGTCAACAGCACCTGCCCTGCCTATCACATGTGGCCATTGTGTGGATCAAATGACATCTAGGATATGCAAGTGGCTTGTTAGCTGCAAATGCCTTTGTGAATATTTAGTATTATTTGCCCTGGAAGGTGAATCCACCATGTCATTTTCAGAGATGAAAGGTGACCTTTTGGCTCACATGGGAATTATTTCTTATCATCATCTTTCTCCCTATTTCCCTGCTTCCTGCTGGCCTTTGGGCAGGGATTTTTTTTTTTTTAATCGGTCTTTCACCTTTCTCTCTGGTGAGTGCCCAGTTGCCAGGGCAGCAGCCCTATCTCATATGTGGGCGTTTTGTTCTCACAGATTATAAGATCCAAGGGGTGAGTTCAACAAGCAAAAACCCGCTTGAGACCAGAACAGCAAGTCTGTGCCCACTGAAACTCTAGTCACAGGAAATTGGGGGGCACTTGTATGACAGGAAGGCTTGATGCCCTGAGTTGACGTTTGCCAACAGTGAGAGAATGGAGCCCTGCTTTTACTCAGCCTTGTTCTCTCATCAGCAGATGCACCTAAGCACAGGTCAGGGCCAGCATTGGGCCCTGGGCCTTGTTTTGGAAAATGGCAAAGTAGATAGTCTGGGGTTCTGCTTGAAGAGGGAATATGAAATAAAGGAGGTAGAAGAGTAATGTAATAAACATCAGCGTCCATGTATGGGGCCTTCTAAAAAATGGTTTCATGAGGTGCGTCTGTCCATCGCTGCTGCAGCTCTTGTCTCCTTCTCAATGTGATTGGCAATCACCTGTCACACAGGGATCCTATTCTCCACCCAGCCAACCGCATATGGACTAAGGTCCCCATCTGCCATAGAAAGTTCTGCAGAGGCTAGAGGACAGTCTGCTTGTTCTAGAATCAGCTTCCTCCTGACCTCTGTCCACCTGACTTCCTGATCTCTTGGCTTGGGTCCCTTGCCCACCTCAGCTGGAAAGGCCTAGAAGCTCCTTTCCACCCCAGCCCTGGTCTCCTAATCTCTGACTGTTGGCCTGTCTCCCCAAATTGCCTTGCTTTGGGCTCATGGTCTGCTTCTCCAGATTTTCCCAGAGCATGGATGCTGTGTGTTCCCAAAGTCCCGTGTGGGTTCGTGCTGCCCAGGCCTCACTTTTCCTGATTCGGGGTGCTTCCCCTACCTTCTGAGGTGTCTCCTTGATCTCCTGGCTTCCCTCCAGAGTCTGTCCTTCTTGGTCAAGTGTCAAGGAATTGCAGATTAAAAAGGACCTTTAGTGTTTCCACATCCTCTCACCTATGGCATTTTCTGTGCAGCATCCCTGGCAGGTGGCTCTCCACCAATGTGCTTGGCACATGCTAACTGTCAGGTATCTCTAGGGATGGGAAACTCCCTCCCCCACCCAAGGGCATCCATTCCTTTGTTGAATAGCCTTAGATACTACAAAATCTTTCCTTTGGTGAGCGAAAATCTGCTTTATAACTCAACTTGCTAATTAGAATTCTGCCTTCTGGAATGATTCAGAATATTGGCGACTCCTTCGACAAATGCTTCCCAGCCCCTCTCATCCTTTCTCCTGCTTCACTGTGTTCAGTTTCCCCTGGAGCCCTGCTGCCCCTTCCAGTGGACTGATGCAACCTTCAGAATCTTCCCCGGCCACCACCCTCCCTGGCTTCACCAGCCAAGGGGCCCTGGGCATCTTGCCACCCTGAAGAGGGGTCTCGCCTCTGTGAAGTGAGCCCTGGACTGGAGTTGGGAAAGGTTGTGAGCCAAAATGAATGTTCTCAGAGGCGCTGCCAGCCAGGGAGGAGAGAATCAAGCCTGGGGGGTGGCCTCTGGAATATGGAAGATGGTGAAAGCAGAATTAGCTAGCCATAGCTGAGGCCTCCCTGGTCTTTACAAACAACGTGGCTCAGAAGCTCTGGGAGGGAAACCTGGACTCTGCCCGTTTAACACCTGCCAGGTGTTACTGCCAGGTAACCTGAGTGTGGCCCCAGTTTCAAGCTGCTCACCCCAGAGTTCCCTGACCTGGCCTCTTCCAAAACCTCCGGTTCTGGCTGCTGTCTCAGAGGATCTTCACTGTAAAGCAAGAGGTGTGGGAGTCTGACAGTGGCTGCTCCTCCTGGAGCTCTCAGTTAGGGACAAGAATTGCAGGATTCTTCCCTACCCCATTGATGGGTTTCCTCAAGTGAGGATTGAGGAGAGAAAGGGAAGGCACTAACCGCTGCTGCCTCAGTGTTCTCACCAGTTCAAGGCCAACTTTCAGGGGCTGTGTGTGGGCTGTCCTCTGTGGGGCTCCTGCAGGATCCTGTACCGTGTCACCTCTAGAAGAGATGAAATTAAGTTTTCTCCTCATCTCTCCAACCTCAGTCCTTTGCCCTGAGCAACTTCCTGGAGACTTTGAATTTTAGGAAATTTGATTCAATTTACTTTCCAACGTACTTAATGAGACTGTAATGTACATGCCCAGCACTGTGCTAGGGTATGTGGGAGAGATTATCTAGGAGAAGGAAGTCCTGCTCCCAGCCCTCCTATAAATACTTGAAATTAGAAGCCTTACCTGCAGGAAATAGCAAACAACACAAGACAGTAAATGACAAAACTCAAAAATCATTGTCACAGGCAACATAGCGGAGCTGAGGAATACAGAAGAGAAAAACCTCTAAGGGCCAGGGACAGGGCTCAGAGAAGGCACTAGGAAACAGGTGGGCAGAGGGGCTGGGACTCTGCACCTTGATTAGAACAGCTCTAGTTTTTACCAGCTTCACATATTGGGCAAATACACCTATAAAAAAGGATTCTGCTACATAAAAAATAGGAAGCCACTGTAAGAAGGGAAAAGGGGAAGGGAGAGTGGTCTCAGCCCTTGGAATTGTTGGCACCCAGTGAAAAACTGGAGGAGTCCCCTTCCCGTGACCACACATACCAACCCCTGACCTTTGCTCCTCACTCTAAGGCAGGCTCCAGCTGGGGAGACCTGGGCAGGTCTCATTGTGTTGTCAAGTTTACCAAGCCTTGTCTCCCATCAAGGCCATGGCTGAGGCTGAAGCTAAGGCATTTGGAGGTTACAGGGGACTAAGTTTTGTTCAATGAATGGAGCAAAGATACAGGAAGCAGATACAGGTCTTTGAAAGAGCCCTAAGCATGCCAGCCACTATTGGTGCCTCTTGTCTTTGCATTGGTTATGGCTTTGACAATTTACGTATAAATTTGATTTTCATCTGCAGAATCCAGTTTTCCCAGTGAATTTTTATGCTGTGGTACAATGTGGAAAACGGATTGGGAAAGGCAGAGGAGATACAGAGGGCCTAGTTAGAGACATTTCAATAGTTCAGGGGAGATATGGTGGGGGTTGGTTCAGGGTGGCACCTTGGGTCTGGGCTGATCCCTGTGTTTCAAGGCAACATGTTAGCAGATAAAAACAGAAGGTCTTCTCTACCTCTGATTTATTCATCACATACAGTGATGGTCATACATCCAATGACCATTTGGAACTAATGTTGAGTGAGTTGTTTTTTGCTCTGTTGTTGACAGTAATGACGACAATTCATGCAATGACCATTTGGAACCAATGTGGACTGACTTGTTTTTTGCTCTGTTATTGACAGTAATGGTGACAATTTATGCATTGCTGGGGGTAAGTGTAGACGGTATGGTAGCTAATTTGAGGCCTCTATTCTCTTTTCAGGATCCTGATGAGCTAAGGTTTTTCTCTCTCCTTGTTCCTAGGTAATAAGTATGAAGTCAAGGTATACACTGGTGATGTAATTGGTGCAGGGACAGATGCTGATGTCTTCATCAATATTTTTGGAGAGTATGGAGACACAGGTAATGGGTTTGAATTATTTTTTTCAGAAGCCAAGCCCAGGACTATTTTGTAGATGGGGTTCTTCCCACAATCCTGGCAGAGGAAGGCAGCTTGAGCCCCACTTTGGGCTCCTCTATTGAGCATCTCACTTCTTGTGATGTGATTTGGAGTGACCTGTCCTGGGCAGCAGGTGTTCATTTTGTGTTGTAAAGTTTATGTGTGTGATGTGTTTTCCGATTACAGTATGGCTGGTTTGTGGGTTCATTGCAATTGTCCTGCATCTCAGATCATGGAAACTCCCAAGCTTCACATCTCTGGGAAACTCATTCTCACTTACTCTATCTTCCTAAGCTCCATGCCCATCTTGAATTATACTTTGGGATGTGGCTGGGTGTGGCCTGACTCAATGCAGTAGTTTGGGGCAGAACAGAATGAGGCTGGGAATAGAATTTGACTTGGCCTCACAGGGAAAGCAAGAACTGAGAGCTCAGACACAGCTGTAGGTGTTGAGAGGAATTTCAGGTCAGAAGAATGAGACAGGTGGTTCTCTTCTGCTTCTGCCAATTTAGCAGAATTACATAGGAGTTGGAAAAGCTACAAAGACATGTGAATTTTGTAACAATATACTAAAGAATTCAAAATGAATTGCTAAGCTTATAAGGAAAAAAAAAAAAGAAATCTCCAGGTGCCAGTGCTAGAAATGAAGAGGGAATTCAAAACCAAAGTGTTAACTATGAATAGATGTGGTGGCTCCTGGAAGGAGAGAGCTTTCATGCTCAACAATCTAGAGGATGAGCTTTCATACCCATGTGGGGTCAGGAAATGAGACCTTGGCCCTGCATGAGTCAAGAGATTTGAAATTAAAACTGAATATAAAGCCAGAAGCCCTGATGGTTCAGAGGAGCATCTTCAGTGAAAAAATAGACCAGGAAAAAATTTGCTCATCAGTACAGTAAACGTTTCTTGGCAAGAGCTCTAAATTAAAAGAAAATGCTGAGAAATTGATACCTTAGGCCTGCACTGCATGTGGGCTTGAGGTTTGATTTAACACTACAAGTGTGATTTGGGAGCCCCTCTCCCTCAAGTACAGAAAATTGGTTTCATGCCACTAATACCTTTAGATATTTGGCAAAAGCATTTGCAAGACTGCCTGAAATTTCCACAGATAAAATACTGAAGATGGGTTCACTTTCCAAAACTAGAAAACACTCAAATATATAATTCATCATAATTAAGCATTAATCAATACAACACACAGTAAGATTAAATCCTCAAGAATTTCAGATAATTAGATACATTGTGGCAAAACTAAAGGCAAAGGGAAATATTTTAAAAGGAAGCAGATTTGGCAGATTACTTTCTATAAAAACAATAATTAGATTGATAGCAAATTCCTATCAGCAACCTATGTAGGTCATAAGTATATGGAATAGTATCTTCACTATTCTAAGCAAGGTTATATATCATCCCATAATTCTATAACAGCTAGGTTATCATTCCAGAGTGAGGGCTAAATTAGCAAATTTCCTTGCAAACAAAGATAAATAGAGTTTACCATTCATATGCTTAAACAACCACTAAAGGATATACTTCAAGAAAAAGGAAATTGTACACAGAAGAAAGGAATGAGATACAAGAAACAAAGGTGAGCAAAAATGGATAACCGTGTAATGAATCTAAGCAAGCATTGACTATACAAAACAACAGTAATGATGACTAACATCACCGCATGAAGAAGTGTGGACCTCAAACAATTAAAATCAATAATATTTGAGAAGGAAAGTGGATGATGAGAGTTAAGACATAGTAAGGGTCTTGGCCCCTGCTGATCTCCCCATTCCCAAGAGAGTAGGGATAATGATTAACTGTAGATTTTAAAAAGTATGCATATCAAAATTGTAAAAGTAACCACCCCAAAACAGAAATGTATAATTTGAAAACCAAAGGAAGAAATAAAAGGGAATAAAAATCCAATAGAAGGAAGGAAATGAAGAAAGGGAAGCAAAGAAAAAACATGGCTAATAGCAAAAAGTAAAACAAATGTATTAATAAATAGAACAAAGTCAGCATTTAAAAGATGGATATTCTCTTAGATGAAAATTCAAAAATCCAGCTTAAATACAGTATATGATACAGAAAGCCTGAGAATAAATAGGATGAAATAATATATACCAGGAGAACATTAACAAACAGGAAAGATTCTGGCATAGCTATATTAATATCTGTCAAATGAAACTTTAAGGCAAACAACTTTGTTCAAATAAAAATATATTAGACAATGACAAAAGGAATAATGACAAAAAGAATGATACAATAATTTTGAACTTGTGTAAACTTAACAACATATTCCAAAAATATGTGAAGCAAAAATTAACAAAATTCTTGGAGGAATTTGGCAAATACAGAATCATAGTGGGAGATTTTGATACAATACTCTCAATAATGGATAGGCCAAATGCATACAAATTTAGTATGAGTGGAAAAGATTTTAACTTTAATAAGTTAATAAGCTTGACCTAAAGGGAGTATATAGATTACTGCATCCAGCTGGTAGAGAATACACATTCTTATCAAGCATATAATGACCATATACAAAATCACAAAGCAAGCCTTAACTTAAATGAATCAATAATATAGAGACAACATTCTTTGATCATAAGGCAATAAAATTAGAAGAAATGTCCACATCTCACCCCATTTAAAAATTAAAAAGCATATGTCTAAGTAATTAAAGAATAAATTATAATATGAATAATCTGACAGCACGTGTTATATCATCATCACCACCACCACCACCTGGAACAGAATTTATCCGGGGAAACTAGAGGAGACAGTAGCAATAGCAACTATGCAGGTCCCTGTTACCCATCACATACTGAGTCATTCCAGGAGGATCTTGCAGGGCAAGACTGCAGACCTGGGAGAGAAACACTGGCCCTTGGGCTGTAAGGTGTAAGCTACATTATTGGAGAAGGCTAGCCTCTTTCCTGGGGCTGGGGTCCCATAGCAATATGACATGGGAGAATCTTGGCCTTTGGTCCTCTTCTGCCACATCATCATTTATACTTGAGGGAACATGAGGGTCTTCTCTAGCATACTAAAGAGGCTGGGGTCCAAGCCTTATGATTGACACTATATGATGTAGCTTGATCTTTCATCTCAGCATCCTATAAAGATTCTTTTAAGAACATGCTGTAGCCAATTTCCAAGGAGATCTGTAATCACTAAAGAAATTAGAGCAGCAATTAAAATTCACCTAAGACATCACACCAAGAAGATTGTTCAGGCAAAATCTACCAAATATTTAAGAAATTATGAATCTCCATCTTATATAAATTGTTCCAAAGAATAGGGAAAGAGGTAATGTGTCCTAGTTTATTTTATGATTTTTGATACCAAAATCAGGCTGATAAATTAAGAGAAAGAAATGTACAGATTAGTCTTATTTATGAATAAAGACCTAAATATCTTTTTTTAATTAATTAATTTATTTATTTATTATACTTTAAGTACTAGGGTACATGTGCACAACGTACAGGTTTGTTACATATGTATACATGTGCCACGTTGGTGTGCTGCACCCATTAACTCATCATTTACATTAGGTATATCTCCTAATGCTATCCCTCCACACTCCCCCCATCCCATGACAGGCCCCAGTATGTGATGTTCCCCACCCTGTGTCCAAGTGTTCTCATTGTTCAATTCCCACCTATGAGTGAAAACATGCGGTGTTTGGTTTTCTGTCCTTGCGATAATTTGCTCAGAATGATGGTTTCCAGCTTCATCCACATCCCTAAAAAGGACATGAACTCATCCTTTTTTATGGCTGCATAGTATTCCATGATGTATATTTGCCACATTTTCTTAATCCAGTCTTATCATTGATGGACATTTGGGTTGGTTCCAAGTCTTTGCTATTGTGAATAGTGCCACAATAAACATACATGTTCATGTGTCTTTATAGCAGCATGATTTATAATCCTTTGGGTATATGCCCAGTAATGGGATGGCTGGGTCAAATGGTGTTTCTAGTTCTAGATCCTTGAGGAATCACCACACTGTCTTCCACAATGGTTGAACTAGTTTACAGTCCCACCAACAGTGGAAAAGTGTTCCTATTTCTCCATTCTCCACATCCTCTCCAGCACCTGTTGTTTCCTGACTTTTTAATGATCGCCATTCTAACTGGTGTGAGATGGCATCTCATTGTGGTTTTGATTTGCATTTCTCTGATGGCCAGTGATGATAAGCATTTTGTCATGTGAAAGACCTAAAAATCTTAAATATTAGCACACCAAATTGATAAATAAATATATAGATATATGACAAATAATTTCTACTCTGTAAGGTTTATTCCAGGGATTTAATGATAATTTAACATTAGTCTATTTATATAATTTATCATAGTAACAGATTAAAGAGAAAGAATTATCTTGATGCAGGAAAATTTGCATTATTTACTTTTTAAAAACCCATAGAAAACTAGAAATAGAATTTTTTTGAAAAATATAAGGCTATCTACCAAAATATGCACAAATATCATGCTTAATTTTGAAAACTTTAAAGCACTCTTTTTAAAGCCAGAAACAAAAGAAATAGTCCAGCTACTCATTATTTCTATTCTTCACAGTACTAGAGGTCCTAGGGCCAGAAAAAAGGGCAAGTAAAAGAAATAAAAGCTATAATGGTTGAAAATGAAATAACAAACTTTCATTTTCATAAAAAATAATGATCATCTACAAAATCCAGGAGAATTTACAAACCATTAGAACCAATGAAAGAGAAAGTTACTAAAGTTGCTGGATATAAGATTACCATACAAAAAGTAATAAAAATAAGTCATGCAAACATTTAATTTAAAAATATATTATTTACATTAGCAATTACAAGTTACCTAAGAATAAATGTTAAAAAGAGCCTTTTGGGAAAACTATAAATTTTTATTGAAGGATATACAAGAATATGTAAATAAATTGAGAAATACGTTCATGGATGAGAAAAGACTCAAATTCATTAATATGTCAAATTTTCCCAGGTTGTTTTATAAATGCAATACAATTTCAGTCAAAATCTTAAAAGGCAATACCCCACAGTTTACATTGCTACTAAAATTCATGTAGGGCTGAGCCATAAAGAGCTAAATATTGACAAGACAATTTTGAATAATGAAAATAATGCTAACAATATTAATAATATGAGAATATTTTCCCTGCCAGATATTAAGACATTTTAGGTCTCTAAAAACTAAAACAGTGTGATATTGCTAGATGGATAAACAAAATAAAGCAATGAAACAGAATAAAGAGTCTAGAAGCACACATAGAGTTGGCATTATAAATCAGAAGGAAAAGATGAAATGTTCAATTAATGGTGTTTGAACAATTGTCTAACCATATGAAAAACAATAAAATTAAATTCCTGCCTTTTACCACGCACAAAATAACTTTCAGATGGGCTAAAGACTTAAATGTGAAAAAGCAAAAATATAAAATTTTTAGAAGAAACCCTAAAGGAGTATCTTTTTAATCTCAATTTAGAGATGGGATTTCGTAAACAATTCATTAAAAACATAAGCAACAAAGGAAAATATTGATAAATTGAAGTCTATTAAAACAAGAAAAATATCTGTATGCTAAACATAGGCAAACAAGACAAGAGAAAAATGGAATAAAAGATATAAATGGAAAAATTACAGAACAGCAAAGCCTAAATGGCCAAAAGATATTCATGAACATATTCTCAATCTCCCCAAATTAAGTAGGGGAATGCAAATTAAAACTACAATAAGATGCTGTTGGGTACACATTGAATAAAAAATTTTAAAAATATATGTTAATAATGATTGTGGGGAATAGGAATCTTCATATACTACTGGTGGTAATTAATGTAGTACAACCATTTTTGGAGGTAAATTTTGCAACATCTAATAAACTGAAGATGAGCACACCTCAGGGTCCAGAAACTGTAGGTATCTATTCAGAGCTGTTCTTACAAATGTGCAGTAGGAGATAGGTACAGAAGAGTCCATTTCAGTGCTGTTTGCAATAGTAAAAAATTAGAAGCAACCTAAATGTCCATCAGTAGAAGAATGCATAGACAACAGTGTTTCCTTCATTCAATGACTATTATACAGCAGTCAGATGAATAAACTAAAGTTATGACTATCATCAAGGTACTCTCAAAAGGATAACATTAACTGAGAAAAAGCAAGTAGCATAAGGGTATGTGACAATGATAACAGGAACAATAGCAACCACCTCAGCAGCAATGATAATATAATAGTGACTACCATACTTCAGGAGCCGTCCTAAGTGCTGTTTGTGTATTAATTCAGTCAGTCTCACAGTAAAATCCTATGAGGGAGGCACTGTTATTATCTCCATTGTACAGATGAAGAATTTGAGGTAGAGAGGTGTGTACTATGATACTATTTATGTAAAATTCTAAAACATGCATAAATAGTATATCTTCTATATAGATACATATATACACAAACAAAAATTCTTGGGAATGATATGTACCAAGTTGAAGATAGTGTTTATTTCGGGAAAGGAGTAGAAGGGAAGAGATGGACAGTGAGGCCTTAGACATATCTCTCATGTTTTACATCCTTAAGAAATGAGAAAGGTCTGGAGAAAACTGGACAAAATGTTAGTATCTGTTATCTCTCTTAAATCTGGATGGTGGGGACATGAATGTCTTATATCATTTTCTGTATGTTTGAACTGTCACAATTTAAAATTTAAAAAAAATTAAAAAGAAAGAACACAGGATGGTTTCAGCAAAAATTGGTGCCTAGATAAGATTTGTAGATACACGATAATGGAAAATTGCAGAGCAGAAAGAACAGGTTAAAATTTGAGTCCTAACTAAGTGCTTATAACCTGCATGACTTTTGGCAAGTTATTTAACTTCTCTAAGTCTCTGTTTCTTCATTTGCAAGACAGAGTTAATAATATCTCCTTCTTGAATTGTGATGAGGAATAAATGAGAGTAAAACCCAAAACTATGTTAAACAACCAGCAGCATCTGATAGTATTAATACTCACCAGCACTGTTTTCCAGAAAAGGAGTCAGGTCTAAGGAAGTCTGTAGGCTGAATACCAATAGCCCCTTTACCAACTGCTGTGGCTATTGTTCCAATTCAGGACAAGCAACTGGCAAAAGCAAGGCAGGGTCCTAGATCTAGAGATGGGGGTACAATTCGGTTTAGTAGGATCGGGACTCTAGAGTAAGGCAGAAATCAAAAGCTCAGTTATAGGACCTGGGCACAAGCCACACATGAAGCAAACCTCTGCCTTGTTCAGAGAGTGGAGGGATGTAAGGAGCCCTTAGATCTCAGGAGGAAGTTGCCCTTGTTGACTTTGGAAGAGCATCTTTCAGTGGGTGGACCATGAAGGCTTGGAAATTCTTTTCTTCTGGTCTTTTTGTAATTTCTTTTGTATGTCTGTGCATACAGGGGAGTGTAGGCTAGAAAATGAAAAGGACAACTTTGAAAAGGGAGCTGAAGACAGATTCATCCTGGATGCCCCGGATTTGGGGCAGCTGATGAAGATCAATGTTGGCCACAACAATAAGGGGGGATCTTCAGGTTGGTTCCTGTCCCAGGTGAGTTCAGCTGCTTCTCTGTGGTCCCTGTGGCCTTGGAAGGGGGGCTTCTTGTTCTTCAGAGGGTTGTATCTCAGTCCCAGCTTTCCTCTCTAGATCCATCTGCATCCACTCTTCTACCTAAGCCAGATGGCCAGCCATTCTGCCCTCCTTATGGCCTCCAAGATGTCACTCACGTTACCGTCTTCACAGGAAGTCCAGTACTTTCTCTGTTTTTCCTCTCTCTCTCTCTCTCTTTTCTTTTTAGGGTACATGTGCACAAGGTGCGTGTTTTTACATAGGTATACGTGTGCCATGTTGGTTTGCTGCACCCATCAACTTGTCATTTACATTAGGTATTTCTCCTAATGCTATCCCTCCCCCAGCCCCCCAGCCCCTGACAGGCCCCGGTGTGTGATGTTCCCTGCCCTGTGTCCAAGTGTTCTTATTGTTCAATTCCCACCTATGAGTGAGAACATGCAGTGTTTGGTTTTCTGTCCTTGTGATAGTTTGCTGAGAATGACGGTTTCCGGCTTCATCCATGTCCCTGCAAAAGACATGAACTCATCCTTTTTTATAGGAAGCCCAGTACTTTCATCTGAACCTAGCCGGGGCCTGTTCATTCTTCAAGACTCTGCCACGAAGCTTTCCCTGACCCTGGCCCACCAGAACCTCTCCCTCCCGTGAAACTTTAGAACCCCGCTTGCTTATAGCATTCATTTGATCCAAGCGTATGATTTCTTGTGACTTATCTTGACCTGTTGCTTTGTACCACAAATTTCTGGATCTCAAGTGTTATAGTTTCACCTATCCAGGACAAAGTTAAGAATCAAGAAGAAAGCAAAAAGGCTCCTGAGCAGCTAAAACGTATCCCATTCAAAGTTGTAAAGAAAGCTCATGTCCCTGGCTTTATCTGGACTTGCCCTGATTTTGAAGGAAGACCCCTTCAGACTTGCACTCAGAATCTAGTGCTTACCTGTAATCCCTTCTAGTAAACTTGTTTCCTGTAATTTTAAACCTCTAGCGGAAAATTAGAAGGGGACAGAGGCACTGTAATGGGTAGGGTTATCGAGAACAGTAAGGGGAAGTCAGAGAAGATATAAAATACCAAAAGAATATTAAAAATTCACACCAGGCTGAGGTCAGTTAGAAAACAGGCAACCGGCCTTTTGCATAGACTTCCCTCAGTTATGAAGACATCTACGTATAATATTTCTGTTCATTACAGAATGATAGGAAAAGGTTAATGTGTTATATATTTTTGAAAAAGTATTTTGAGAAAGGTCTTATTGCTTAAAATAGAAAACTCAGATTTATAACAACTTGACTGTAAAGAATGAGGCTGTCTGATAGTTGAGGTTTTGTTATTGCTTAACTTTATTTATCTTCTTGTATCAGGAAAATATTTGGCTGCAAGGATCAGAAGATTCAAGTGCAGTGTTAAACAACTAGGAGCTTATTTTTTTCAGCTCATCCTGCATTTTTTCAGCCAGGAAATCCAAATGTGGTCAGCTCAGGGCTGGTGCAGCTGCTTTCTGAGGCACCTGCTCCCTCTCTGCATTACCATCACCAGCACTGGGACTTTCATCCTCCAATTTGTTGCCTCATGAGCACATGATAGCTACTGAATCTCTAGGCATCTTATCTATGTTCCAGACAGAAAGAGGGGGAGAGAAAAAGGGGATAAAGGCTTTGACAAGGGGGATAAAGACTGTTTTCTGGCAAATCATGCCTTATTTTGAAAAAAGCAGAGCCCTCCTTGGAACTTCTGGCTACATTTCACTGGCCAAGTGTGTATTATGTGGACACCCTAGCTGCAGTGAAAACTGGGAAATCAGGTGGTTAGCTTTCAGCCTGTAGAATAGAAGCGGACTAGGAAGAAGGTGATTGGAAAGGGTGTTGAGTGAGCATCCTAGTGATGGCCACACCTCTTTTCATAATTAGTCTGAAAGTTCCTTGAGGGCACCTCCCTAGCTCTTGGCATGGGACTGGGCATTGAATCAACAAAGGAAGAAATGCCCAAATTCCTTTGGAAAGGAAGGGCTTGCCTGGTCCTAAGAGCAGCAAGCCTGGTACTGAACAGGGTACCAGGAGGCTAAGTGGAACTGCTGCTTGGATTGGAGAAGAAATAGGGCGTGAGTCCAGAATCCAAATAGCCAATACACCAGCAGAAGTGTGTTTTTAGGTGGTTTTCTACTTAGCTGGGCAAAGCGGGGAGAGGAGGCCTGTGCATTTTATGACCTCAGCCAGGGCGGGGCACAGAACAGGTACCTTGAAGTCCACTTTCTTCATTCTGAAAAGGAAGACAGCAGAGTGAAAACACAAGGTTTAGTGGACGGAGCTTTAAAGGGTGAACGGTTTCACTCTCTTGAACTCAGGTTCCTTCTTGGTCACACGGGTGCGTTGTGCTCTCAGGAAGGTTACCCAAGGAGGTTCACATGCCGAGATGTGTTTCTTTGTTGCCTTACCCTCAAAGGGCAGCTTGGCAAGGTGTGAAATCTATGGGTGAAAACACTGTTTTCCTTTAAAACCTTGTGGATTGTATTCCGTTAACTTCTGAAATTTGATATTGAGGCCAAGTAGACTTTCGTTTTTTTCCGGGTAACCTAATTTTTTTTTTCCTGCCAGATGCTTGCAGATGTTTTTCTTTATATTAATTCAAAAGTCTTGCCAGACAGCATCTAGGGGTAGGGTCTTTGCCTGCCCGCCCACCCGCCTGCCCTCCCTTCCTTCCTTCCTTCCTTCCCTCCCTCCCTCCTTCCTTCCGTGTTTGTTTTTAATTTCTCTGAAACACAGTATGTGTCTTCTATCTGATGGGCAGGCTATTTGTTTATTCATTTATTTATAATTAATTTATTTATAGGTCAGAAAAGAGATTTCTTATTGTATGTTAGATTCTTGCTTGGGTGGCATTTGTTCTGCTCTCTTCCTCAGGACAGCCAATTGCCCGTCTACTGGATTTCCATTCTCTACCTTCCAAAACTGGCAGTTTCCCCTTTACTCCTGTCATCTCTACTCTTTTGCATTCCTTGAGAACTTGTCAAATTCCCACCACATCATTGATTTGCTGTTCCACACTGAGTTCCACTTCTTTCTCCTGTCAATGTATATTTCAATTCTGAATGTATTTCTTTTAATTATTTTTTCTTACAAAATTAATACATGTTCATCATAAAACACTTAGAAAATATAAATAAACAACAAAAAAACTCGTAATTTTACCACCCAAACATAACCAGTTAATATTTGAATGAATATCCTCTAGTCATTTTTCTATTAATTAATATATATATCACTTATCACCTATATATGTATCATATTATCACCCCATATATACGTGTGTATGTATATACATATATTCATTATGATACCATATATATGCGTATATGCACATATGTACATCTGTACGTGCATGTATGCACATACGCGCACATCTGTACGTGCATGTATGCACATACGCGCACATCTGTACGTGCATATGTATGCACATACGCGCACATCTGTACGTGCATATGTATGCACATACGCGCACATCTGTACGTGCATATGTATGCACATACGCGCACATCTGTACGTGCATGTATGCATGTATGCACATATGCGTGCATGCATGCATGTATGTACATGTATATATGACACCATATATATGGTGTCATAATGAATACAATATTTTACAAACTTATATTTTACAAACTTGTTTCCATTTTTAAATATAGCATGCATATATCCCCATGTTATTTAAACAGAATGACATGGCTATTTTACAATATAATTTTTTGTGTGTGTGTGACAGAATGTCACTCTGTTGCTGAGGCTGGAGTGCAGTGGCAAAATCTTGGCTCATTGCAATCTCTGCCTCCCGGGTTCAAGCGATTCTTCTCCTGCCTCAGCCTCCCAAGTAGCTGGGATTACAGGTGCCCACCACCATGCCTGGCTAATTTTTGTAGTTTTAGTAGAGACAGGATTTTACCATGTCAACCAGGCTGGTCTCGAACTCCTGACCTTAGGTGATATGCCTGCCTCGACCTCCGAAAGTGCTGTGTTTACAGGTGTGAGCCACCACGCCTGGCTCCAGTGTAATTTTTAATGATGGAAGTAAGTGTTTTAGATCTACCATGACTTATTAAACCAATCTCCTTTTGTCAAATGTTTCTATTTTTTCCTCAAAATTATTATACGACATAATTATGCTATATACTGTATATTATGTAATATATAAAATGTATATTATGCTATACAGGTTGAATATACCTTATTGGAAATGCTTGGGACCAGAAGTGTTTCAGATTTCAGGTTTTTTTGAATTTGGAATATTTGCATATACATAATGAGATATCTTGGGATGGGACCCAAGTCTAAACATGAAATTTATTTGTTTCATATACACCTTATGCAAGTACCCTGAGGTAATTCTACACAGTTTTAGTCAATAATTTTTTACATGAAGCAAAGTTTTGACTGTGTTTGGACTGCGACCCATCATATAAGGTCTGGTGTGGAATTTTCCACTTTTGGTGTGTTGTCAGCACTCAAAAAGTTTTGGACTTCGGAGTGTTTTGGATTTCGGTTTTCAGATTAGGGTTGTTCAACCTGTGTATATACATATATACAGTATACTATTATACTATAAATAGTGCTGTGACAAACGTTTCGTGCCTTATCTTTATGTACATCTATGATTATTTCTTACAGTAAATTCTCAGGAGTTGGTGAAAGAACAGGCAGAATTTTAAGAACTTTGATCTATTTGCTGCTGTATAGTTTTATTTTTCTTGATTTCCTTTCTTACTTAACTTAGTTATTTTTTAATCTCATCTGATTGCCTTTTCATTGTAGTCTTATCTGTCTTTAAAGGTATTTACTCCTATTTCATAAAGACTAAATCTTCTTATATTCTCTTAAGCACATCATTTGAATGGTGTGAGTTCTTTTGGTGTGTCCCATATTAGGTTCTTTCCAGAGTTTTGCCCCTCCTCTGATTCTTTAGAATGATCTTCTCTGTCTTTGATTCAAGAATTTGCAAGGTCTTAAGTTGGTGTATTCCCTTTACCCAACCTTAAATGAGGTGGGTCTTGTTCAGACTTGGTATCTGACAATAGTCAAGGTGCCCCTGAAACATAGGGCATGCTTATTAAATCTCCCATCTTCCTACTCCTCCTCTCTTCTTCCTCCTCCCACTTCTATTTTTATTCTTGGCTCCATTTGGGTAATAACTGAACTCCCATCTCACATCCAGGGTTGATTGGAGTCTCTTAGTCCAATTCTCAGATCCTGGATGGTACTGTCCTGGTATAGCTCTGCCCTGATGTGATGGTTTCTTTTCTTATTCCTATTGTCTGAGTCTTTGATACAAGTTGGTTGCATTTTATGCAAGAGATGCGTTCCTAAAAATCTATATACTTTTTATTCTTTTATTTATTTATTTATTTTTTGAGACAGAGTCTTGCTCTATCGCCCAGACTGAAGTACAGTGGCACGATCTCGGCTCACTGCAAGCTCTACCTCCTGGTTTCACGCCATTCTCCTGCGTCAGCCTCCTGAGTAGCTGAGACTATAGGTGCCCGCCACCATGCCTGGCTAATTTTTTTATATTTTTAGTAGAGATGGGGTTTCACCATGTTAACCAGGATGGTCTTGATCTCCTGACCTCGTGATCCTCCCACCTCGGCCTCCAAAGTGCTGGGATTACAGGTGTGAGCCACCATGCCCAGCCAAAATCTATATATTTTGAAATTCATTTGAGACAGAATTTCCTGCAGGAATAATGTAAAGCAGAGGGTTGTGCACTTTGAACATATATAGAGACAACCATGGAAGTGTGTTTTTGTTCTAATGCTTTTGTTTTTTACAGTATAGTCTTCAATATTTTACAAAGCTACCAGTTGCTTGCTTGGTCTTGGTAGCATTTTATCATCTTAATCCTGTTCTAAAGTGATCGAATTTTTAAAATAAATTTTATTGTGTGTACTTAGGGTATATAACATGATGTTATGAGATACATGTTGACAGTAAAAAGGTTACCCCCTGCCCATATTGTAATATGACTGGAGGACACATTCTAGCTATTAACAATTCTACTTATCCTAGAGCGAGTTTTCAGTTGGATCTTCTGGGCACATTTTGAGAGGGCCCCTCAGCTCTTTGGTGTATTCTAGAAGGCACAATTATCTCAGCCTCACTAACGGCTCACATGGGAGTCCCTGAGGGAGGCATCATAGATTCCATTAGCCTTACTGTTGGTGGCTGATGTTTTCTGACCTGATCACAAGATCCTAGGATTCACTGTGCCTGATGTGGGGCTCGCAGTTCCCCTTGCATGGGCTCTGCTTCTCACCAATAAGGTCAGAATCCCAACCTTCAGCCTGTGAGAACAGTGATGATTTTGTCACAGTTTGCAAATCCAGGCTTCCAGTTCTTGTGACAAGTCTCACAGGGTACATGCTGCCAATTTTTTTGCTTCAATTTAAAAAATGATCTGCAGCAGTGGAGGGAGCAGTGGCTCAGTAATTCAAGTCAGAAGGTAATTGCCAGTCATCCCTGTATGATTCTAAGCTTTACCAGGTATCCTGGACACAGTTGTGTCCTTGTGATAAGCTTTCCTTGGGCCACGAAGCAGATATCAGTACATTCTTAAAGTAGACTCAAGTGATTGGAAGATTGGATTAGATCTCCAGGTGCACCCTCAACAACACTTATCTACATCCTTGTCCCCTCTTCTCCTTCCCAGATTGTCATTGAAGATATTGGGAACAAAAGAAAATATGACTTCCCCCTTAACCGCTGGCTGGCCTTGGACGAAGACGATGGCAAAATCCAAAGGGATATCTTAGTGGGCGGAGCTGAGACCACAGGTAGAGTTGAAGAAAGGGGAGACTCTTTTGGGTATTTCACTTTCTGCCTAAGGGTCGGTGTTGGCATCTGTGGGGCTGGAGGCCTGTGATCAAACAGGAGCCAGCTGGGTCTGCAGTCAGCATTCCTCCTGCTCCTGAAACTGTTCTGTCCCACTGGGTTGCAGCCTGGGGCTCTGTTGTTGCCAGAGGACCTGGGGGATGCTGCTAAGCAGATACTAACTGCTCAGGGCAAAGGAAGTTATCCATAGGATGAAGCCAGAATGTGAACTTCTGACAAGCGTGGATGTTTCCCAGGACATTGATTTACTCTGAACTCTTCCTGATATTGAGTGCTTAGTATATGCCAGGCCTTCTAGGTAGGTAGCTGACCTACATGGTGTCCTTCAATCCTCACAACCACCCTATAAAGTAGGAACTGTTATTGTTCCCATCTCACAGATGAGGAAACTGAGACAATGGAAGAGCCTTGTCCAAGGGCACACAGCTGGCAAGTGATAGATTCAGGATTTGGTCTGCTTCCTAAAGCCCTAACCTGTATGAATTCCACAGAAAACTTCCAACTCCCAGCATGGCAGTCATGGTCATGCATGTTCTAGAAAATCAGCGTTGATCCTGTGTACATCTGAGAATGTTCTCTGCAGCAGAACTCCCATGACTCACCATGGGAGAAAATCCATGTTCTGTAGTATAATGTACACATTTCTCCCCAATTTGGCTCCATTTATCCTACCCACAGAGTCTTCCCACACCCTCTCTCCCACTGCACATTCACACCTTCCATTCTCCCCTCCATCTTGTTCCCATGCCTTCCCTCTCCCCTCAACTCCCTGCTTGCCTTGCTCTTTCTCTCTCTCTGTCCTCGGAACCTGCCTTCTCTTCATCCTGCAAAGCCTTTTCTCTTCTTTCTGCCTCTCAAATTCCTGTTTCCAGTCACTTCCTCTGAGCCCTCCCTGACCTTCTCTGGCCTGGGTAACTTCTCCCTTCTTTTGCTCCATGTTCCTTGGCAGACCTTTATTGCTGCTGTTCAGAAAACTAAATGCTCCTCTGCTCCAGTCCTTTTCAACCTCAGCATTGTGGGCTAATGATTGTGAGGTGTGGCACAAATCATCTACAGATGAAAGTTTGCAGTTTACTTAAAAACATACTCGAATAGAATTAATATAATCCTATTGAATGTGTGAATATTATATGTCTCCTAGTGGTAGAAAAAGAGCAGAAATGATAGCAGCTGGGCATTGCTTATATCCTAAACGATGAAAGTACGTCTGATGTGGGAACACCATTTGTCCATGCATCTTAGAGAAATAAAGCTCGAGACCTATTTTTTTTTTCTAGAGCAATGACCATTCGTTTTTATTTATTTACTCCCAAAGGCCTGGAATCTAGTAAGCACTCAATAAATGCTGAACAAAAGAAAATGTAAGTTTAAGAATGAATAATACCCCCATGTAGTTGCATGTATTATCACTCAAAGAAATTTGGGATTTTTGTTTCTCTGAGGTTATGGGATAAGAGTGTGGGGTATGGTAGGGTGAGGGATGGGTGGGGGAATTAACAAGGCTTAAAGTGACAACTGCCTTAGACCCCAGGACAGAATTAAAGAATGTAGGCCAGGCATGGTGTCTCACGCCTGTAATCCCAGCACTTTGGGAGTCCAAGCGGGGGGTGGATCACTTGAGGCCAGGGGTTCGAGACCAGCCTGGCCAACATGGCGAAACCCTGTCTCTACTAAAAATACAAAAATTAACCAGGTGTGGTGGCACACGTCTGTAATCCCAGCCACTCAGGAGGCTGAGACACGAGAATTGCTTGAGCCTGGGAAGTAGAGGTTGCAGTGAACTGAGATCACACCACTAGATTCCAGCCTGGGTGATAGAGTGAGACTCTGTCTCAAAAAAGTAAAAAATAAAATAAAATAAAAAATCTAGGCCAGGCCAGTCCTTAGTAGAATTGCCTGTCCAAATGTTTGTCTTTGGTATTTTCTTTTACTTTGCCCTAAGAGTTTAATCTCCCTTTGCTAGTTCTTCCTCAGAATTCCATGTCCTCATATTGCCTCCTGATAGACCAGAACCTCAAATGGCCCAACCAACAATGTTCTCTCTTTCCCTCAACCCTCCCTCACCCTACCACATCAGGCAGCAAAGAAGGACATTAATGTCCTCTATTAAAAGTTATGTTTTTAAGTTATCAGCAAAAGAGCAAACAAAATGAATCAGATAGCCCTGAACATAAATCTCCATTAATGGAGTTGACTATTATAATTAGATTAGACATAACAGAATTCATCTGGCAGCTATTAATAATGTACGCATAGTAATTATCATTAATAATAAGTACTATTCTTAGCCAACCCGAGTTCCTCCTTCTCTTTGTTAGTTTCCTCTAATCAGCACTGACAGCTTCCTGTAATAATACGTGCGGTTTATTCTCAAACTCAGATGCATTGGACACACAAACTCTGGAAAAGATGAAATGAGGTCGAGAGGGACATTAGGTGGCATCTGGAGGAGTAGGACATGATGGGGAAAGAGGATGTGTGGAGGAGGAGGGCTTTGGGGGTGTTGTAACCAGGAAGGGGAGGAGGGGGTGGGATATTATGATGCAGCTCACATTGAACACTCTCTTTCCTGTTGTTTCCACACCAGCTATTACGTATATTGTCACCGTCTTCACTGGGGATGTCCGGGGGGCTGGTACCAAATCCAAAATCTACTTGGTCATGTATGGGGCCAGAGGGAATAAGAACAGTGGGAAAATCTTCCTGGAGGGCGGCGTGTTTGACCGAGGCCGCACGGACATCTTCCACATCGAGCTGGCTGTCCTCCTTAGCCCCCTGAGTCGGGTCTCCATCGGGCATGGCAATGTGGGTGTCAACAGAGGCTGGTACTGTGAGAAGGTAAGGGATGCCCCCAAGGACAGCCTTCCCTGATTCAACCCCTCTCCTCTTTAACTTGCAAGTACAAACTTTAACCTAAATCCTACTTCCTCTGAACTAGTTACAGAGTGCATGGGCAATCTCTTTCATTGGGCATTTTGGGTGGTTACATGTCCGTCCATCTTGCCTCAAAGGTGGTTAGGAACAGGGGCTGTTCTGTACATGCGTCCAAGGGCCAAGCAGGACAGGTTACCCAGAGGCACTCAGTTCGCGGTTATGATTATCCTGATTCCTGGTGTAGTGTTTCACCTCAGCTTATAAATCTTTCAATCAATAAGTATTTTAAAGTATATGTTTGTATTGTGGAATACTTATACTTTAAAGAACTTATATTAATAACTGTAAGACATAAGGAATGTTAAAAAGCAAACCTCAATTTTGTCTATCACACAGCTTGAGAAATAGAACATTCGCGATGCTTTTGAAACTCCTCTGTGTCCTTCCACAGTCACATATAGTCCTCTTTCCCTCAAAGGGCACATACTATTATGAATTTTTTCTATGTGTAAGCTTGTATTGTTTGTAACTAGCAATTTTTGTCCCTCCCTCCCTTCCTTTCCTTCCTTCCTTCCTTTTTTTTTGGACAGAGTTTCACTTCTGTCACCCAGGGTGGAGTGCAATGGCACGATCTCAGCTCACTGCAACCTCCACCTCCTAGGTTCAAGTGATTCTCCTACCTCAGCCTCCCAAGTAGCTGGGATTACAGGCATGCACCACCATGCCCGGCTAATTTTGTATTTTTAGTAGAGATGGGGTTTCACCATGTTGGCCAGGCTGGTCTTGAACTCCTGACCTCAGTTTATCTGCCTGCCTCGGCCTCCCAAAGTGCTGGGATTGCAGGAGTGAGCCATCGCTCCTGGCCATAACTGTCAATTTTCACTCAACATTATGTTTTAGAGATTTGTCCAAATGGTAACAGAAGTTGTAGTTCATCCATTTCCCTGCTGCAAAGTATTCCATTGTATGAATGAGTTACAATTTATTTCTCCATTCTTCTGTTGATGGATATTTTGGAGTGATTTCTTGATTTTTACTACTATGAGCAATCCTGCCATGAAGTTCTTGTACATGTATCTTTGTAGAAGTGTGCAAGAGCTTCTCAGAATGAAAGTGCTAGGTCACAGGGTAAGTGAATCTTCAGCTTTATAGGATAACTGTTATTTCCAAAGGATTCCAGATTGTTTTCCAAAATAGTTGCACCATTTTACTCTCCTGTCAGCCATGTGTAAGAGATATTTTGTTTTATACGTTCTTGTAAATGCTTGATATTGTCTGAATTTTTAATTTTCACCATTTTGGAGGTTGTAAAATGATCCTGTTGTGGTTTTAATTCTTATTTTTATGATTACTACCAAGGTTGAATGTGTTTTTATGTTTTTATTGGCCATTCATGTTTCTTTTTATGTAAAATGTCTGTTCATGTCTTTTACTGATTTTCCTATTGACCAATCTATCTTTGGACTTATTTTTAGGAGTTTTAAAATTTAATCTGGATATTAATTCTTTGTCGATAATATATGTTCAAATATTTTCTTATGGTTTGTAATGTTCTTTAAGTAAGAGATTTAGTTTAAAAGTATCTAGTTTATCAATCTTTTCCTTTGTGACTAATGCATTTGGTATTATTGAAAGAAATGCACTTATCTCAGAGCTATGAAGACATTCTCCTATATCCTTTTCAAAAATTATTGTTTTAATTTTTCCATTTATATTTTTAAAATACCAGGAATTGAATTTTGTGAGGGAGAAATTCAATTTTATTTTTTTCCATGTAGATATGCAAATGTTCCAGCAACATTTATTGAAGGGCTTTTAAAACTTAACCAAGGTTAAGAATCACCTGGAATTCTTGATAAAAATAGATTCCTAGGCTCTAATTCAGACCTAATGAGTCAGAATTTCCAGGTAATCTGGATATTTAGCAAGTGGTTTAGATAATTCTTATCATTAAGAAAGTTTTGGAAGCACTGATTTACTAAATAGTAATTCTTTTCCCACTGTTCTGAAAAGACATTTCTATCACACAAAAAATTCACAAAATTCATGACTTTGCCACTGAGTTTTCTAGTCTGTTCCACTTATTTAGTTTATTTCTACACTAATATAACACTCTGTCTTCATTTTTACCTTTATACTGTCTTAGTATCTGCTAGGGAAATTTGTTTACCTTGTTATTCTTTCTCAAGAATGTTTTGACTATTCATAACCATTTACCCTTCCAAAGAAATCTTTATTTATTTATTTTGCCAAATCCCATGAAGAACAGTGTTGAACAGAATTCATTTGGACCTATAGATTCATTTGAAAGAACTGACATCTTTACTATATTGACTTTCCCTGTCTATGGATATGGTATACTTCTTAAAATTTATGTCTTCTTTAATAGTTTTCAATATAGTTTTATATTTTGTGATAAAGAAATTGCATGTCTGTTAGATATGTTTAAGAGACCTTATAATTTTTGTTACTATTATAAGTGGTATCTCTTTAAAAATTATATTTTCTAACAATTTGTTGCTGATACAGAAATAGAAGTATTTTCTGGACATTTAGTTTACATATGGCCATTTTGCTAAACTCTATTGTTAATTCTGATAATATCTCAATAATTCTTTGTTTTTTTCTGTAGAAAGTCAAATTGTAATGATAACAGTTTTTTTTTAAATTTTCAAAGCTTATAGTTCTTTTTTCTCTTTTGTTTATTTGACCACATGGCCTAAGACCTACAGTACAATGCTGAGTAGTAGGATTAATAGTGGATATCTTTATTTTGTTTCTGATTTTAAAGGAGCTGCTTCTAATATTTTATTTGGTTGATTTTTTTTGCAAGTTTATGGTAGACATTCTTAGATTAGATTTGTAAAATTCCCTTCTACTTCTATATTGTGAGGAGTTTTTATGATGAATTGGTATTAAATTTTATCTAATGCTTTTCTGCACTTAATGAGATAGTTGTATGGTCTTTCTCTTTTATTCATTAAGTTGGTGCACTAATATGAGTGCATTTTCAAATGGCAAACCAACTGCTTTTTTTATAAGTCAAACTTGGTGATAATAGATTGTTTTACATGTTTTTAGAGTTATTAACATTTAATATAGAATTTTTCTGGCCGGGCGCAGTGGCTCAAGCCTGTAATCCCAGCACTTTGGGAGGCCGAGGCGGGCAAATTACGAGGTCAGGAGATCGAGACCAGCCTGGCTAACACGGTGAAACCCCATCTCTACTAAAAAAAAAAAAAAAAAAAAAAAAATGCAAAAAATTAGCCAGGTGTGGCAGCGGGCGCCTGTCCCAGCTACTTGGGAAGCTGAGACAGGAGAACGGTGTGAACCCTGGAGGCGGAGCTTGCAGTGAGCCGAGATTGCACCACCGCACTCCAGCCTAGGCAACAGAGCAAGACTCCATCTCAAAAAAAAAAAAAAAAAACAAAAAAGAATTTTTCTATGTTCATGAGTAGCATTGGCCCCTTATTCCTTTCTTGTATATTTGTCGATTGGTTGTGATTTTAGAGTGAAATGAGAAGTATGTCCTTTCCTAAAAGAGAGTGTATAAAATTGCAGTGATGTTTCCCAAATGTTTGCTTGCGGTCTCCTGCAAAATTGTATAGGTAGGGGGGGTGTGTGTGTGTGTGTGTATGTGTGTGTGTGCGTGTGTGTAATCTCTACCACTATTGAAATATATACCACTAAGGTGGTAAATATTTCTTATTGTAGAACAATTTTTGCTTTATATAGTTTGAGGCTATGTTACTAAGCATAGAATTATTATAGCCTCCTAGTGAGTTCAATCTTTATCATTATCCAATCTGATACTATTTATCTCTGAAGTGGGAAATTTAGTCTGCTTATATTTATTGTAATTACTGATATATCTGTTCTGCTTTTACTGTTTCTTTTTTCTTCTTTTAAAATTATTTTGGGTTGACTGTTTTTCCCTATTTCTTTTTTCCCTTTATAGTGATTTTACTGTACATACTTAATATGGGAAACCCTGAATGTAATTGATATCTTTACTCTTTTTTGGCAAATGCAAAGACCTTAGAAATCTCTAATAGTAATATTTCTGCATGCTATTTTTTTGCCTAGTATTTTAGCTCCATTTTAAACTATTTTAAAATATACATATTAGATATCATTGTTTTATAGAGTTGCTTGTTCAGATTTACCTACAAGTTTCCCAGTTTGTTTGCTTGTCACTTCTTCTTGCATCTAAGGCCTTATTTCTGGTGTCAATTTTCTTCTTCCTGAAGGACACCCTTTAGAAGTTTCTTTGGAAAAGGTCTATTGTTGGTAAACTCTGATTTTGTTCATTTGAAAAATGTTTTTTTATATCACTCTCATTCTTGAAAAACAATTTTAGGGTACAGAATTCTATACTGAGTTTTACTCCCCAGTATCTTCTGGTTTCTGTTAGTCTAATTGCCACTATCTGTTTTTTCTATCCAGATGCTCTTAAGATCTTGTTTTTGGCATTCTCCTGCTTCTCCTCAATATGTCTACATATGCATTTATTACTATTTATCCTGACTGACCAAGCTTATGATAACTATTTCTTAGGTAAAACTATTATTATTTTCTGTCTGGAGCAAAGACAAGGTAGGCTTCTCTTTGTAGATTTTTCCCTGTCTACCTTTTGTCTAAAGGAGCAGTCCTTCGAATATTTCTGCTTATTCAGTGTTTCCAGTTTGGAATCTCCATTTTGTAAAGCCCATGGCCTAGTTTCCCGCATCCTCAAGTGGCTATTAGTTTCCTGGTCTCTGAGTGCCTGAGATTGTCTTTTGCTTCAGGGCAGCACCAACTTTAGCATTCACATTTGCCCACTCTCTGGGTTTCTGCTTACTCGGAATTTTGCTGGTTCTTATGGCTTCTCTGTAATCCCTCGGCAGCTCAGCAATGTATGTAAAGTGATACTTCCTGTGGTTTATGTAACATATGGCTATTTTGCGGTGATGAGAGGCTTTTTAGGCTACCTAGTTTCTGGAATACCTAGTCCAGAGGCAAACATTTTTAATATATGAATTACACTAATTTATTTTTAAAGATAATGACAAAATAGTTTTTAAATAACAGAATATGATACCCTCAGGCTGGTTATATTTAACAAAACAATAAAACAAACAAAATCCTGAGATAAAAACCACAAGCTCTAGTAACAATACTATATTTTGTTGCTTACCTAACCTTTAACCTTCTAGAACCAGAACTTTTATCATAGATTTTTAAGCGCTTACTATATGTTTAGAACTATGTTCAGGGGACCCATGGGGTGAGAAAACACACAACCTCAGACTTTTAGGATTTTACTACTTCTTAAAAAGACAAAACTAACCAATACACAGTTAACAATGAGAGAACAATTCAAGAGTAAACGAGGAAACATCTGCAGGATTTGTTGAGAGGAAAGAAAGACTTGTAAATAAATTATTGGTGATTATACCCTCCTGTGCCCTCAACTTGTCAAGGATGCTCTCCAACTTTGCCTATGTATAGGTCCACTTCTAAATACATGGTCACATGGAATCTTCAGCATAAAAAATGGAGTGCAACAATGGATCCCAGTGGACCTCAGCCATAAATAGAAATTCTGAGGTTCTTCCTGATGAGTAGAAAAGATCCCAAACTGACAATTAGTGTCAGGAATACTTATATTCCTGGTTCTGCCACAGCTAAAGGTGCTAACTTGGGCACTTTATTCTCCTTTCTAGACCTCAGGTTTCCTATCTATTGAATGCAGGTGGGGTGAACTATATTAATTGCCAGTATATTTGTGTCAGAGGGCTAAATGTTTGAGGGGGCTACTGCCTGTGGTCCTGAGCCATCATTTATCTCTAGGGAGGAGCATTTCTCTGGGAGTTTGAAGGGGTACATACTCCCCTCCTACCATCCCTTAGCATCCTTCCTCTGGTGCTTCTTATAAGGTAAGGTTCATCACAATGGTCAATAGTGAGTATGAGGTGAGTATTACCTGGGAATATCTAAGGGCAAGAATTCAAGTTAAGGAAGTTACAGCCAATTTTTGTCACTATGAACAGTAGACAACAAATACCCAGTAAGACAATGGTTGGTCAAAACCTTGGCTGATGGGAGGGTCAGTTTAGTTTTCAAGTTAAAAAGATTAGTTTTCAAGTTAAGAAGGTAAAGCTTAGAAACCAGTAATGTGAGAGTCAAAATTTCTTTGCTGATAGAGGATTCTGTAGTGTGCCAGGAGCAATCCTTTCAACATTTATAATGTGAGTGTTCTAAATCCATGGGTTCAGAACTGGGGAGAGATAGAGAAGGTATAAGAGAGAAGGTTGAATGAGGATCAAGCCTAAAAGAGAGAAGTTGGTTTTTATATTACATTCCAGATATTAATTAGCTTGCATGGGACTTACTTTTTTCCTACAAGATAATTATAGGGAATTAAC